>NC_080083.1:27178386-27478386 GCF_949987535.1 Balaenoptera acutorostrata
AGGGAGACCCTCAAGAGGAACCAGAAGACCTGGGCTGAGGGGATAGATTTTTCAGACAGAAACTGGTGGCTTTCTCAAAACTTTGAGCATCTTCTAGGTTTTACTCACGATGGAAGTTCCCCAAGATCAAATTTTTTCAAGTCATTTCAAAACTATTGGTGCTAATCAGACACAGCTTCTCCCCACTCTGCCCGCTACCCTCCACCCTTCCATACACAATGCTGGGGGATCCAGCCCGGCCCCAACCCTTCTCAGCGCGGGCTTGGCACTCCAGACAGAAAACGACCTGTCAGGGGAACTGAGCAGACCAGGGCTCCAGTAGAAGGGAGAAAGCAGTCAGATCCAGGTGTCCCTCCACATCCCTCCCAGAGCTCAGGTCCGGGGTCCACCAAGATGCAAGCAGGAGAGGGTGTTCACAGCTGGAAAAAAACAGCAGCTCCTTAATCCCCAGACCTGATGGTCTCCACTGAGATGCAGTTAGAGAAAGACCCAAGGGGGGGGGGGTCACCTGGCTACTCTCCAAACTCCTTTATCAACACAGGTACACAGGAAGGGAGCAGGACCAGGAACACGTGTCTGCGTGCTAGTGGTTATGACACTGAGTGTAACAGGATGAGAGCAAGGTAGTCCCGCGATTAGCGAGGAAAGAAGGAACTCCAGCTACCCAGAGGCCTCTGCTACATTACAGACTTAATGGTCCATAATGCTTTAGGGGCCAACATGCCCCTCTGGCTGAATTTCAACGTTGCGGCTAGCTCTGCATTTGGCCTAAATTGATTGCCTTGGAGGAGGAAATGCTTTAAATGATAAGGCTCTTCCAGGGGATGTCCCTGCCCTGTGCTGGAATATTTTTGATCAACAGAAGGAAATTCTCTCTTGATATACAGACTCACATAGACACCTTTCTTTCCTGTCCCCACCTACATAACCCCCTGCCTGGAACTGAACTCTGGACAGGGGACTTCTTAGCCTCCCGGAAGAAAAGCTGTGTCTGAGAAGGGCGGGGGAATCTGGTGGCTGCACGGCGAGACGTCCCAGGCTCACGTGGGCACGACAGCCACTCGGCAGAGGGCAGGGGAGGAAGTCCTGGCGGGACACCGCAAGGCACCCATCCATCGCTGGTAGACGTGTGTGGCCCAAACAGCAAGGAGAATCACGAGGGCTAAGGCAGCAGAGGGGGCAACAGAGAAATGCAGAGCAAGGTCAAGGGAACAGAGGGTGGAGAGAACGAGAGGGTATCAGGGGAGCAAGAAGAAGGGTAAGAGGGGAGAGGAAAAGAAAGTGGCTGAGTCGTGTTCCCGAAAACTGGTGTGTGAAAGTCCCAACCCCCAGCACCTCAGCATGTGACCTAATTTGGAAACAGGGTCATTGCAGAAGTCATTAGTTAAGATGAAGTCATACTGGTAGGGTGGACCCCTAGTCTAAGTATGACCGGTGTCCTTGTAAAAAGGGGAGATTTGGACACAGACCTGCACACAGGGAGAAAGCCATGTGAACATGAAGTCAGAGATGGGGCGATGGGCCAACAAGCCAAGGAACGCCAACGGTTGCCAGCAAACCACCGGGAGCCGGGAGGAGGCGTGGAAGAGGCTCCTTCACAGCCCTCAGAAGGGACCAAGCCTGCTGACACCCTGATCTGGGACCTCCGGCCTCTAGAACTACGAGACAGTAAATGTGTGCTGTTGAAGCCTCCCCGTTTGTGGCTGTTACGGCAGCCCCAGGACACTAGTACAGAGGGGAAGGGAAGGAGGAGGGAGGATAAAAGGAGACATCTGTGCAGCGCTGCCATCTCCTTCCTAAAATCCAGCCGTGCCTGGGAGGGGGGCTCAGCGCTGCGCCCTGCTGTTCCAGCAACCCTGGGCCCACCTCCCTGCACGTTCCCTCCACCCCCCCGCCTGCCTTCCAAGCCCTCCCAGTGCGGCGGCTCCTCTGCGCTCCCTTGGCCAGAGCTACCTCTTACGAGGATTAATTTTTAATAAATCAGCACTCTGTGTTTCTGTACTTATTAAAATCTAAGACAATGAGTCATGGAACCTGCAAGGATTGGGTTGACTAATTACCGCTGAACAGCTGCCTGGGATGACTGTGTGGCCCTCAGGGAGCGGGCAGGGGCTGCTGGTGCGCAGCTCTGAGAGAGGCTGGGTGATGGCTCTGTGGCCGTGTGATCTGCGCCCGAGTCAAGGGCAGGGAGCCGCCAGAGGGCCCTGGGGTCACATGCTCAGGCACCTCGGGAGCATAGCCGATCCCAACGCTCCAGAGGAAACGGGGCCCTGAGAGGAGGGGAGACCAGTCCTGCCACTGGCCCGTGGGGTGTTCAAATCTAACTCTCCACTGAAGTGCTCAAAAAGAGGAGTGCAGGGTCTTCTCTGGGGGCACAGTGGATAAGACTCCACACTCCCAATGCAGGGGGCCCAGGTTCGATTCCTGGTCAGGGAACTAGATCCCACATGCATGTTGCATCTAAGAGTTCGCATGCCACAACTAAGGAGCCTGCGTGCCGCAACCAAGGAGCCCACGAGCCGCAACTAAGGAGCCCTGGAGCTGCAACTAAGGAGCCCGCCTGCCTCAACTAAGACCCGGTGCAACCAAATAAATAAATAAATATTTTTTAAAAAAAGAGAGAGAGGGGTGAGGCCCCTGCCAGAGTCTCAGCCCTGGGCCCGGTGAGTGAGCTGGGTACGTGGGACACGCAGCCACCCCCTCCTCTGCCACTCAGCCAAGCACACGGCCTGCACTGGCCAGACTGTCACCCTCCCTGGAAGACACTCAGCCCAAATGCCCTTCTCTCTTTGCAGCTCAGTGGTACTCTCTCCCCCCCTCTCCTGGTTAGCTCCCCTCCCATCCCGGACGAAGGGCAGGTTTCAGCCTGCAACAGCAAAAGGGCTGTCACTTCCCACCTTCCTTTTGTAGGTTCAGGAACTGCCTGTAGTTCTGCAAACTCCTCACTGTCACCCCTTAAGGTCTTGGCAGCTCCTTCCCTCTGGACCCCTCACCACCCCGCCTCTACCTGCTGAATCAGGTTTGTCCTTCCAACCTCTGCTGAGGTCTCATGTCCCTGCAAGGCTCTCCCCGGATGAGCCCTCCTCCTGTGCCTGAATTCTCTGCCTCCCAGACGCTTTTATCACGGCACACCCCACACTGTACTTTAATGACTTGCTCTGCACAAGTCTAGCTTACCTGAGGTCCCCAGGGACTGTGTCCCCATCTCTGGTACCTAGCGCTATGTCTGACCCCTGGTCAGACTTGACTGGATGCATGAACACACACACACACACACACACACACACACACACACAATGGTGTTCACTAGAACTCCTCTAATCAAGCCTTAGGGTTCCAGCCTAACAAGCGTGGGAACCACGGGAGATTTACAGACCTGGAGCCAGAGGTCAAAGGTTCAGGGCCTCTAACATTCTGACGTCAGAGGAGCCAAAGTCACAGCAGATGATTCAAATCTCTCTCTTCCCATCTCTAGGCACTTGATGCCTTTTCCAGAAAAGTCTGAGCACGGACAATGGCCCTGCATTGTGGTCCCCATGTCCTGCCTCACCTTCTCTCACCTCACTCCTTTCCCACTCCTGGCCCCCGAAATAAAGCAGGGGTCACTTCAAAGGAAAGTTGACAAAGACCCAAGTTTAACACAAAGGCAGTCTTTAAAAGGTCAGAAGGATGTTTGTCAGAAACATTTAGCCCAAGTCCCAAAACACTGCAAACAGTTTAATTCTGTGCCTCGTAGGTACCCTGAAACTCAAGCTTTACTACAGCCTCATTAAATGGGAAGAAAACATGAAGCAGTGTAGGCCTGTCTCTGCTGTGCTCCTACCCAGCTCTTAAAGAAAGGGCGGCATTCTCCTGAGTGATGCAGCAAAAGAACCCGTGTGAGACCAGGCTGAGGTCACTTGGTGGCAATTAAAAGGAGCTGCCACATCTTCCCAAAGCAAACAACCAACACACTCACCAGGCGCCTGGCAACCGCCAAGCAAGGGATAGGCAAGGGAATTCTCGAATTATCCTCCCTTGGCCTGCCAGGGTGCCCTCCCCACACACCAAGCCTAGTACAAGACATGGAATTGGGAGCAACTAAAGGCCTGGTTATGTTCTGGAGTTATGCAGTGGCCCATCTGAGAGATGGGCGGGGCTGCCAGGCTTCCTGCTGACCACTCAGAGGCAAGCAACACAGAGAATATCAGGGCTGGAGTGAGGCTCTCCACCCACTGATCCCGGGGGTTCCCAATCAGACTCCTTGTGTTTCTAGAGACGATACCAACAGTGAAGCTTTGCGGCTTCCAAGAGTCAACCAGAAATTACACAATGACTCAAAGTTCTTTGACTTTGACTAAAGCACGGTAACAGTAGTTGACCTGGCCTCTGATGGCCTTTGAGAGATTATATTTATATGTGTATATTTATCTACATGTTTATATTTGTCATATTTATAACATTATGAATAACTTTTAATATTATATATTATATAGTATTTATCATATAGTATATGTATTATATTGTATATTACAAAATTATATGCTTATATGTGTATGTACATATGCACATAAATATGTATGTATATGAAAATTATATCAATTTGATATATTTTTATTTAAGTATACATTTATATATGCAATATGATATCAGATAGATATATCTATATCAACTTGATATAGATATATCTGATTTGAATCTGTCAAGTCAAAATTCATCTGACTCCCTAATATTTATTAATTGATTTTTAAGAGAGAAAAGTAATTTAAAAAGAAGTAAAGGTGTTACAGAACACTCTAATAACTCCTATCATTTCACAGCTGATGAATCTGAAGACCTAAAAGGGGTAGTGTCTTTGGAACGTTTCTCAAGGAATACTCCAATAGACATTAGTCCCCTTAAAGTAAGTTCAGTGGCCAAATAATTCCAGGAAACAGTGTCTACCTTAACCTGATCTTAGAAAATCAGAACACTTGTTAGCAGAGTAAAGGCTCTGAGATGTCCTGCATTTAGGGAATTCAGCAGTTGCTATATTTATTTATAAATAAATTTATTTGGCCATAGAGTCCTTGTGTCTCTTAACATATCACACTGCCTCTGGGAAAATGCAGCCCTAGGGAGAATGTCCAGTCTTCCAGTCTAATTCTGCTCCCAAGAAATGGTGAACTTGGCAGGAGTGGTCAATCTGACCACACTAAAACTCTGGGCCTTGGAACATGACACTGACAAACTTCCCATTCCCCTCCCCTCCCAATAGCTAGGAACTTTCCAAATGAGATGCCAATAAAAACACAGGGCCCAGGGTGCATGGAGATTGGGTGGAGGAAATATCATGCCTTGTTCCCTTCTCAAGGAGCTTTGGAAGGTTCAGGTGAGTCTCCTGCCAAGGATACTGAAATGGTTGAGAATGACCTAGAAGGCAATCATCTGCCTAAAATAAACTGCGAGATGATGCAGCCCTGAGAACTACATCAACATTCTGCAGTGAAGATTTGCTGACCCACAGGCAGCAGGCCTGAGATTTAGCCCTAACTACGCTCCTGACCATGGTCCTTGACCAAGACTATAACTGCACACCCAGCTCCAAGACAGGGGGGTCAGCTCTGGTGCCCCTCATTCCCTCTCCCAGACATTATGAGGCTGAGAGGAGATACAGACATAAAAGTGCTCTGCACTCATCCCATCCTGTCTGTGTCTGTCTCCCCCGCCTCCCACCCTGGCACCACGAGCTCTCTGCCAAAAGCAGGAACTACTCTTCAACCTCCTCGTATTCCCAGGGACCAGCTCAGAAATGTCGATGACTGCTCCTGTTAAACGGTGGTGGTTGTTTGATGGTTTTAGTCGACTGCCTGGAAATCCCTCACTCTGCCGCGTCTGCTTCAGGTGAGAGTTCATACAGGTCACCTCCGTGGGGCAGCTGGACCATCTTCACATGTGATGACAAGGCATGCAATAAAAAGCTTCCTGGTGATGTTTCTACCACATCTCTGCCCCAATTAATCTTTAAAGCTTTGTCCAGAGAGCCCAAAGCCTTTTCAGACATCAGCTTGCACAAAACACCTGCACACAGGCAAAGACTGCGATGGGAGCGTGTGTGTGTGTGCGCGCGCGCGCGGAGGTGGTGGGGGGGATGCCTGCGTGTGAAGGGGAGGGGCGAAGCTGAAGTTTCCCCAACATCAGGCAGCAAATCAGCCCAGGGCAGGGTCTACTGAGCTCTCCCGGTGTCCTATTTCTCAGAATACAAACAGGAGGCCAACGACGCAACCTGGGCCCCCCACCCCGGCCCCCAGCTCCCTGTACTGGCCCAGTTCTCCTGCTGTGCTGGGCTCCAGCTCACCACATCTCTCAAGGCATCTCTGTTTGTTTTGGACTCACTCTACACAAAAACTTAAACACTCAGGGGGCATGAGGAGTGAAAACGGTGCTGGCTTACAGTCAATCTCTTTTTATCGGCTGTAATCTTTAATTCATAACGGTCTCATGAACTAGGCAGGCAGTGGACAAGGGCTGAGGGCCACCCCCTTCCTTAGGGGGGCGGTTTAAACACAAGCGGCTGTACAGGAAGTTGGTTTTCACAAAAGCAAAAAAGAGAGAAAACCATGCTCATTTACAAGCAATGGCTTCAAGCTCCCCAGTCTTGTTATTGGTGCCAAGGGGTCCGACAGTGACCGTGACCACAGCACCCTGCGCATGAGGTGAGAGGCAAGGGCGTGACTGCATTATTCAGGGGCGATGACAAAACCATCTCTTCTGCAAAGTTACCATAGTGAGACAGTTTCATATACGAGGAGCAAGAGACAGCTGTCTGTACTCGAAAAGAAAAAGAAGTTCTTTTCACACACGGGCCCAGAGCCATATGAAGAGGTACGAGGAGGGAACTCACAGTCAACGGGCGGCTCTCACGCACCTGAGCACATGCTAGGTGCTTTACGGGACTTTCTGAGGTAAGTGGGGGAAACCCAGGCTCTCAGAAAGTTACTTAACAGTGTCAAGGTCATGAAACTGACAACGGCAGGAGTAGGGGTCCGGCCAGGCCCTCTGACCCCAGGGCAGCAGCAGCCACAAGCAGGGCCAGCACGGAGGACGGCTTGGGACCCCCAAATGGAGCTGTGCCGGCACCCCTGCTTCCCGGGCGGGGGGCTGGACTATTAACTCTGCTGGTTTTAACCTGGTCAAGAGTTCAAGTGCCACGTGGGCTAGCTGGCTGTGAAGAACTGTTCCATCCTGTGGCCACAGTCTAAAGCACAGACCCAGGCTGAAGTGAGTCTCAAAACAATATGCCATTGGCAGCTACAAGGAGAGGGAGACGGGGGCTGGAACGACTCGTGATCACCCTTGAGAACAGTCAGTGGATGCACGTGGCCACCCGCACACCCGCAGCAGCGTCTGGACCCCTGAAGGAAGCGGTCCTGGCTCTCTGTGGTTCCTGGTCTCAGGGGCCAGCAAACACGTAGTAATCATCGCTCAGCCCGAGGCTCCTTCGGGTCAATGACACACTTAGGGAACATGCTCAGGATCCACACAGAACTCCTAGGGGTGCAATCCTCTCCACTCAGCCTTTCGGTGGCCGTTTATTTCATTGAGGGTTACGCCCTAGGAATGAGAGCTCCCCTCTAGGTGTTGGTCTAGGCAGCCAACTGGATACCAGAACACGGGGCCGTGCAGCCCCTTCTGCCCAGCACAGCAACTCATCCAACCAGCGGTGTTTGATGAGGAAGATGAAGACAGGAGCCCTGGGGTCAGACGGTTTGGATCCGGGCTCTGCCAATTCCCAGCTGTGTGACCTTGAACAAGTCACTCAACCTCTCTGTGCCTCGACCTCCTGTGTAAAGTGAGAAATAATAATAGTACCAACCCCAAAGACTGTGTGAGGACTAAAGGAGTGAATACAGAAGAGCACACAGCATAGGAGACGTGTTCTACACAGGCAGATGTGTTTGCTCTTGCTGCTATTCTTTTTTTTTTTTTTAAATAAAGTTATTTATTTTTGGCTGTGTTGGGTCTTTGTTGCTGTGCATGGGGTTTCTCTAGTTGCCGAGAGTGGGGGCTACTCTTGGTTGAGGTGTGGGGGCTTCTTACTGTGGTGGCTTCTCTTGTTGTGGAGCACGGGCTCTAGGCACGTGGGCTTCAGCAGTTGCAGCACGTGGGCTCAGTTGTTGTGGCTCGCGGGCTCTAGAGCACAGGCTAAGTAGTTGTAGTGCACGGGGCTTAGTTGCTCTGCAGCATGTGGGATCTTCCAGGACCAGGGCTCGAACTTGTGTCCCCTGCATTGGCAGGCAGATTCTCAACCACTGCACCACCAGGGAAGCCCTCTTGCTGCCATTCCGATGCTGGAGTTAAGCTTCTTGCTTTGTCCCTCTACCGCACTGGGAAGAGCAAATGAAATCAAGTATCCCATGATACCACTGAACCCTCTCCACACAGTAATTTTAGGGATACGGCTCAACCCCAAATTATCAGATTACAGATGGGACCTGTGGTGCCCATTGCCGGGGCAGCAGGCCTCATGAGCTGTCACGAGATGCCCCCAAACCAGGAAGGTGGCACCACAGGGACTATGTGCACGGGTGAGAAGCCCCTTGGTCAGGACTAGCCAGGAGGTTCTGGTCCACATCTGCCACGCAGGAGTCCCCTCCTCTCTGAGGTTAAACCCTGTGTCCAAATCCCACTTCCCCACGTCTCAGCTGTGTCGGCTGAGGGCAGGACGTGAACCTCTCCCCAGGTCCTCATCAGTGAAACAGGCATGAGGACAGTACCAGCCTCATGGGGGCGGGTAGGAGAAATGGGTAAGATGATGCCCAAGTAGTGTGTGGCTCAGGGCCTGGCATGTTGTGGGCACTCAGTAAATGGTAGCTGTTCCAACTGCAAAAATGAGAGAAATCAGGCCTTCTCTCTACAGATCAGAACCCTCTTAGAGACCAGCCTTTTCAAGAACAACATCACCCTTCGCTCTTTCAATCTAAGTCCAGAAAAGACAGTCCACGTTTAATGATCCTAATCTATGAAAGTGTGCAGATGATCACGACAATAACTTGTCTGCCCCTCAAGAGTCCAGGACACACAGGTCGGGGGTCTCTGGCCTATGGTGGGACACACATAGCCAGGAGGCAGAGGTCTGGTTTCGAGACCTGATTCTGCCAGCGGCAGGCAAGGCAGTCCTGGGCAAGTCATTTTCCCTCTGGCAGGATGGACACAGGTCCCTGGGGCCCCTTCCAGCTAAGAGTGTGCACCTGCTCCCCATCTGGAGGAGAGGGTCCCTGTCTCCCAGTGAAGAGGAGGGAGATGCATGATGCATTGTCTAGAGCCAAGGTGGAGATGGCCGGACTCTCCCAGCCGGACCCCAGCTGGACAAACCTCCACTGAGCGTCTAGGGAAGTTGCTAAGCTGGTTTGCAAGGTGCTGACCATGGAAGCCCTTACCATGCCCTCTACCTGGAGCCTGATGAAAGGGGTGTGGTCAGAGGGGCCCACCTCCAGGTCAGGTGGATGTGGGCACACAGGAGAGCTACTCTACAGGAAAGAAGGAAAGGGCATCACCGTTGGTCACGGTGAACAAAGCTTGGAGGGGTCCAGGCTTCTCATTTTCACAACCCCCAGATCCCTCAGTGCTCTTCTTCCCCCTGGGAAGCTGAGACCAGAGAGCCACCTAATAGAAGTGACAGATCGCACTTGTCCCTTCCCTCTTTCTGAAAGGCCCAAAGTGCCCCTGCTGGGCAGCAGTTGTGAAGAGTCTTAAAGACTGTATGCAGCCCTATAAGGAGGCGAGGAGGAGGAAAGTTGGCCAGGCCAGACAGCTGTGCCAATTTCACTGTAATTCCCGAATCACACATCTGCCTTCCTAAGGCTCTGCATCTTCAACGTCCCACCTTAAATCACAGAGAGAAGCAAAACACCAAAGCAATTTTCTCTGCTGGCCTCGGCAGAGGTACAAGCAGGCGAGAAAGAGATGAGGGACCCGTCCTCTGCGAAGATCCAGCAACAGCTACAGGATCTCTGCTCTTGGAAAAAGGGCAAAGTGTCTACTGTTCAGAGACGGGAGGCCCAGACTGCTGCTGCCGCAGAGATGTCACAGGACAGGCGGCATGGACGCGACCGCTCGCGGAAGGTCCTTGGGCATCCACTACGGGCAGATCGGCCCGCTACTTCGGAAATAACAACCAGCTCTTTGAAGGAGTCTTCCTCAAACACCATCCATGTCTGAGGACTGACTTCCTCAGCTAAGGATCTCATCTGTGCACTCCAGGACAAGACTGTCTGCCAAGGAGATTGAGCCTTCTCCATAAAATCCCTACCGTAAGTGTGCACCCACATATGCACGCACACACCCACACTCTCACACATTTACACACTCAAAACCATGCCACGGACACTACTGTCTGGCAGACAGTTTTGGGCCCTCCTGGTTCAAAAGACTGTCAGGATCTTAAGCAAAGGAAGCTTAAGTCTAAATACCTGGCCCTCAAAGAACTCCCCAACACTTTGCTCCTTCTGGACACTGACCTGCACCTTACAACCACCCATCTCCCCAATCTTCTTAACCATCCATCTTCCCGGATTTGTAACAGTGAGGAAGCTTCACGGAGCCCAAGGAGAACTAAGAGGGTAGAAAGAGCACCAGCACCTGCCAGGCTATCCGATCCCTACGCTGAGCCATCCAAGCTCCCTCTTCTCCCAGCTAAGCCTCAGGAAAGGAGAGAAGAAAAAGTGAAGGTTTGGGGGAAAGTGGAAAGCCTACCACAACAAAACAATACTCTATTATTTCCTCCGAGTATATAGAAAAGTACATAAATGCACAGAAAAGGCTCTGTATGAATATTCACCAAAATGATAAAAGCAAGTTCGGGGCGTAGGGATGAGGAACAGGGAGGGGGAGTAAACTGTCCAAAGGGAATTCACCTTTTCTACAGGTCTTCATTTTTCCCAAGGAGACTGTCTTCCTGTGTTACTTTATGTAATTTAACAAAGCTTTTTTTCCTTTCTTTAAGCTGGGGGATGCCATTTCCAGTTGCTGCTCTAGCCCCAGAAGGAAATAAATCTTTTTCCTCCCTCTCATTTTTCCTCTTGAAGAGGGAAAAGGAAACCCTGTTCCCTCTAATGTTGAATTTGCTGAAGGTCAAACTCTAGTGCCTATAAACTTTGATAACGTCTCCATAAGTTACTATTTTTTTACAGGCTCTATAGCTTTTAATAGCAAAAGTGAGTAATTCTTCACTGTTCATTTGCAGCATGGGAAGGGAGAAAAATCTGCCGTGTCTGACGTGTCTGCACTTAAAACACTTCATTTTCTTCTCTAGTCAGTAAGTGAACTAGAAATTACTTCTTGCAAACAGATGCAAAGGTCTATAATGGACACACAAAGTATGTGTCTATGATCAAGCCTGGGCAAAGCCGAGGAAAACGAAGGCAGCCTTCCAGAGGGCAGTTAGCACCCTGCAGCAGCCGAGGTACACTTTATGAAATGTATCTCTGCTGGTCTACAAAGCCACAGATTTCTTTGGTCATCAACCAATTAAAAAACAAAAAAACAACCCCCCCCCAGCAACCCCAGTCCTTCATAGATGTGAAAACAATTCCAAAGTGGGGGAGACCTGTTACTCTGGGGCTATAGACCAGGACGTGGGTGAGAAGGGATGGAGGTGGAGGTGAGACAGGGAGAAAGCATGGCAGCCTCACCCCTCCCAAGAGGGGCCTCACCCCAAGCTGGAGGAGGCTGAGTGAGTGCACCCGGCACCCACACGGGTACTACGTGTGCATTCCTGTAAATCAGGAGCCGTGACGGGGGCACACAGGATGGGGGGGTGGTATTGGCATTGGTGCATCACGAAAAGGGCATCGGCCTGGGAGTCAGATATCTGCGTTTCCACCCTAGCTTGGCTTTCAGTCAACAACCCAATAATGAAGCCTTTATTGATGACAAAGGCTATTTAACATTTACTAAGCACTTACTTCCTGGGTGCCAGACTCTGCACGCATGATCTCGGTTGACCCTCTCTCCAACTCTCCACTCATTCCTAACCGTGACCCCCCATTTTGCAGAAGAGGAAGTTGAGGCTCAGAGCCGCTGTGCAGAGGCCAGCCCAATGTCCAAGCCAGTAAATGGTTGATGGTACCATGACCGTGCCACCTCAACCTCTCTAGGCTTCCTTTTCTACTCCTCACCTGGTTCTGAGGCTCCCAGAGCCAACACAAAGTCCTTATAGAGACAGCCAAGTATGACCGTTCCTCGAGCCGTGAGAACCTTGGAGCAAGCACGCCTCTGCCCCAAAGACGTGAAAGCCGAACAGGCTGTCCTGGACCTCACAGATCCATTCCTCACCCCTCCCCAAGCCACACACCCCCACCCCGGCTTTCTGCAACAGGGAAGCAGCATGAGATTTTTCTTATTAACCGTTTCGATAGCAGAAATCCATGTTCCCCGCCGTCGTGTCGTTCTACTGGGGGTGAGGGAGATGCGAGTGGGGTGAGGGGGGACCCGCTCCACAAACCCACGGGCAGGGTCCCTGCCAAAATCCACCGCACACTGTCTTCCTGTTTATTTTGCCCCACGGATGATTTTTAAAGCTTTTTAATTGTCCTTAATAAATTACCTACACGCACACGATTGTTACAATAGTTTCATTAATTTTTCTCGGTGCATCTAAGCTGTTTATCACAGAAGTGTTAATGGAAAAGAAAAACATGCCAGGCAGGCTCTTTCTCACACACTCTGGGCTTAGGCAAATTAATGCTTGTGGGACTGCTTTCCCGCACCACAAACAATTAGAGACATATATTACTTCACCGCAGCAAATCGGCTTTCAGCAAGGCCAGGAAGAGTATGCCCACCAGAGAGCCCTGGAACCGCCTGCTCTGGATCCGGCACACAAACGCCTGCCTCGTGTTCCGTAACTTGTAACTTTACCTCCGCCCTCAGTCGGCTGAAACCTACACTGAGAGTCTAGTAGTTCACTGCTTGCCCCACACCAACCAGGAGAGGCGTGCCAGTGATGTTTCAGATGACGCGCTTCTTGGTATTTCAGGCTTTCGACCAGAAGTAAATGATCAGGGGGACGGGCAAGAGCATGATGATGGCCAGAATTGACATTCTGGAGGCTAAGCAACAAGGAGCAGAGGATGTGGGCCCTGGGGTCAGGCAATCAACAGGGGACTGATTGTCTGGCCTCCCAGGGGCTGGAGGAAAAGGGCATAGAGGCTGCTGGGAGCGTAGCTATAAAACCTGAGACGGCCTATGTCATTCCACACACTCACCATCTGACCGAGAGCTCGGCAGGACAGCTGGGTCAGCTGGGCCTTATTCATGTGACAGCAGGCTCGGACAAAACATGGACCAGCCCTCCACAACCAATCCATCTGTCCAGGGGTCTCCCTTCCCGAGCAGGGGCCTTTAAAATTTAGAACAAACTGCCGCAGCTGGCTTCAGAGTTGCTAAGGGTGACGGTCAATCTCCTTGGAGCAAATGGATTTGTTGGATTCAGGGTTTATGAATCAACATGGCATCAAAGCATATGTGAGTGCAGCTAAACAGTAACGTCCTAAGCTTCAAGGCGTGGCCCACTCTGATCCTGGCGCTTCTTCCCAAAAGGCTCATTTCTTGCCACACCAGATTACTTGGTGTTCCCCTAACACACTTTTGCCCAAGTGGGTTCTCCTTGCCAGAAAAGTTCTTCCCATTTTCATCTGTCCTATCAAGCTCTTGCTCACCCTTCAGATTCCAGATGGAGTCACTCAGAATCAATGATGCTCCTAGAGCACGTGGACCCATCGCTTTTACAGCCTAGTGGGCACCTGAAGAACATTCCCTGAGTTGAATGAATGCTCACCCTTTTCTCTAACTGGTGTCCCTCGTGGTGCCTACACTCCAGTAACTGACTAGGTCCTCAAGGAGGGGCCCCAACTGAGAGCACCTCTCCAGGGCCTAAAGGGCTCACCTCCAGGGAAAAACACCCATTCTGTGTGCTTGGCACCTCTGACATGGAAGCCCACGTGGCAGAGAGCCCCAAGGGGGGCCACGTGGGCAGGACCGGAAGAGCCCCCCAGCGCACTGAGAATAAACCCACACTCCCGAGAGTACCCTGCCCACCTCTCCACCTTCATCTCCCAGCCCCTCCTCCCCTGCTCACTCTGCGCCAGCTCCAACATCCTTCCTCCTGTTCCCTGAACTCACACAGCTTGGGCACTACACGGGCCGGCCATCTGCCTGGAAACCCCAGTCCTTGGATGGTCCATGGCCTCAGAGGCCTCTGCCCGCCCTGCCTAAACGAGCATCCTCACACGCCCAGCCCGGCCCTCAGTCCCTCTCCAACCTAACGCTCTATTCCATTTCCTCTTTACCCGGATCAATATCAGTAAGTAGCACGTTCATTTATCTTTCTTGTCTACAGTCTGACTCTCCTTTAGATTACAAACTTCACGAGAGCGAAGAGCCGGCTGTCTCATCCACATCTACACCCGCAATGCCCAGGACCATGCCTGCTACAAGGGAGACACCCCTAAACAGCTGTTTCACGGATGAGGGAAACTCATGCTGTCGTAGAACAAAGTTTGGTCTCCTACAGCCCTAGAGAGAGGCTCCCTATTCTAAGAAAGTGACATGGTTCAGCTGAAGGCAGCCCAGGCAGCGCGGAGAGACTGGGAAGACTTGGGAATCTGGGGAGAAACCTCCGGGAGCACTGGGAAACACTCGGCATGAATGAACAAAAACTAGTTGCATGTTAATAGATGCTGCCTCTGCCTTATGAACACTGTAATTTTCTTCACTAAAACACTGTCTAACAGAACCAACTCCCCTAATTACAGACGTTTGTATGCATTATAATCTTTATACAATTAAACCTACTTAAAAGAATAAATGATTAAATGCCCCCCTTGCCCTGTCACCAACCCATCCCTCCTCTACCCACCGCCACCAAAAAACAAACAGCACAAGAACAACAACAACAACAAAACAAGGGTGCTGAATTAGAACGGCAAGTTGAGTTGTAGACACACAAAAATCCCAGGAAATTGAAATTCAGGCTGACACAACATTGTAGCTACAGGGGGGAAAGTCAACTTTCAACTTCAAACCCAGCATCTGACAGCTCAGCATCTGACTGCAATGTCAAATTAAAGGCTTGCGTGGATCGTACAAAATGTCTTATTCCAGGAGCAAACATCTTCCCTTGCACAGTTCATCTCCAGACAGTTTGGTGACCAGCTAAGGCTTTTCTGGCATCATCCCCGGAACAGATCACAAAAGCATCCCTGGCCCGCGGGTGTTCACCAGGGAGTCAGCGGGGACACCTCTGAAGGCAGACAGGTTTAAAGGATAAATCTCCCTTTGGGACCCTGGCTGTGCATCCTGGGGAAAACATCCATCACGGAATTTCTATGACAAAGGCCTCGATGTCAGCTACTCATCTGATGCTAACACCCCGCTTTTTAAAAATTCAGTTTCATGGAGAGAAAAAGGGGGCACCCCAGACCAGACCCATGTCCTCCTGTTTCAAGTACTGAAAGGGTCCTGTGCACAAAACCGTGCTATCTGAACCCCCAAAGAGCTGGTGCTTGAAAAGGAGACCAGGCAGGGAGGCTTAATTACAGCTACAGAGGGGACCTGTCCCCACAGGGCCTTCTCTCATCACTCTACATGTGCCTTGAAAAGCCCTCTTTTCTGCCTGGGCCTCGCTCAGTGCCAGGCTACCCAGATGCGGTATGTGGAGGGCAAGCCAGGTCCGGGAGGCCTTCAGACAGCCAGAATCATCTTCCCGCTCTTCTGGGGAACAAAGTTCCCAGCACAGAAGAAGGACGGCTTAGCGGAAGGATCTGGGTCATCTTGTGGCCCTGCAGTGACCACCACTGGGCAAGGTGCACCGCCCACGCTGAGCCTCTGTGCTCTGGTCCATAAGCTGGAGGTGATAGCAGAATCTGCCTTGTAAGGCTGTTGATGGTGTAAGTTCCACGAGTAGTAGCCGTGATCATCAGGCAAAGAGTACCTGGCCATTCTTCGGGAATTCTGTAAATTTGTCAGGAATCCGGGCCCCTCGCTCGAGTCCCTTCTACGACTTGAAAGCAGAGAGGTTTGGGGGAGGGGGTAAAAGGGCAGGAATCAGCAAGCACTTAGTTTCTCCTGTTTCCTTTCCCATCTCCTTCCCTGGCTCCGCGCCTTGCCCATCTGCCCCCCCCCCCCCGGGGCTAAGCAGACGGCAGCTGCAGTTCCTTGGATGGTCCACGAGGGCACCATTGGATTTATGGCGAGACAGGCATCCAGCCTAGTTTTTCAGTGAGAACGAAAGGAAAGCGGCTGTGCTGGGCACACCCCCTTTGGCCTCTGAGGAAACTGAGGCTCAGAGAGGTGAAATGCTTTGTCCAAGGACACACAGCTAGTGGGCGATAGTGTGCAGTCTGGGACATCAAATGAGACCAAACCCACGACAGGCCTGCCTCACCGAGGGGGAACGGCTTAACTCAGAGGACTGAGACCAGACACAGCTTTAAGTGTCAGCTCAGCCCCTAACTTGCCCTTTGACCTCAGAGTCTCTCCTAGGCACCACGGAGGTTGGCCCTCCCACCGTTCTGTGGATCCCTGAGTCACCGAGCTCCTGGGCTTCCCCACAGGACAGCCTCTGTCTGCACTCGGCCTGCAGGCACCTTCCTCGGGTGCTCCGGGTAGGGTGAGTGGTGGAGAGAGGCCGCCGGAGCCAAGTGTGCCCAACGCAGCTGCCAGGAAGTCTCATTAGTCAGCACCAACAGCTGCTGCCACGGAACACGTGGCACCAATGGGGACGCACCCGAGACGCTGCTAAACCTTGGGGGCGGGTGCAGAGCAGGCGCAGCCAAACTAAAGCAGGTTCCAGAACCTCCACGGGCTCCGTGGGGTCCTCCTCTCATCCATGGCTCAAGCCAAAAGGCCCCCCCAGCGCACGCTTCCCTCTGCCCCAGCTCGGAGCCTGGTTCTGGAGTGGGCCTGGGCATCGTCAGCCAGGTGGACAGACAGGCTGCCAGAGTCACAAAGTGTCTCCAGGGGCCCTGTTTCCCAGGGCTGGGAAGGAGCTAGTCAGGTGGGAGGCAGCTCCTGCCCCTCTCAGGTTGGTTTGAAAGAATACGAGTCTCCGTGCTCACCGCCTTTTCTCACCCCCTCACGTTCCGACAAGGGCAATTTCTGTAAGCATTCTGGTGCTCTCCGGTCCTCCGCGGAGTCTGAGCATCCGAGTTCCTGCACTGTCTGCCAGGGATACCCCAGGCCCCACGGAGGCCGGCAGGACACGCCATGCTCTACACCTGCCAGAAAGAAAGGCAGGGGAACGTGGCCCCAAGCCAGCGCCACCTCGTGCGTCCCCACCTCCGCCCGGGCGCCCAGCCTTCCACGGTTCTTCAGCATCCTCTCTCCATTCTCATCCGCTCTCATCTCGGGCACCTGAACCCAGCCTGAAGAAGAGAGGACAGGAGAGGCCAGTGGAGAACAAAGCGCCCAGTTCCTCCGGGGAGACAGCGAGGTGGCTAACCGGACAGGCTGCATCAATCCCTACAGAAGCCAAGGAGCCCTATGCTGTTTAAGAAACATAAATCCCCAAACAAATACCTCTCCAAGTTCTGAAACTTTACAGCAGCTCCCCTTTAGGGAAGTGAGGGTATTCATGCTTGAAAACCAAGAAGGTAAACATCTCCAGAAGGTTCGTCGAAATTGGCAGTGAACGTGACACGGAGCCGAGTTTAAAAGTGGAGGCTTCAGGGGGGCCGCGTTGAGGCAGATGGAGGGGATGCTTCACTTAGATCCCTCTGCCCTAGCACCCTCCCCCTGAAGCCACCAAGCTGCCTTTCACCAAATGAAATAGCAATAAAGGAGTAATAAAAGAGACCCTGCAGGTGTCCCTTTTACCCAAAGAGACAACTATAGATACAATGACTACTGTTGCTTGTGGACCTACTGTGTGCCAGGCAACCTGCTAAGTGCTTCTCATATCCCAGTTAACCAGAATCATGCCCCTGATAACACTGAACTTACATGAATACGTTTAAATAACAACACCACTAAGGAAAAGAAAGACTAGAATCAGGCTGAGAAAAGGAAAGAGAGAGCAACCCTGATAGGACACGCCTTCTGTGCCTCATGCAGGGGCTCTGTCTCACAGGATCCCCTTTTACTCAAGATGAAACAGACTCCAAGAAGCTCACAGACGTACCAAATAGCACCCTGAAGCTGAGGTTCAAAGCCAGGTCCATCTGCAGAGGTGTGTCTGCATGTTGGTGTTTATACTTCTCTTAAAAAAAACAAAAACCAACCAAACAAAAACCACCAAAACCCTACTTCCCTGCAGTTAAAACCAGGGGCAGGCTGCAGGGCGAGCAGCACAGAGAGACACTTCCCAGGGGGTTTGGACTCTAGGAGAGGCAGAGAGGAAGGCCAGACTTCACAGATACGCAAGAGCCTCAGGGCTAAAAGTCAGTGACAAGTGTCTTAAGAAGCATCAGCTTTGGGCCTTGGAGGGGGGTGGGCAAATCTCTTTTAATGCAGACCCACTGGGTGACAGGCTTACGCCTGCACACCATCCTCTCTGAGTGGCGGGAGGCCTCCCAGGGCTGTGGGACCCCCTCCCACTCCCTGGTCAGCCATCCTGTGCACATGAAATCACCGGGACCAGGCAGGAGTGTGAGTGGTTCTGCAAACCCATCCTGGTCAGTGGAAACAAAATACAAAGACCCCATCCTCCCATCAGTGGACTGCCCGCGTCACTGCTTCAGACAAAGGGCCTGAAGATGGGGCCTGCACACACTCTGCCTTCAGGGCGGTGAGGTCCCCGCAGCCCCGGCAGAACAGCAGGGGGCAGTGTTGTCAGGAGCAAGCAGGCCGGGCCACAGCCCCCCTGACCCAGGGGGCCTCTGGCCTGAGCCTGCTTCTGTTTCCCCAGCAGTAAAGAGAGATGGTCCAGGCCCACTGCCTCACTGGTTTCTCCAGAGATGCCAGCTCTTCCCTGCACAGCCTGCACCCCCAGCCCCTCACTCCTCACCCTGGGCAGCTGGGAAATCATGTCCACTCCCAGGGCAGAGACACATAAAGGAACAAACACACTGAGATCCAGCGCCTGCACAGACTACCACTCATCAAAGGCCCATGGCAGCAGCCCAATTAGAAATAGACCGGCTCATCTTAAAGATGACCAGCCCTTCAGCAGAGTTCTCTGACCTTTAGCAGTGGTGTGAGCTCTGCCTCCTCTTAACCTCTTTTAGCTCAATGCCCCACAAACAGGCCAGTGCCAACCCAGCCAAGCGCAGAGAATGGTCGTGCGTGTGCACACACACACACAACAAACCCGGGTAAGACTTGATAAACAGGAGCTGATTGACGTGTAGCCCAGAGAAACGGGGTCCAAAGAGGTCTCCGAGTCCCAGGGATGACAAACACAAAGCTGTTTAAAAAGGAATGAGGGGCATGGCTTCTTACACCCCGGCCGGCGCTGAGCGGAGGGGCCCAGCTGGCGACCCAGCCGGCTCCGAGGACCTTCATCTGCACATGGCATACCCATCGCCGCCGCTTCAGCTCACAGCTCAGAGCAAGCCCTGCCTTGTTTCCAAGCACAGTTCAAACCGCCTCGCATGGCTTCCAGGACAAAAAGAGAGGTGATCCAAGGTTGACATAACCACCTAACTCTGGAGAGACCGGACAGGGCAGAGAGCTCACCCTGATCACCACCCACAGCCAAGGACAGACTGCTGGTATTGAGTCTCAGCCAGAAGAGACCCCCTCCCCTCGCCACCCCAAGCATCACAGGTACGAGTTTTACAGTGTGCATCTAATTACAGGAGAAAGGCATACACACTTTCACCCAGTTCTCTTCATTCAAACACATCTATGGTATCAAGAGACACATGATCAACATTTATATTCCAGGGAACCAGGCATGCTAGGATCCCTTCACCTGTGGGGTTATTAGTATGGATTGAATATGTGTCCCCCTCAAAATCATATGTTGAAGCCCTAACCCCCAATGTGATGGTACTTGGAGGTGGGGCCTTTGGGAGGTGATTAGGTTTAGATGAGGTCATGAGGGTGGAGTCCTTGGGATGGGACTGGTGTCCTTATAAGAATAGGAAGATTCTGGCGCTGCAGAGAGCTGGAGCTCTCTCTCTGCACTATGTGAGGACACACTGAGAACACAGCTGTCTGCAAGCCAGGAAGAGGTTCCTCACCACAGCCCAAAGACACACCCTCGTCTCAAACTTCCAGTAGCCTTCAGAATTGTGAGAAATAAGTTTCTGTTGTTGAAGGTGCCAGTCTATGGTATTTTGTTACGGCATCTAAGCTAAGACAGTTATAGACCTCCAATTTCTCTTCCTTGTTCCAACTTCCCTCTCTGGCCCTCAAACACTAACCCAGACTTTGGCCCATCCCATAAGAATCCTGGAAATTTATTCACTCATCAGATTCTTAGGAAATGCCCCCAAATCTGGGCCACCTTCTACGCTGTGAGCTCCTTCAAGACAAAGACCATTTTGCCAGTGCCGAGCACATAACCTGCAATAGCCGCCATCCATTTATAAATGCAAGTCACCTCAGGATACGTCTTTGTGGTCCTGATGAGGAAGACTTGGGTTGGCCCAACTCTTTGCCCCCAAAATGTCCACTGTCTATCTAATCAGCCAAGGAGACTCTTCTGCAGGGCCCTCCCACACCCGCTGAGTCAGGCTAGGCCACAGATTGACTAGAAAATTCCACAAATTTCTGGATGTGAATCTCACCTGTCAGCCTCTACCCTGTAGAATCCCATAAAATCACACAGGCTTGATCAGATCAATCATAAATCGCCAGATAAGCCAGGACCTCTGCAGCATCAACAGCAAGACAGAGGACGGGTCCTCCGATCGTGTGTCAGGAAACTGACACCGAACATCAACTAATTGACAGTGACAACTAATAGACACCTAAGGTCTACTCAACAAGTCTCAAATAACTCAACTGCACGAACATACAACCTAATCCTCTCTGATGGAAAAGCTAAAATTCTCAGGCCCCGGTTCCAGATTGGTCTGGGCTTTCCACAGCCGTGACCTGCTCTATCTCCACGATCCTCTGATTAAACTCCTCACCTCAATTCACTTCCGTTATTTCCCCTCAAATATTGTAATTTTTAATTCCTTAGGGGGAGTCTTTTGTTTCTGTAACTGAACTGCAGCTTTCAAGCTACTCCTGACCTTCCTGCTCCCCGCCCCTGCCCAGTTGCAGAGCAACAGAAATTAAAAGGATTCCGCTATCAGTGCTCTGCATCTCAATGATTACACCCCGCCGCCAGGAGTCAGCTTTCTGCTCCATCCCAAGAACAGGAACCCGGTTGCTAAATCCAACCCCACAGGCTCAGGAAGGAGGTGATGGAGGAAGAGGGGGTAACCGAAGGGCACAGGTAACAATTTATGGCCCCCTTGTCACTGCGGTCTTATCTCCGTGGCCAGCCCCTTCTAAGAAATGGTGCCCGTTACTGAACCCCCGGGAGGGCTGCCCCCTGGGACCCAGCCGTTTGGGGACAGGTGGCCCAGCCAGGGTGCGGAAAGATTGCTGTGGAGAGCCCGCCTCGCCCTAGGCTAAATCCTCCTCTTCTCAGCGTGTCACCCGCCAGGCGCCCTAGCTCAACCGGCCTCTAATGGTGAACAAGCAGGGAAGGGAAAGGAGGCAGTGAAGAATGAAGGCTAAACATCCTTGGAGAGACCCTTCCATGACCACCCAACCCAGACTAGGCCCCCTCTCCCACTCAGAGAGCACACTGGGCTTTCCCTGCAAAGCACCCACGGCAATTTAACTGCATGTGTGTATCTGTCTAATGTCAGTCTCCCCCACTAGACTAGACCCCCTGAGAGCAGACTCTGACTGCCTTCTTCCCCACAGTATCAAGCACTCGATAAATATTTATTGAATAAATAAGTATAAAAAAGAAACACTCGGGGCTTCCCTGGTGGCGCAGTGGTTGAGAATCTGCCTGCCAATGCAGGGGACACGGGTTCGAGCCCTGGTCTGGGAAGATCCCACATGCCGCGGAGCAACTAGGCCCGTGAGCCACAATTACTGAGCCTGCGCATCTGGAGTCTGTGCTCCGCAACAAGACAGGCTGCGATAACAAGAGGCCCGCGCACCGCAATGAAGAGTGGCCCCCGCTTGCCGCAACTAGAGAAAGCCCTCGCACGGAAACGAAGATCCAACACAGCCATAAATAAATAAATAAAATAAAATTAAAAAAAAAAAAAGAAACACTTTACCGCAGGCTACTAGAAACAGGATAATAACATATTTTTGGTTGGGCCTCTTTGGGAATCGTTTGGTCCACGCTGCAATGCAGGGAACAGCCTATATGAACTTACAGGGTTCTCTTTTTTCCTTCCCTCGTACCTCTCCTTATTTTTGACGAGGTAACATGCCAGAAAAATGTAACCCTGCCCCACACTGAAGAAAAGACAGAGCCAAGGACAAGCGTTTCAAAGCTTCATTGCAGCGAACACTGGAATTCTACCTGGATACATGAAAGCATCCTTTCCTTCTCCCCAGCCCCTTGTGCATGTTTCCCCCAATTCAACCCCTAATTCATCGCACTCCGCGCCAGGATCACCAGGAATGGCAGACCCACCGTCGAACCCTTCCCTGAGTTGGAATTCGAGTTTTGACCTGACACAAGCTCGTTACTGGCATCTAACAGGTGTGCCTCAGGGAGTCATCCTTCTGATAACCCAGGAGCAAAAGCCAAGAAACTTCACTTATTTATTTATTTCTACCTCATTTTGTTCCAAAAGGGATTGGAGGTGTCAGAAAAATGCCTCCAGCATGATAAAAGGAGATGAGGAAATGAGTGAGGATGGGAAATAAAATAAATCCAAAAGCAAGGTTACTGCCCAAAAGTATACATCATAATTGATAAAGGCATTCCCGAGACATGAGATCCACAAGGCTCGCTTCCCAAATTCCACCCTCAACAGGAAGATGGGAAATATTTCCACTGATATTCAACAGACACTTTACCCACCCTACGAGTGTCTGGGCTTGGCCTTGGGGATTCATCCACAGGGCACACACCAGGCTCCAGGCTGCAGGTGTCTCTGATGTCCTTGAATCCCATGTCAAACACTCGCAGTTGAGGGGGAGAGGCAAGTTGCTGGAGTCAACCCAGGAGAAGGGACAGAAAGGGTAGGGGAAACGCTTTCTTCTAAAACCTGGGCATGTCAGCACTCAGCTCTGCCTGCAAAATAAACCCTGTCTGACCTTGGGCAGGACTGGATGCTCTCCTCAGTCCTTCCAATTCTAAAACTTTTATGACTTTATGATTCACGGCTGTCATATTCAGAGGAGCGGTTTTATTGGAACACCCATGGCAGTCGGTAAGCTTTCATTTCCACATTCAAGCTCAGTTCTGCACGCTCTCACTCCTCTGCCTCCTGTTAGGATGGGCTGCCCACACCCAGCGGCTCCTCCATCCCAGTCTCTTGACTCTCTAAACTTCCATTCCCACGTCTGCCAACCCGCATCTTAGCAGAGCCAGGCCCAGGCTGGATGTCTCTCCCTGCATCCCCCAATGTGACCTCAGTTTTCTTTTGTCCAGACTTTGCAGAGAACCCAATACCCAGGACACAAGTACAACAGTTTATCCCAGAAAATCTGTGAATGTACATTCCTCCCTCTTCTATAATCTGTTCTTAGTCCTTGTCATAACTTACTGAGCACGTATTCTGCGCTACACACTGTACTGAGCCCCTTCCATGAATTCTCTCATTTAATCCTCACCACATCCCAGTAAGGTAGTTACTTCACTAGCATTCTTCTCATCTTACAGATCCGTATACTGAGACTCAGTGAGGTCAGGTCACTTGCTCAAGGCCAAGCCAGGATTCCACCCCATGTTATTTCATTCCAGAGCTCTTAACCACTGCATAGAGGTGCCTGCTTCTACAGTCCATTAGGAAATTTCCCAGTTTTAATTGCTTCATCACTCAGTTACAGGTTTTTCAGGCATGCACTCCTTCCAAGAGCTAAGCCTCCACTAGCAGCACTGGGGTGCAGGGAAGCAGATGTGGGCTTCAGGGTAGAGCAGACCTGGGCTCTAATCCTTATTCAGGGCCCCAGAAGCTCTCAGAGTTTCAGTTTCCCATGTGTAGAGCAGAGCTAATAAGCCCCCAGGTCTCAGGTCACAACTTGGTTATCACATGAGTCTGGCAATTCTTGGACAGATAAACAATTTTCTAGGAGGGATGAGAATACTCCCTATGCTTTGGGAAACTCCATATAAAACATGAGTCTGTCACTCAGTCCCATCTGAAGCGCAATGACTCCATCACCAATGCCACGGGGCATTCCAGAGGAGCCACGTGTGCAACGGCACAGCCCTTAGGCCCTCCTGGCTGGGGAGGCCCCTTTAACACAGGGAAACGATTTTCTAATTAAGTGGTGTATTGACTTTATGTGCAAGAGTAGCTCAGGGGAGGATTAGAGACCCACAAAAATGAATCACGCTGGGGCACTAAGGCCAGATCACCTTTGGTGGTCCAGCTCCCCACTATCCAGACTCTACAGAACAGTCCGAGTAATGTTTAAAAATGCTGATCATGTCATTTGTCGCTTAAAACCTTTCAGAGACTTTCCTGGCACTTAGAACACAATTCAAACTTCTTTCCATGGCTCACAGGGCTCAGTGTCACCTTCCGCCTCTGCTCCCACTCTCAGGCTCCGTCACACTTGCCTTCAGTCCTATCACAGGGCCTTTGCACTGCTGGTTCCCTTTGCCAGGATGATCATTCCCCAGATCTGCACACATCTGGCCCCTTTCTTCATTCAGGTCTTAGCTTCAAAGCCAGCTTCTGAGAGAGCCAGCTTCAAAAGTAGCCCCAAGAACTCACTCTTACATTATCTGATATTATTTTATGCATATTGATTGTTTATTTGCTTGCCATCTGAATGCTTTCCCCTCAACCCTCCATGGAAATGTATATTCCATGAAAGCAAGAACCTTGACCATCTTTTAACCCCCAGGGCCTAACACAGCACCTGGCATATCGCAGACGCTCAATAAAAATGTATTGGGAGAGAAGGAGGAGGGGGCCACAGGCATGAACAACAGTATGAGCAAAGGACAGGAGGTCCAGATGAGCACAACACATGGAGAAGACGCACTCCTTTGGGGCTGATCAACTCCAAAGACAAATACTAAAGAATCACTGCCATTAAGACTTCACGGGGAGGGTTTGCATTAGGGAGGACCATGAAACCAGGCCGGTGGCGGGGACGGGGGGTGGCTGTGTACAGTAAAAAGATCCTCGGACTCAGAATTGGGGGACCTGGTTTTAAAACACAGCTTCCCCACTGTATTCGTTTCCTAGGGTGGCCACGACAAAGTACTGCCAACTGGGTGGCTTAAAACAGGAGAAATTCCCTTACAGTGCGGAGGCCAGAAGTCTGACATCAAGGTGTGGACGGGGCCAGTTCCTTCTGGAGGCTCTGAGGGAGAATCTGTCCTGTGCCTCTTGCCCAGCTTCTGGGGGCTCCACAATCCTTGGTGTTCCTTGGCTTGCAGACGCATCACTCCAATCTCTACATCCGGCTTCCCCTGGAGTTCTCCCTATGTGTGTCCTCTATGTCTACATTTCCCTCTTCTTATAAAGCCATCAGACATTGCATTATAGGGCCCACCCTAACCCAGTACAACCTCATGTTAACTAATTCTACCTGTAAAGACACTATTTCCAAATAATGTTGCATTCTGAGGTTCCAGGTGAACATGACTGCCCACTCAACCCAGAGTACAATCTCACCTACAGCATCTGAGCCTTCCTTTCCCCATCATTACACCACCGGTCTCAGATCCCTCCCCCTTAAGAGAGGGGGCGGTACCGATCCGATGCCTGTGCCATCGGAAGGAAGGCTCAAAGGCTCATCTACTTGAGCTGAGTTGAGGAGACTGCAGCTTTGCTGTGGCAGGAAGCAGAGGGCCACCGCAAGTTGGGGAGCAGAGGACAGTCCAGTAAAAACAAGGTTTAAGGGAGGTGAGTGGAAGACAGATTAGAGCAGGAAGGAATGCGGCGAGGAGAAGCAGCAGTGAATCAGCCTGGCTTGGATGAGGACAGCAGGCAGAGGAGACAGAGCCACTTAGCAGATAAATATCAGGAGTGAGTCAGGAAGAGCCCTCAGTAACACCACTGTTCTCCCAGACAGGAATCCGAGCAGGAGACCAGATGGGAGTGGGTGAGGTCAGTCGGAGGCGGGTGGAGGAGCGGGAGGGGAACATTCAAATGGAAATGTCTGGTGGTCGGGAGTGTGCGGAAGTCAGGTGGGGAGAGGCCTAGGCTGCAGCTGCAGGTAGACAGTGTGGAAGGGGAGGGATGGTGTCTGAGGCTGAGCATTTCTAGAAAAGGGCCAAGGGCACAAAAAGAGGCCCCGAAGCATCTCATCCCAAGGACAGACTGCCTGATTCCAGACAGGAGCATCAGAGCTCCAAATGATGGATGTGACTGTCTCCACCTAAATCCAACTCTAATGCTGCGAACAACTAGAAAAACACAAAGGGCAGAGACCTGAGAAGGGCTATGCCCTGGGGAACAGAACAGGAAACAGGGCAAGCCAGGGGAAGAGAGGTCACTGACCTGGAGCAGCCTGTCGCTGGCCCCCCTGGACCCAACACACCCTCTAAGTCACAGAGGAGGAAACTAAGATCTTTCCCGATGCTGGAACTCGTGATTTGCATCCACCAGAGCCACATTAAGTGCCTGGTAATTCAATAATTCAATTAAGAAAGCTCAATTTTTTTAAAAAAAGCTTAATATTTAATGGAAGGGTTAGGAATTGCTACACAACTCGGGGTGATTAATAGTTACAATTAAAGGCTGAACGTGTTGAGGGGAGAAAGGCAAGGCTTGATAGAAAACACATGTGTGCTGCAAGGGACACAGCAAGTCACACCCACAGACTAGGGGAAGCCTCTCTCCATATTCCACGCCCCAACCAGGTGCCCAGCAGACTCTGTGCTCCAAGGGAGAGCCCTGTGGACAGAACTACCTGGCAGATTCACCCAGGTACAGCAGGACACTACTGGGGGCAGAGTGCCAAGTAGGGTTCCTCCCAGCCTCCCCAACAAATCAGAGCTTATTTGCTGCAGAGCTGGCATGAGGCCCACTCTGACCTGTGGTCCCATCTTCTTTGCAGTGCAATCAAGTCTTCCAGGAGGTCGTATAAGTCAGACAAGGACTATGATTGGTCAGAAGGGAGAGGGGATGGGCTGAGCTCTGGCAAACTGCTCCAGGGGCAGCAGGGGGCTGTTTTGGCATCTCTGTCTTCTCATGTCAGGGAGACCCTCACCCCTAGACCTCCAGTATCGCATGCAGAGGGTGTGTGAAAGGACAGCCACACTACGCCTGGCCTCCTGCCCCCATGGCTGCTTCTATCCGTCAATTCAATGGAAGATGTGACACCCACAGTGCAGTACTCAGGGCCTGAGTCCATCTGTGACCCATTTCACACCTCAGGGGCTGACCTGGCCAGGCTGCCACATGGCCCCACATAGCAGGGGCCACGCCACATCCTACATGGTGGCCATTTCGAACCACAGGGCTCTGATCTCTGTGCTCAGGAGAGGCCTGGTTCTGATCCCCAAAAAGCAGCCTGCCCTCCCAGGCTGTGAGTCTGTGTGGGTGACAGCAAAGCCAGGCCTTGGAGGGACTGATTGTTCAAGGCAGGAGGGTCACAGGAAGGAATGGCTCGGACACCCAAAGCAATCAGTAAGAAATAGCTTATGTTCAGTGTCAGCATGAAAACATCTTCCCCTTCTGGAGTGACTGGAGAAGGCCACACCTGTTCTTTGGTGCACCCACCTCGGGCCCACATGGGACAACCTGCTGACCAGAAACTGAAGCTCTGCAGGTACGAGATGCCCAGAGGCAGGACCGAGGTCCAGGGCAAAACAGGGTGGGCAAGGGTAATGTCCCTGGAGCTGCGGGCTCACCGATTTCAATCTCTTGCCCTTCTGTTAACCAAGAGTGGTTAGTTAACTTTATAGTATCAGGGAGAGCAAGTCTAATGGGCAAGAGAACGAAGTCTCCACTCCCCAGTTGAACCAAGGGGAGCTGGACCTTTCCATGAAGGCAGGAGGTATCAGGCACGCTAAAATACCCCCATCCTCATAAGGGTATCCGATGAGAAACCAACACTTACTGAGCATCTACTATGAAGAGCTGTGACAGGGATTCTGTTTAAGTTCTCTCTCCTGAGCCTGACCCCCACCAGGGGAGGGAGGGGACTATTGTCTTCACTTTTCAAAGGGAGGTAACTAAGTTCAGAGGAGTCAAGGAACTCACCCAAGGTCCCACATCCCACAAGTGCTGGCTCCCAGCCCAGGTCTGTTGACCTCAGAGCGTGAGTTCCAACAGGGGTGAGGTGTCCAGGCCCAGGACAGCGGAAGTGCCGTGCTAGGGTTGTCACGCCTCCCACCTGCTTGGTGGTGGCACTTCTACTGGCCTTCCAGCTTACCATCCTCCACTTGACCAACAGGGAAGGGGGCTGCTCTCAGTTACCACTGGATGTTGACTGGGTCTCAGCAACAGGGGGACCTTTTATCTCTAAGAGTGGAATAAAGAACATGGTTTCCAGCTAAAGGCTTTACAGACAAGGGCACAGCAAATGGAGTTTCCTTTGGTTTGTGGTCCTTGGAGAACCTTCTGCATGCCCCTCAGATGACAACCAGGGCCAAATTCAGGAAGAAGAGGCAAGCAGAACAGCCACCGCTGACCCTCTAAACAGCTGAAGCCCTGTGACTTCCGTGACCAGAGAACTAGAGCCGCCTCCTGCCCTCACTCTGACCAGTCCACCAGCGCCCCACCGTGGCCTGGCCCCACTTCTTCTATTCGCCCCAACAAGGCACAGACA
Organism: Balaenoptera acutorostrata; assembly: GCF_949987535.1. Taxonomy (NCBI): domain Eukaryota; kingdom Metazoa; phylum Chordata; class Mammalia; order Artiodactyla; family Balaenopteridae; genus Balaenoptera; species Balaenoptera acutorostrata. The sequence continues at coordinate 27,207,223 of NC_080083.1, forward strand.
CCCATGGGTGAGACAATGGGCCACAGTCTCAACCCTCAGGCAAGGTGCTGCCAGGAAGGGTGATGAGTGGGTGCTCAGAGACCTTCAGCCTTGAGGAGCAGACAGACAGATGGACTCTGTTGAGGGCAGCCCCTGAGTCTCTTACGTGGCTAGATGAGGGGCGAAGAGCTGGAATAAGAAACGTAAGTCCAATGGAAACAGCACTGTTGCCGTTAGGGGTATATATGTTAGGTGAAGACTTGTGAGTAAATGATGAACAAATGGACCGCTGTCCTGGATCACTAGCATGTCTTGAACCCCAACGTGCCAGACCATCAGGGTACAAAGAAGAAACCACCGTTCCTGCCCTTGAGACACATGCCCACAAGGGCGGCATCAACACCGTCATTACCGATACTGTGGGGAACCACATGAGAAGAGAAAGTGAACTTGGATTTGGCTGCAAAAATATTTAAAAGCAATACTAATTAATTATAATCACTGACATGAACTGTTTGCCATTCATGCCTAATTACTGTGCAGCAAAATGATGGTGTTTACCATTAAAACGCATCACGCTGTCACTTTGGGGTGAGTTTTCTTTGGTGGCAACAGAATTTCCAGTGAATGGGCAAACGTGTAGATACTTTTATTCACAGTCATCTGCTAACAGAACCTCCAGGCTTTGGAGGGAGTCCCGATCTTATAAATAATAATGCACGAATGATTTAAATTAACACGGTCCTGAGCACTCACCGTGTGTGAGGTCCTCTGCTAAGGACGCACATGCAGCCATCTCCTTTAAGACTCCTCATCCTATGAAGTACGTTCTACCAAACAGCAGCATTTTATAGAGAAATTAACTTGCCCAAGGTCACACAGCTGGGAAGTAATGGGGCCAAGAACTGGCAGCCAGACCCGCCTGCCTCTAGAATCCACGTTCACCACCAATATGACAACTGCAGAGCGAACGTGCAGAAAGCAAGTCGGGAAGGGCGCACACCAACATGCTAATGGGGGCTAGCTCTCAGTGAAGAGACTATAATTCTTCCTTTTGTTGAGCTATATGTACATAATTTTTTTTTTACATTTATTTATTTATGGCTGTGTTGGGTCTTCGTTTCTGTGCGAGGGCTTTCTCTAGTTGCGGCGAGTGGGGGCCACTCTTCATCGTGGTGCGCGGGCCTCTCACTATCGCGGCCTCTCTTGTTGCCGAGCACAGGCTCCAGACGCGCAGGCTCAGTAGTTGTGGCTCACGGGCCCAGTTGCTCCGCGGCATGTGGGATCTTCCCAGACCAGGGCTCGAACCTGTGTCCCCTGCATTGGCAGGCAGATTCTCAACCACTGCGCCACCAGGGAAGCCCTACATAATTTTTAAAATTCTACAGTATAATGAATATGAATTACAGGGGTGGGTGGGTGTTGGGGGGTTACTGCTGGGTTGGTCTGTTATTAAGGACCACAGCCACACTAGCCATGACGCTCCCTGTCCAGAAGCCAACTCAGTGGTGGGGAGGTGGCAGTCCAGGCACGCAGGGCATGAAAAATCCTTGCTGGCCATCTAGACCAACCTTCAGTGTGCTGCAGACGTCCTTGCTATCTGGCCCTAACAGATGGTCCTCACTTCATCACAGCCTCCCCAGATGCTGCGTGAGTGGATGGAAGCTCCAAAAACAGCTAGCCGGGAAGGGCCGCGGCAGCAGGAGCCACTGGACGATCAATGCAAAGATCGCCTTACAAAAACGCCTTTCCGAGAGTCTGACAACACACGATCGGCTTCCCTTCCTCTTATTGGAAGGACACGACTACGGAGGTTAATCTCTTAGACACAAAAAAGCAAAAAGCCTTCCAGAATCAGGGCCAGACTCTTTCCCCAGTGATCTTAGAGCAATACTGTGTATTTGGTGGCTGAGTAGAATAAGGCTGAAATTCACACAGGGCTAACTCAGAACGGCCCAGGTACCACTAGACGGTCCTGTCCACCTGCAGCCAGGTCTGTCGGGGTCTGCCCTGGCTAGACTGAGGACACTTCTCAGATCCAGGAAGGACTGCTCCCCACTTTAGGAGAAGCCGAGTATGCTAGGAGAGGTCTCCATGACCCCACAGACAAGGGCTCTGGCTAAGTCGCTGTGTGTGGGTTGGGAGATTTCTCTTCTGGACACTCTGAATCTCCAATGCCCAGCCCTGTATCCGGCCCACAGAATGCATCACGACTGACTCACAAATATATACTAAGTGGCAAACATGTTCTTACCCAGGAGAATGGAGGGCACTCAAAATCATAGCATAAGAAGAACTCAAGTCACTGGGGCTATTTACCTTAGAAAACAGGTGATGTGACACAGGTGGGGGACAAAGGGGAACTCATAATTGTGCTTACCGAATTAAGCTTCATGATAAAGTAGCCAAAACATGGTTTGAGACCCAGCTTTTTGCTACTGAATTAATTTTTGTATGCCCCCAGAAGAGTTATTCTAAATATGGAAACAGGTAATCAGTGGTTCCCCACCCTAGCTGCATATTGAGGCTTTTAAAAATAGATGCCCAGGCCTCACCCGGTCCTACCACTTAATCCCCAGAGACAAGTCCATGAGTTTGTATTTCTTAAAAGCTCTTTAGGTAATTCTGGTACACAGCCAAATTTGAGAACCACTGTCATATATATAGCAAACCACTGATATATATATACACACAATGTATATACCTATATATATATACATACTTATATGTGTAAATATGGCTATATTTATAGCTATATCTATACATATTAGAACACTGTTCATAATACATTAAATACAGAGTTGTTCCCCTGCAAACCTCAGAAAGCCAAAATAAGGAACTATGTGCTCATCAAAAGAGGGAAGCAGATTTTTTCCTGGAAAGTTCTTCCTTAAACCATTAAAAGCCAGTCAAAAATGGAAGTTAATGCCTTGGAGGGTTGAAAGAGATACCTAACAAATCAAACGTGGGAATATTTGGGAATATTGTGAATACTGCAAAGAAGAGATTCCCATATGGATTGGATGAACAGGGTAGACTAAATAACTTTTCTCTTTAATGTAGTAACAATGACACCATAACATTTATTGACCCCCCCACTTCCCATCTGGCACTTTACCTATGTTGACTTGTTTAATCCTCAGAACCATTCGATGCAGAAGGTGGTTGTGCACCTTTCACTCATCAGCTGGAGAGAAGTTGGGTGGGTCCCCATCACACCTTCTACCCCAGCCAGACTGCCTCCCTCACATCCGAAGAGGTCCCTACACACCTTCTCGCCTTTGCTCATGCTAGTCTCGCCCGGAGAAATTCGGAGCTTCTCTCAATCAGAATCTTGCAAAGCAATCACAGTACCTTTCCTGGATCCCCAGCTCAGCCCCGGTTCAGCTGTGGAAGCAGAGATTTTAGAATTCTGGAGCCCTGGGCCCTGAGGGCATCTGGCACTGCTTGCTTTCGGCTTGGATGAAAGGAGTCGGCTTCCTCTTAACCCCTTCCCCAAACACTTCTCCACCAGGCCCTACTTAACTAAACCTTCACTCTATTGAAATAAAGGTTCTGTGGACTCTGAACCTTTATCTGCAAAGGTTTTTTTAATCAAATGCAGGCGTAAAAACTGAAGAGATGAGGAAGGTGGTGTGCGCCCCGGGCGGTGGGCTGCATGCCAGGCCTGGCTTTCTGCCCCCTCACAGCACTTTTGACCATCCTGAAGCCCCTCCTGCTCTGTCTGTAGCTCCCATGAAGGTGGAGACCCTGTCACAACACAGTCCCCTCGGCACCTGGTACACAAAAGCACTCCACAACTATTTATCGAATAAAAGAAATAAATTAAAATGGGCAAAGGATGAAAAACATGTCTACAGTGGGGGACAACTTGACTCTTAGAGACCTTCCAATGCAAAAACTTTGTGATTGATTGGACAAAAGTCACAAAATGGACCCTGGGCTCTACTGAGTGTGAGGCACTGTACCAGGGCCTTGGGGACACACACAAAAGCAGAGGTCTGTAGTCCCCACTGAGCTGGAAGGAAAAGATAAAACAGGTAACAAGCTGAATCTTTATCTTAAAAGAGCAATGCAAAATTTAAATAACAATAGTAATGCATTCACAAGGCAGGATGGAATTGCCAAATATATTATACGAAGGAAAAAAAGTCATCATTTGTCTTCAGTTATATCCTTTCTAGGACAAAACGGGTCGAAGCTAGGAACAATGATCAAAAATCCACTAAAAAATCACAACTGCTCCCTCTTGCATCTCCCTCCCACCCTCCCTATCCCACCCCTCTAGGTGATCACAAAGCACAGCTAATGTATATGTATAGCTGATGTATATGTACAGCTGATGTATATGTATAGCTGATTCACTTTGTTATAAAGCAGAAATAACACACCACTGTAAAGCAATTATACTCCAGTAAAGATGTTTAAAAAATAAATAAATAAAATAAAATGAAAAAAAAAATCACAACTGAACATTCCCACTTGAAAACATTTTATCTGCAGCCATTTTTGTTTCAAGATGATGGCCTGAAACACACATTCAACTCTGGGTGGATCCTGAAACCCTCCCGATAATTCACGACTTCAAGGCTCAGCAGTGTAAAGTATTTAAAAGTCACGGGAAAACAGACGCCTCACTCTTCGATATACTTTTTTCGATGTTTCAAATGACTAATTTCAGAGAAATGTAAATTTTAGGAAAACTTGGGTACAAAATTTGGAGCACCAAAGCTCAGAATCGCACTTTTACCACCATTCACTGGTAGAAAGGTAAATCAGTACCACCTCCCTGGGGGACAGTTTGACACCAAACAGCAAACTGTACACTGTATTATTATCTGCTTATTGTCAATTCCTAGAAGTGGAACTGCTGGGTCAAACGTATAGCACGAGCAGGAGAGAAATGCATTCACAAGGGCAGTCCTGACAGCACTGGTTATAAGACCAAATAATGATAACGATACAGAAAACAACCTAAACGTTCCTAACTAAGGGCTTGAGTAAGTCAATCACGGTACGCTGGTATCACAGAAACAATACAAGCGTCCAATATGGTGGTACAGAGTACATTGACACGGAAGGATGTCTCCGACATATCACTGAACAGAACAAGCAGTCTGGCAAACAACACAGAGGATCCCATTTCTCTAAACGTGTACACAACCATTTATATAAACATACGTATGTTTACGTACGTGCAAACTGATCTGGAAAGCCACACCAAAACGTTACTATGGGTTATCTCGGGGCGATGAAATACGAGGGGAAACAGTTTTTAGTTCTTTGCTTACTTCTGTATTTAATTTTTTCCAGTACGCCTTTTGTTTTTAAACAAAATCATAACAGTGTTAAAAATAAACTTCCTTCGTGTACAGATCACCCATTGCAGTGCGAAGTGCTGCACTTGCCTCATTCCTGATCCCAGCGGCTGATTTCCAGCTCTCGTTTTGGAATATTCCAGGACGCTTCCTCGTGACCCAACCACAGCCATGGCCCTCCCCTCTTCAGTGAAGCTGAGTGGGATTGAAAGTGAGGGTAACGCAACTCTGCCGCCTGGGAAGAGATGCTCGCAGGAGCCAACCGGGATTTTCAAACCACTGCAAGGGCTTCCTGAATCCCTCGGGACCAGATCCTGTAGGATGACTAACCCTGCCCCAGGAAGGAAAAGGGGCCTAAAGATCAGGAGTTGGGCCTCATCAAATTGCAAAGATCAGGGGTCAGTTCCCAGGCACAGCCTCAAACACGACCCAGAAGCTCTGCTGGGCCCGGCCCCGCCCCTCTGGTTCTAAACCCCCTCACCTCCAAGGGCAAGGATTCTCCTGCGGGACGTGGAGTCGTCAGGCAGAGGCAGCCTGATGGGTGGGGTGAGGCAGGGGAGGCAGCTGTCTCCCACTGTGCCCCACGGAGGCACCTCCATGCACGTGGCAGGTGTAGCCCTTAAAACACAACACAGAAGCCGCCCCCCCTCCGGAGACCACAGGACACACAGACCCCACAGCTCCAAGCCTCACGCCACATGCACTCTGGGAGGCCAGGAGGCAGCTCTTCCTCCAACTTCTGGAGCTAGAAGAACGTTTTCAAGGGAAGGACAGAGGGTGGGAGAGGGGGGAACCTGCCAGTCAAGCCCCAAGATGCACGGAACTACCGTCCCTCAGCTAGCAAACAAATGCTCAGAGAAGCTAAGAGACTAATCCAAGAGCACAGAGCCACTGGGTAGAACTTCAAAGGTACGGCTGCTTTTGCTCGTTACCCCACAAGGCAACCTGGCAGTATGGAGAGACGGTATTCCTCTCCTCCTGAATCATTCAGTCCTTCATTCTTTGGTTTGAAGAGTTTTAACAGAAGACGGCTACCATACATGGCTCTTTCCTTCCACGTAAAAAACGAGCTCTGAGAACATCCCAGATAGTTCAGGGTTCACGCCGCCCCAAAGGATCTGTGAGAAGAACTGGCCCTCGACACAACCAGCTGGAACATCACAGTGATTGCCCCTGCAGGAGATGTATATAATAAAAATTGAATGCTGCAGCATGAACTTCATACATACTTGTCCTCTTGGTTTATTCATCAGAAATAATTATCTGTGCTTGCTTTCGCAAGAGCACATATTTTATAGGGTACATTAAAATTTAATGGATTTTTAATAATATTGTAACCACCACAAGAGAAAAAAGTGGAAAAAGCCACACCACACGTTTTTGCCGCGTTTGGGTGGTTTGGCTCTAGCGCTGCAAAGAAAGAACTGATTTGGCGTGGAGTGGCAGGCAGGAGAGGATGAAGGGCCCTGGGGAGGGCAGGTGAGGATGGAGGCATGAAAAGCTGTACAGCTGACCACTGGCATGGGAGGCCTGCGCCAAGGGCGGGAAATTGAGGAAGAGAAGATGCCAAGTTAACAGACTACCCTCCGTGGTCAATTCTGCTTGATTTGACCTGACTCTGGGCCACGTGGGATCTAGTTCAGACCCAGAAGGAAGCAATGGTCATGCATAAAAAAGACACTTCAATCGTGTCCCGGCCAACAGAATACAATTCTAGGGCCAGAATAGATTCAAACTGTCATTTAGCCCAACTTTATAGAAGGGAGAGCCGAAACCCAGAGAAGATAAATGCTGCCCAAGATCACAAAAGGGGGACTTCCCTGGTGGCGCAGTGGTTAAGAATCCGCCTGCCAATGCAGGGGACACGGTTTCGAGCCCTGGTGTGGGAAGATCCCACATGCCGCGGAGCAACTAGGCCCGTGCGCCACAACTACTGAGCCTGCACTCTAGAGCCTGCAAACAACTACTGAGCCCACGTGCCACAACTACTGAAGCCCGCGCACCTAGAGCCCGTGCTCTGAAACAAGAAAAGCCACCGCAATGAGAAGCCTGCGCACTGCAACGAAGACTAGCCCCCGCTCGCCACAACTAGAGCGCACAGCAACGAAGACCGAATGCAACCAAAAAAAAAAGTAAAAAATAAACACATTTATTAAAAAGAAACAAAAAACAAAAAAAGACCACAAAAGGAACTAGCAGGTAAGTCTTCAAATTTCTGCTGGGGCTTTTTCTATGACCTCCATATGGCCCAAGTTAAAAGCATATACTTAAAAGCTAACTCTGATGACAAAGATCATGTCAAGTCTTCAATAACCTGCTGGATTTCAAGTTTCACATTTTTAGCCATTTCTGAGAACTATTATTTTTCATGAGTCCCCCAATGGTTTTTAAATTTGACATGCATCACGAAAAAACCACTCTATTTTAACTTTTCAGGGAAAAATTTTTTCTCTCTCCGTACTGGACTCAAACCCACACATTTGAGGAACTCTTTACAGAACAGCGTCCTGTCCCGAGGACAGGATGAGTTGCCTCCCTTGGGGCTCGCAGAAAAGCTCCTACACAAGTGCCTGGTTCCGCGGTCCAGGGCTCCTGACGTGTCACCAGCACACACACCGACATCTATTTCTGACCGAGGAAAGAAACATGTGGTGTCCGGCCACCAATGATACATCCACCACCAGGCTGACTCACCCATTCGTGAGCCTGCTGCCAAAAATAACACCTTGCCAAAATTGCGTTTCCTAATCATTGACAAAGAAATGTCCAAATTAAAATGAAAAAGGCTTAAATGTCAAGTGAGGATAGTGATTTATCCCGTGCTTATTTATATAATGCACCATGTCTCGGATAGGCACATTTTTCCATGACATCAATTCAGGCAGCAAGTGGGCTTAACGATGACAATGACGACTCCAGAACGAGCATGGGATTGGAGTTCGCTGGCCCTAGACTAAGAGCTTCCTCTGTCCCTGGGCAGCTCGGGCTACTACGCATGTACCTTCATGCCCCCGGGCCTCATCTTCCTCATCCATGACAAGGGATGTAAGAATAGGCACCTGGCACGGGCACTTTAAGAACTATATGAAGAATTATATTTTAAAAATTATATAAAATGAATTGTACTAAAAAATTATGTAAAATAAAAGCAATCAGCGCAGTGCCTGGTACACAGCAGAGACCCAATTAATGATAGTTGCTATTAAAAGTACTCAGCATTGGGCTCCCCTGGTGGCGCAGTGGTTGAGAGTCTCCCTGCCAATGCAGGGGACACGGGTTCGAGCCCTGGTCTGGGAAGATCCCACATGCCGCGGAGCAACTAGGCCCGTGCACCACAACTACTGAGCCTGCGCGTCTGGAGCCTGTGCTCCGCAACAAGACAGGCCACAACAGTGAGAGGCCCACGCACCGCGATGAAGAGTGGCCCCTGCTTGCCGCAACCAGAGAAAGCCCTCGCACAGAAACAAAGACCCAACACAGCCAAAAATAAATAAATAAAAAAATAAAATTAAAAAACAACAACAAAACTCGGCATTTACTATCACTAAATAGGATTTGAATGGGTTGATAGTTCCTTCCAACTTTCCTATCTCGAACTATAATAGTAAAACTAGTAAACCACTGTGTAATATTAAAGCCCCAAATATTGAACATTGCAGCAGTAACTGCCTGCCGGGCCTCCATATCCCACTTTGCCAACTTGTGATTTTGATTTATTTTGCTTTATTTATTTATTTTGTGATTTATTTATTTTGTTTTAATAAAAGAATATTGTGCCCTCTTAGGAAGCAGGAGGAACGGTAGCAGAAGAATGAATTGGGGAAGAGGGAGAGAGGGAAAGAAGGAGAGAGGAAGGCCAACGATGGTCCAGAAGGTTCTACATGTCCAGGCCTGCCTCTCACTGCTACCTCAAGGGAAAACCCCTCTTCCCATCCTCTCCCTTCCTGTACAGGCACCAAGCCTCCCCCATGACACCGTGCACTCCCCCCATGTGCACATGAGCCATAACTGTCTACAGCTGGAGATAGCAAGTCAAAGCAATCACGTGACCTCGCAGTGCCCACAGGCGCTTCAACTGAGGGTGAGAAGGACGGCCACGGGGCCATTAAGTGAGGACGTTAAAAGCATCGATGTAGCTAAAACACATTAACCTGTAGAGGAAGCCAGGCTATAAGCTGCAGCTCCAGCGACATCATAAAAAGAGGCCTCCGTAATGGAACGAATATTACAGCCATTGATATAAATTATACCTCAGAACAGGGGAGAAGGGGGTGGGATGTAAAAATGGAACAAGTTCAAACTTCTTTTATTGTAATAGTCTCCAGTTGAGCATAATCACCAAGGCTGTAGTGCGATACGATTGCCAAAACTAGACAAACATCTGTGAGATGGATTCATCTCAGAGGGAAGGCCAACAGCTTGTTATCATTAAAGCAGCGAGGCTCACTCTGCGCCTGAACTGCAGGCCGCCTTGTTACTGCGTTTGCAGAGGCAATTGTACCAGATGTTGGCAACTATCTTCAGATAGATGACAGGCACCTGCTGCGGAGGAAATTTAGCTCCTCATTGGCCTCCCTGATCAGGGGGCAGGGAGGAAGGGGCAAGAAGGAGTGACCCTTCCAGATACCACTGGTGAGGCCCTGGTGACCAAAAGTGACCAAGAGGGTCAGTTAAGCCTGCCCGCCCATCTGCTCCAACTCAGCTCCTGGTGCCAAAGACCCAAGAAGGGTCCACAAGGTGCTGGAGGGAAGAGGCAGAAATGGAGGAGGCATCTAATTCAGGCAGGGGAAGTACAGAGCTCTGCATGACCAACTCCCTCCCCAGGTTGCTCTTGGTAACGGTCTCCCAGACTCTTGAAGAGATCCTAAATTTGAAACGTGGCTATGGACATTAATCATCATTAAAAGGCAAACAGGCAATTTTCAAACCATGTCATGCTGACTCAGATGGAGACAAAGGCTCTGAAAGCAGGGAGAACAAGGACAAGAGAGATAAATACCACCCATGCCACCATGGACAAATAAAAAGTCATGAGCGCCCGTAATTCATTTTTCAGGGCACCCGGAAGATTGGCCGCTAGTTAGCGGGCGGAAATGATTCACTCCAAAGTTGGCGGGGCCCACCCAGGTCCACCTTGCTGGGGGGTGGCCTAGCAGAAAGACACCCATAAAATGCAGCCACAGACCCCGGGTGCAACCTGACTCCTTTTCAGCCAAGGGGGGGTCACCAAGAGCCACCCAAGGACTCAGCAGATGGGTTCAGCCCTGGAGGGCTGATGTTCTGCTGGTGAGGGCAAGTCAAATCATGGCTGCTGCTGTTAAAACATTCTCATGTGGCCCCGCAGCTGGCCTCAGGGATGATTTCTGAACACGTGGTGATTCCCCTTCCTCTTGGGATTATCAGAGTTGAGCCAGGATACCTCATACTCGACTCATTCTTACCATGTTTGCTGAGACAAGAACACAAGACACTGAAAACTGTCTCCAAAAGAGGCAGTAGCTGGGGCTTGGGGGTGGTGACAGGCCCAGCCAGGACCCGGGGGTCCTGGGGGAAATGACCAGGTCACAGTGTTATACTTGAACTTCAGTTTTCTCATCTGGGAAAGGTCTCCAGAGCCTTCTCTGGAGGTCTACACAGCTAGGAGCCCTAGACTGTCCTAGCCACAGCTAAAGAGATTAAGTGGCTTGGTCCAGATAGTTGAAAAATTTAATACACATGTTAAATTCTGTTTTCTACATCGACCAGTAGCCCAATTTGGGCTTACTCTAATATTTAGCCACAAAACAAAACAAAACATCTCTTTAGCCTATAATTAAGGTTGTGTCATATCCTTAACCAATAAGAACTTCTTCGCTCTGTTAAAAAAAAAAAAAAAAAAGCAACCCATACCTCAAAGTTCCTAGGGCAGAAATGACAAATTTCAGAAAAACACTTACTAGAGAATACAGAAATCAAGGCATCAATTTAATTTCACACTCTACCTGCCTTGGACTAATTTGTGTAAATTACATTTCATACTAAGAACCTCAGCCCACGTGACCACAATGGAGAAATAAGCAGCTGGCATCCAATTGAGTTTTTCAGGTATAAGTATATAGCTCTTTTTAGTGTGAGAATGTTTAGCTGAAATTTCAATGCAGGTTTTATAAAAATTTCCAAGTGTTAATTTCCACATTTTCATCAACATGTCCAGGTCACTGGGTGTTTTTACAGACCTGAGGAGTGCAAATTAATCCACATGGATCGGGTTTTCTTCTTTTAGAAAAAAGGATTATAACCAAATTCTCAGCTCGTGGGTGTGAGTTTGCAGGGTAAAGGATGGCTGTAGGAAGCCGCACACAAGTTTTCATTTGTGCCTTCCACGTTTTGGCACGTGGTGGAGCAGGAGCCATCAGCTAGCGTTCCCACACACGCTGTCGGGTGGAATCCTCTAGCTGTGCCTGCTACGGCCACACAGAGCACCCATCACGGAGCAGCAGCACCGGGTCACCCACGAAGAAGCAAGACCCCAGGGTCCTCGCCTGTCCACCCTAACATTGCTTGTGGGCTCTACTCTCTCTAGCTGGCCTTATATTTGCAGCTACTTACTTTGAAGGAGTTTTCCAAATGGATTGGAGGGGCAGCGTGAGACCACACGAAGTACCTTTCTGACGCATGTCTCCATTAAAAGGGCAAGTATTCTTCCAAGCAAGTATACGTATGCCCTCCCCCCGCCAAAGCAGTTTATGAATGGCCCTAAAAATATCCACAATTCTAGGAAATCACTGCTTTCTTTGAGACTCCAGGTGGGGACTAGAAATGTCTACAGCAACTTGGGCCAAATCTGGCCCGCTGCCTGGCTTTTTTTTTTTTTTTTTTTTTAATTTATGGCTGTGTTGGGTCTTCATTGCTGTGCGCGGGCTTTCTCTAGTTGCGGCAAGCGGGGGGCTACTCTTCGTTGCCGTGCACGGGCTTCTCATTATGGTGCTTTTCTTGTTTTGGAGCCTGGGCTCTAGGCACGCGGGCTTCAGTAGTTGTGGCACACAGGCTCAGTAATTGCGGCTCGCGGGCTTAGTTGCTCCATGGCATGTGGCATCTTCCTGGCCAGGGCTCGAACCTGTGTCCCTTGCATTGGCAGGTGGACTCTTAACCACTGCGCCACCAGGGAAGTCCCCCGCTGCCTGTTTTTGTAAATAAAGTTTTACTGGAACACATCCATGCTCATTCATTTATGTATTTCCACGGCTGCTTTTCTGCTACAATGGCAGAGAGTCTGGCCCACAGAGTCCTGCTATCTGGCTCTTTACAGTCAGTGTGTCAACCCCTGCTCTACATGAGCATATAGCTAGGAATGAAAATATGGATAAGAAAGTGTGACTCTATGATTCCTAGAAACTGGGAGGACTCAACACATCTGAAAATAAATGGTATTTTTTATTGTTGCCTTAAAAAAAAAAAAGGCATCTAGAATTAACACATTTGATCTGGAACATTCTATATAAGCTTTCACTCCAATGATTACAAGTTATGGGTTTTGCAGAAAACCACTAACCTCAACTATCATTTTGTTCTAGGTGCATCTGAGGAGTCATCTTTGTCAATTTTCTTGGGCTGCCAAATCCATCCACTGGCAGGGCCCAGGGTAAATGCATCTGGGAAGCAATAATGAGACGGAATATAACTGAGACACCCTAACTAATGTTCTGTGAGCTTCTCCGGCACTGAAAAGATACTGTTCACTGTCCCACCCATCGGTCAAATAAACAAACTGAGCTTGTAGTTTCTGGTGAGGTTGAAGGGTAAGATCTCAGAGAGGAACTTTAAACTTGGCAAGAAGGGGAGAGTCTTTAAAATCCTGGGGCATCTCCTCAGCAGTTAATACGTTCGGGCAAGGTAAAGGCAAGGTGAATCCAACTTGAACTTTGCCTCCTCCCCTGCTCTCCAGCTGATGAAGAGTCAGATTCACTATTTCAGGATCTATTGAAGTGAACATTCTCCTTTGGTTCTTTCCAAAGTGGGCACAAGCAGGGCTGCTGTCCTCAGGAGTGTGTGGCCAAGACACACGGTGGGCTTCCTCCCACCCTCCATGCGAACTCTGATGGAACCCAGAATAAATGTCTGTCAAGCACCTCTTCCAGGTCAGCACTCAGGTTGGTGCTGAGGCCAATGAAGATATGACCCACCTTCAGAGGCTGCCCTGGGCAACAGGCAAGATGGCAGATGTAAAGCATGGGAGGCACAAGAGCTCAACAGCGGCCATTACAGCCCCACCCATCAGTGATGGTGAGCAGGCTCCTGGCCTCTCTTCACTGCACTGCAGTTTTGTTTACAGGTGTCTCTACGCCTTGACCTTTGTGGGCAGGGACTCTTCCTCTGATCTCTGACCCCAGCATGGTGCCCTATACCTAGCAGGCACACAAAAATCAGGTTACGGAATGAATGGAGGGTTGGACAAGCATAACCACCTCAGGGCCTTTGAACAGCTGATGAAGACCTCCTTCCTCTGCCTCCATCCGGCCCCATGGTCCCAGCCGGCCAGGGTCCTGACTGGCCCTGCATCCTCAGAGCTCCTGAATGTATTCTCCAGCCCTCCAGGAACCAACCCCTGCCACCCCACTAACCTGCAGGTGTCCCTGAGCTCAGGTCTATGAGGTAGACCAGCTACACGGAACAGGCTGAGACAAATCAGCATAAAGCACCCCCAAAAAGGCAACCAAAAGCTGAGAAGCCCTTTGAGGGAGTGGCATTGAATTAAATACAACCAGACATGCCCTTGTCAAAAAAGGGTGCTACAAATAGACAGTTCTAGAAAAATCCTAGTCCGTGAGAAGGCAGAAATTTCTATCAGAACAGGCTTTTTGAAATAACTTGCAAGTGAATTACAACAGCTACTTCCTATGGGAGGGGAAATTATATTAGGCGGCTTTCCAGTCCCACATGCTCCTTGAATCTAAGTCATATGCAAGAAATATTTATTGAGGGTGGAAGTCTCCCCATAGGTGTGTTGCAAGTGCAGGCCGCCCTGGAGCACTCCAGTTAGCTCTATAAAGCTGCCTAAAAGAACATTTTTAATGCACTGACTCATTTGCTTTAAACTGATTTCTCACTGCAAACAAATAAACCCCCTACAAATATCTGCTTTCCTGCGCCGACGGCCTCTGCTGCCAGGCATGCGCTGAGTTCTTGGGGACGTCACCATTAAGATGGTGGTTTTCAATAGAAACTTGGCATTTATCATAGCGAGAGCATTATCTTCTCAACAGACGCTGACAATTTGTCCTATTCCTCCCTTGAGAGAATCCAGTAAGATCACGTTTGCTTCCCCTGCATGCTGTTTCTCCTACTACAACATTTCTTTGCCTGGAAAGAAAATATTGTGACTCCTTGCCATGTTCACTTCATTAGCATAAGAGGAAAAAAAAGCCAAATCCTCCCATTGGCCTCCCCCCACAGTAGCTCCAGCTGGGTTAAATCTAGCAGGATCTCAGAGGCAGGACTTCTGTGGCTCGGGATTTGTCGTACAGCTGATGGTTACAGAGGGATGGGGCAGAGGCTGGGAGAGGCCAAGAAACTAGTCCTTTTAACAACTGAAAGACATCCATTTGACACATAGGGCGTGTGTCGTGCAGACTATGGTGGGGTGTTTACAGGATGGGGGGGGTGAACCTGGTGAAGTCAGCAGTTTGGGACTTCGGACGCACGAGGGGCAGGGGGTGTGAAAAATAGAGAGAGAGAGAGAGAATATGAATGTGGGGAGGGGAGATTCTCATGGAGCAGACATCGGCAAACTTGTCTCTTTTAATTCTTTTTTTTTTTTTTTTTTTAAATTTATTTATTTATTTATTTATGGCTGTGTTGGGTCTTCGTTTCTGTGCGAGGGCTTTCTCTAGTTGCGGCAAGTGAGGGCCACTCTTCATCGCGGTGCGCGGGCCTCTCACTATCGCGGCCTCTCTTGTTGCGGAGCACAGGCTCCAGACGCGCAAGCTCAGCAATTGTGGCCCACGGGCCCAGTTGCTCCGCGGCATGTGGGATCTTCCCAGACCAGGGCTCGAACCCGTGTCCCCTGCATTGGCAGGCAGATTCTCAACCACTGCGCCACCAGGGAAGCCCTCTTTTAATTCTTACAATGCTTCTCCCCACCCTCACCGTAAATGACTGTGTATCCTCACTTAAGAGACAAGAAATGAGTCTCAGGACAGTGAAATCACCAGCCCCAGGGCACAACACTAATAGCAAATGATGGCATCTGGATTCAAACTCAGGTCTACCTGATCCCAAAGTCCAGAATCGTTCAATTTCATCCCACGCAACCCTGACAATTCCCAAGAGCCGGGCAATAAACGGCAGCGGCATCTCTCTGTTCTTTCGAGAGGGAAAAAATGTACCCACAAATGAGTTCTCTCTGTCCACAGCCAGATTTCCCAGCATCAGAGATGTCCGTGCTTTGGCTTAATGTTGTTGAACCCGTTCTCACCCCCCAGCCTGGCTGATCAGAAGAAGGCAAGTCCGGGGAGAAGCTGCCGAGAGCCCACCTGCTACCTGCACCCCAGGGAGAGCCAAGCATCCACGGGCCACAGTGAATCAAAGCTCCTGCCGGCTTCTGAAAACCACAGACCCCACTGGATACCTGCCACTCACCAGGCCCATTGTTTTTCTTAGACCAAAGACAGAAAGAGGAGCAGGGGAAGATGCAACCTGAGATGCATTAGGGCCCACTTCACCCTCCTCGGATCCGTCCCTTCTCTGGGGCAGCTGCGCGCCCACCCTCGACACCAAGACCTGCCTGAGAATCTACCGGCTCCGGAAAAGGCCTTGCTGACCAGCTCCACGTGCCCAGATAGCCTCTCAGTTCTAACAAGCTTTTACTCCAGGGTGGAAATAGCTCATTTATCCCGGGCTTCAGGGGAAAGATAGGATCCACATAAGGAAATGCTCCCGATGACTGAATATATTCTCTTAAAGCCCCATTTTATAAAAGAAAAATCATAATTTTACCATTTGAAACGCCTCCAATGTCTGGCATAGCCCTGTCCTCTGATACAGAGGCCCATTCATCCCACCACTATCTACCGAGTACCAACTACGGCCCAGCCCCTGGGCCCATCCTGGTGCTGCACACGGTTAGGAAACAGACCCAGCCCCACCTCAGTGGAATCTGCAGTCTACTCGGGGCAAAGAGGTTACATGTAAATTTGATTCTTTTTCTGATAAACCAAGATCCCCTCTTTGGTGCTCCTTTATGGAGTCTTCCAGCTCCTGGTTTGTTTTCGTTATGAGACAATCTGTAGTTACTTTACGTTTACTATTTACTCGTTTGCTCTTGGCTGGTGCTCTCCAACCTCATCTGAAAACATCTACAAGTAAGCAGGGACTCTGTCTGTTTTGTTCATGGCTGCGCCCCTGGCTCCTAGCTCAGGGCCTGGCATTCAGAAGATCGGGTGAATGAATCAATGAACAATGAACGATGTGCGAGGCTGCAGATGAGATGCCTTCTGGACCTAACGAGGAAGGATGGGCTGTTTCCCTGCACCAAATGATCCTACAACGTGGTGCTTTTTAAGACTGAAATCTTTTTGTTTTTATAGGTTTCTCTCCCTCCTCTTTACATTGAATTTATTAACAACATCTTCCCACCCCTTAATGTTTGCAATAAATTCAAAAACCAGAAGACCAAGCTTATTAGACTCAGGAAAGAAAACTTAAATGAGGATGTGGAAAGCTCTCTCAAGAGGCTAAATAAGCTCAATAAACAGGTTAGTGGATCAATATATATATAAATATATTTTAATAAACACCAGTTAAATGATATTGGGACAATTTCCAGACCGTATCCTCTACTCTTCCCCCCGCCCCCCAAAACAAAAGAGTTTATTTATTCAAGCAAGTTTAAAGAGCTCATCAGCAGGGTCCAACCGAAAGAATTCTCTTTTGGCCCGTATCAGTTCCATGTTTTCCATCAAAGCCAGAGCAGCCTGAAGTCAATTCCACAAACTCAAGGCATCAGGGTAGCTGGAATGAACTCAAGATACGTGCCATTGAAAAATAAAGGAAACTCCATCTTCATCTTCAGGCGAAGAGGACCCAGGAAAGACTTTCAATTTGTGTTATCCCCGAGGTGGGTGAAAGAACTGAGTGGTAAGCCCACCCAAAAGACAGATGGGAGAGATGGAAGAGAGAGAGAGAGAGAGAGAGAGAGAGAGAGAGAGTGTGTGTGTGTGTGTGTCTGTGTGTGTGTGTGTGTCTGTGTGTGGCGGGGCTACTGCTGGAGACGATGGGAGCGGCAACGCCAGAGGCGGAACCTGAGTCTTAGGATGAAAATAACAGCAGCTCATGTTTCTACCGTTTATTAAGCACTTAGTTTCTGGCAGGATGCTAGAACTATATATGCCTTAGTTCATTTACTTGTCTCGACAGTCCTATGCAGTATCATCCCCATCCTACAGATAAAGCAACTCAGGAAGAAAGAAGTTAAATGACCTGCCCACGGTTACAGAGCTAATAAATAGATGAGCTGGATTTGACACCAGACAGTCTGAGTATAAAAAAAATCTATGCCCTTATTACCAGGCAATATGCTAAACCAGGGGGTTGGCAAACTCTGGCTAAGAGCCCAATCCTGCAGCCTTCTGTTTTTTGTAAATAAAGTTTTATTGGAACACAGCCACAACCATTCATTTTCATACTGTCTACGACTGCTGTCATTCCTGCTACAATGGCAGAGTTGAGTGGTTGTGAGAGACCATCTGGGCCACAAAACTGAAAACAGTTATTATCTGGCCCTTTACAGAAAAAGTATGCCAACCCCTATGCTAAACAGTAGTGATTCTCAGCATTTCTACCCAAGTACTCCTAGTGATCCAGTAAATCCTGGGACAGCCCAGAATGACGGGGGACAGAGCCTAATGCAGCCAGGAGCCTATCCTGAAATGTCTCCAAATCTCAAGGTTTTTCAAAAACAATTATGCAAATTCTGCAGTCCATGCCATAATATTTGTTCTAACGTAATATATGTTTTAAACAAACAGCCATAAAGTCACAGTCGGCTTCCTGCGAGATACGTCACCGAAATCCTATGGCCCAGCACACTGCTAGCCGCAAGCGCTCACACACCTGAGGGAGGTGGCCCAGCCCAGCAGCCCTCACGGAGCTACAAGCCCAGGCCTTCTGGCCAGGGCTCAGGTCTGCACCTCGGCCCACCGCTGTCTGGCTATGGCTCCCGAGCAAGTCATTTACGCTCTCCCAGCCTTCCTTTCCTGACTTTCAAATGGGGATAATCCCCCCACCCCACAGGGCCGCTGGGACAATTACAAGTCGAAAGGTACATGAAAGGTTTGGGCAAACAGCAATCTCTGACTCTGAACATATGCCAACTTAGCTGGAATGGAGACCTGCGACATCAATAAATCCTCCTTTTTGCTCCTAAAACACATCTATCAATAAAGGAAATGGGTGGTCTTTTTATTTTTTTTATTTTTTATTGAAGGATAGTTGATTTATAATGTTGTGTTAGTTTCTGGTATACAGCAAAGTGATTCAGTTTTATATATATGTAAATATATATATTCTTTTTCATATTCTTTTCCATTATGGTTTATTACAAGATATTGGATACAGTTCCCTGTGTTATACAATAGGACCTTGTTGTTTATCCATCCTATATATAATAGTTTGCATCTACTAGTCCAAACTACCAATCCAACCCTCCTCTGCTCCCCCTTCCCCTTGGCAACCACGAGTCTATTCTCTATGTCTGTGAGTCTGTTTCTGTTTCATAGAGCTCATTTGTGTCATATTTTAGATTCCACACATAAGTGATACCATATGGTATTTGTCTTTCTCTTTCTGACTTACTTTGCTTAGTATGAGATTCTAGGTCCATCCATGTAGCTGCAAATGGCATTATTTCATTCTTTTTTATGGCTGAGTAGTATTCCATTGTGTTTATGTACCATATCTTCTTTATTCATTCATCTGTCGATGGACATTTAGGTTGCTTCCATGTCTTGGCTATTGTAAATAGTGTTGCTGTGAACATAGGGGTGCACATATCTTTTGAAAGTATAGTTTTGTCTGGATATGTGCCCAGGAGTGGGATTGCTGGCTCATATAATAACTCTATTTTTAGTTTTTTGAGGGACCTCCATACTGGTTTTCATAGTGGCTGCACCAATTTACATTCGGGGTGGTCTTTTTAAAGGAGAAAAACTTCTTTTGGTTTTTTTTTTTTAATTATTATTTATTTATTTATTTATTTTTGGCTGTATTGGGTCTTCGTTTCTGTGCGAGGGCATCCTCTAGCTGTGGCAAGCGGGGGCCACTCTTCATCGCGGTGCGCGGGCCTCTCACTATCGCGGCCTCTCTTGTTGCGGAGCACAGGCTCCAGACGCGCAGGCTCAGCAGTTATGGCTCACGGGCCCAGCCGCTCCGTGGCATGTGGGATCCTCCCAGACCAGGGCTCGAACCCGTGTCCCCTGCATTAGCAGGCAGATTCTCAACCACTGCACCACCAGGGAAGGCCCTGGTTTTTTTAATATCAGAGAATCGGCAAGCTCCCTCACAAACCACCCCAGCACTTCTCTCTCTGGCGCTAACCCTGCCCTCCTGCCGTTCCCTAAGAACCCTGACAATAAGATCAGAAAGACTGCCTCTGATCATTCCATACTCTCATTTGTATTTCCTGAAGGGAAAAGCACCTTAAATTGTCTTTATTTTTCAAACAATAACACTCTACAAACAATAAGCAAGTCTGAAAATATTTACGTCTGCTGCCAATTATAAAGGATCGTTAGCGACCTCAACTACCAAAAATCTCTAATTTACAGCTAATCTGATTCTGCAAATTACATTTTCTACTACAGACCACCTAAAAACGACTTCCTGTAAACAAACCACTCTGCTGGGGTTTTTTTTTAATATAATTAAATCCTTATTTTGCTCTTTAACTACACAAAGCTCACTTTTTTGCTACATGGGGCAGAACGGTTTATTTTCAAAAGATGTAGAAATAACCCCCAAGTAGGAGCCCAAATCGGAGCCCAAAGGAATCCTACACTCCAAGTCACTGACGAGCTAGCTGCCCTTGCCCAGGACTGTGTGTCTGTCTGTCTGTCCTGCCTTCCGCAGGCCACTTCAGGTAACACTACACTTACTGGCCTGTGCTGGCGCCTGACCCCAGTGGCTGAGTTAAATCAGGAAGGCAGATTGTAAATAGGTATGAAGTAAGTGTTCTGGAACATGCAGGAAGGAATACTTAAATCTGCCTGGAGGTGGTCAAAGGTTTCATGCCTTTTGGAGTTTGAGGCCAAGCGTCTCGCCTTCTCCCACCTCCCATTTATTTAGGGTGAGCAACTTATTCTGGTTTGCAAGTCCTGAGTTCCTGGAAACCCCTCAGTCCTAGGCAAACCAGGACAGTTGGTCGCCCTACCTTTATCCAGCCTAGTTCTTCTCCTTACCATCAGGAATCCATCAATAATATTTCTTGTTTGCCTGCTGTGTGTTACCTTCCATCTGTGCCCACCCCCCATCCCCAACCACTGCACTTTGGAACCAGTAATCATCAACCTTTCACAGTAACGGCCCCTCCACCCAGATTCTTCCATCCTGGAAACGTCCTGGTTACACCAACGTCCCCTGAAAAAGAAAGGACCATCACCCTGGCTGCAGAAGGTATGTGGACTTAAGGAAAATTAAATCCCACTCTGCCAGCAACTCAGCTCAAGGAAGACAATACGAAGTGGAGAAAAATGGAAATAGCATATACAAATGCAATCTATCAAATCTCCTATTTATTTTATGCAAAGTTTTCCTGCTGCTTATTAATGCCAGCTTTCCCTCTACCATTTAATCTCTGCTTCCATTTCATTCTTGGAGGCCTGCGATTATTCTAATTCAGCATTTGGATGACTTCATTTCCGCTCAAGTACACCCAGGTCAACTTGGATAGAAAAGAAAGAGGAGGAGAAGAAAAATAATCAGCTAAAAGCTATTAAATATCAGCCGTGTGCCTCATGATTGGTTTGAAAGGCAGTGGTGAGGTTAGCAACAGTCAGAAACTCAACCCTTCTGCCTCTTCCTGCATATTAACATTTTTTCTGGGGCTCTCACTCTTACGGCTTCGAATGTAAATAAAGTACCGATTGGCAGCCCACTTTCGGCTAATTCACGAATACCAAGTCTGAATATACAGAGCTGTAAAAATTTAGAGGGTGGTAACTTGACAAATCCTGCTGCTCTACAGAGAGCCTAATTCTCAGAGGACAAAGGAAGCTGGAAAAAAAAGAAGAGAAAGAAAGAAGAAAAGCATATGCGACCCATGTAATGGGGTATCCTATTGATGGGCTGGGGGATGGGTAGGAATCTCCATATCAATGTTCACGCCCCAAAACAATGGAATCCGATTTCTATGCCAAGTCTAAATGAACGGAGCTTTCTCCTCCATAAGAACCACTCCTTGCACCCACTGGCACAAGCCTGAACCGTGATTTCTCAGACACTTTCAGTTCCCACTGAAGTACATCCAGGGGTAGAAAGGCTTTCTTTCTCATGCTAACAACTCCATTGTAAGTGACGTCCTCAGAGCCTGCCAGGAGGGCTCTGGGAAGGTAAGCTGGTGGAGCCCTTAAACCCCTTCTCTCTCTGCCTCCCCAGGCTCATTAACTCCTTCCTGCCCAAGGGCTCTCCTGCCCCCTACAAGAATTAAATAAAGCTAAACCATACTGGGAAACACAGTTAAACAGCAGAGCCAGAAAGTTCGAGCCTTGTTCCGCTACCTTACTATGCATACGCATGTGATTAGCATAATCTCAAACTTTTCCCAGCTTGCTACCCAGAAGGCATCCTATTTTTCTATTTGTATATTTTAAAACACTGTTAACAGAGCAATAATAATGTCTGATGCATTTGCCTAACAACAGCTGGCTATATTTTATACACTAAAAGGGAAATGGGCAGTTTTCCTAGAAACCCACTCATCTATTTCAGGAACTCCTTTTTGAAGCGGAATACAAAAAGAGGATTTAGGAGAAGTGAGGTTGAGGTGCTCAATCTGTTTCGAACGCAGCTCTCTCCACCGGCTGCAGCAGAAACGGAGGAAAAAGTTCATCAGGAAGACACAAAGTCCTTTGGCAAGAGGGTTTACCTGCAAAGCCCAAGGCTCATATAACCTGTGGGTCCTGCTTGCTCTTTTGCCACCACCTGGCCCAGGAGGCCGAGGCAGGCAGATGAGGCAGGAGTCACCTGTTTGCTAACTGAGACTTTTTGCCCTCAGCAGCTCTGCCAGGGGTCACAGGGCAAGTAAAGTCCCCTCCCCCGTATGACAACTTCCAAAGGGAGAGATTGACACAAACCAGGCAGAGATTTAATCAAACACCAGGACAGTGTTGGCCTTGTTCTGGGCTATTACGGGAAGAAAATTTAAACGTGCAGGTAGCCTTCAGCGTGACCGGCCAGGGAGGGGAGAGCCAATGGTCCTTCCTGGTCCACTCTAGAGTTCTAAGTCAAGGTCTGAGGAACGTCACGGCCCTCCAGAGCAAAGGCCAGCAGGTGAGGGGCGAGGCCCAGGCACGCCGACCACCTTCCAATGAGTCCGCCTGTACAAACCACTTCAGAAGACGCAGGCCTCGTGGGAGCTGTGAGGCCCACGAAGGACAGACAGGACTTTTGTATTCCAGGCCCGGTCGGAAGGAACCGCACACCTCATGGAGGTCTGTTTATCTGCAACTGCCATTAGGAAGCAATACAATCAGAATCCACTCTCAGGAACACGGTTAACTTGCTTATTCATTTTCTCACAAATCTCCTGCCTTTCACATTTCAAAGGCTTTATGATATGTTTATTCTAGATCTTTCTCTCCTCACACATACAGCATCAAAAGGGGCATCTGAGCGGTGGCCGGGGGTGCAAGCATCGTACCTGCACATAAAGCCTGGAGCTAAAAGATAACAGGCAGCCAACACTCCCTCAAAGGGCCCTCTCCCGAGACCTCACACAAGTGCAATCAATGAGATCTCATTATATCAAAAAGCCAATTCATTCTTGTTTTCCATTTTTTTCCCCCCAAAGCTTTCGAGCACCATTCTCTGTAGCTCAAGTTAACTTTTATAGCCCACACACAACCCCAACCCAACAAAAGGACTCGAAGGCCCCTTTTCGCCCCATTTCCACGGGGCTCCCCTAAAGAGCTGGAACTTTCCAAACCACCACCTCCTTTAGGGCCTTGGCTTCCCATCCGCCACAGTGAGGGGCTGGCCCAGGAAAGGGTTAAAGCCCTCACGTCAAACCGCAAACTCGGGCACTGGCCCAGAAGGGACATGGGAACCAGGGCAGCCGAGTGATAAAGGCCGGATTGTAGCAGCCCACTGAATTGGAAATGACTTGTAGGCCTAATGAAACAGAACTTTGGCAGTAAAACAGAATGAAAGGAATGAGACAATAAAAGGCTGGAACAAAGGGTGCAGAGTCGGTTCAGCTTAGCAAAATAAGCTCACTTTGTTGGTGGGGAAAGCCAAAGCCGATTAGGATAAACCAATGACTAAGCATAAGTCTTCCAAACTAATTACACAGTTCACCATGTGAAGTATAATTGGGAGCCTCCAGATGCGGCCTGCTCTGCTTTCACAGGAGTTATATAAAATGAGAATTACCTAGCGAGCTCGGCACCGAGCAGCCCTCTCATCGAGGTGAACGGCTGAAAGGTGCAGAACTGCTCCATCCGGGACGAAGCCGAGAATTCATTAAGTTTAAAGGCCTCTTTTTGATCTCCCAAATCCTATAAGTGAGAATTTAAGAAGGAGGGGCCTACAGGGAGAAGGAGGAAGCCCTGGCACATGGAGTTGCTTTGATCCCAGGGCTTTTTAATTACCACGCTGGGCTCGTCCGGATGGCCGTGCAGGGGGAACAGAGCAGAACAGCCCGATGGACGGTCTCGGTCTGTATGTGCGCATCTAGAGCGCTGTTTACACGCCATTTTTCGGAACGGTCTGTATACATCATTCCTGTAGGCATGAAATCGTCAGCACAGATAACGTCCACTAGGAAACCTGAAGCAGTAAAATAAATCGCCATAGATCAACGTTCTTGACGAATGAACCAAACCTGCTCCCTCTGAGGATGGGGCTGCTCAGTGGTAAAGTGGGAGATGAGGTTTTATAAATGCTGAAAATGAGTGACTCTCCAGGTTACATGATCTTGGACAACATACTGACCTTTCTCAACATCAGTTTCGTCATCGCTTAATAGATATTTCACCTACCTCACTTGACATCCCTGAGAACCAATTTTTTTTTTAATGTATTTCTTTTTTATTTATTTATTTATTTATTTATTTATTTATTTTTGGCTGTGTTGGGTCTTCGTTTCTGTGCGAGGGCTTTCTCTAGTTGCGGCAAGCGGGGGCCACTCTTCATCGCGGTGCGCGGGCCTCTCACTATCGCGGCCTCTCTTGTTGCGGAGCACAGGCTCCAGACGCTCAGGCTCAGTAGCTGTGGCTCACGGGCCTAGTTGCTCCACGGCATGTGGGATCTTCCCAGACCAGGGCTCGAACCCGTGTCCCCTGCATTGGCAGGTGGATTCTCAACCACTGCGCCACCAGGGACGCCCAGAACCACATTTTTAAATGCATTAAGAAGCTTGGCACAAAGCACACGACCCTCTAATTCAGAAACATCAGAACACCGTAAAAGAAGTTCATACTAAAATCTGAACTTCACAAATTCTGCGTCTTCATGGAGATCTAGCACATGGAATAGGAAATTGGAAATACTTTATACTCATAGGATGAAGATTCCAGTTTATAAACGGTAACTTTTTCCGAATAGAGAGTCTTTCATTGCCCTTTGATATTGAAGTACAGAAATTAACTCTACCACAGTTACAACTGTTCTATTTGTTACATCACGCTCATTACTACCAATAACATCTTGTCTTGGTTACAGTCTATAGGTACCGTAGATACCTATCTGTCCATCCACCTATGTATGTTTACTTAAACACTTTCTAAATTATTCAATTTTCAAGCTTGAAACCAACCATAGGAATAATCTAGTACAGAGGTTGGCAAACCACAGCCCATGGGACAGATGGGGTCCCAAACCTGTTTTCATAAAGTTTTATTGGAACTCAGCCACACCCAATGGTTTATGTGTTGGCTACAGCTGCTTTCTCCACAGGACAGAAGTGAGTAGTTGTGACAGAGCCAAAAATATTTACTATCTAACCCAAGTTTTCCACGCCCTTCCCTCAGGTGAGAAACTGAGGCCAGGAAAGAAGTGGCCTGTTAAGGTGCCTCACCTTAACCATGCGGTCATGCCCAGTACGAGGGTCTGGGACACCTCCTCTTACCTTCCTCCAACGAGGGGACCAGAACAGCTACCCAGGGGTGAGGACGGCACCCAAGTCAGCAGAGTCCTTATGCCGATGGCTGCACTTCATGATCTCATCTTAAATATAAACAAGTAATGACATCCCTAACCTGGGGGTCAGGGGGAGGGGGGTAAATCTTCTGGGAGGAAGGTGGGAGAAAAGCAAAAAAGGGTTTACAAGCCTCCAACTTGAGTAATTTCAAGCTCTCAATGTGCCATCCTGCACCCACTCCGCTTACAGTAATGACATGTTTAGACTCCCTTAGCTCAGAGCCCCAAGACAGCGCTCTTACCCATCTTGATTGCCACCTGAAATAAATAGCCGAAACAGCTGCCACCTCAGGCAAGATGGGAAGAGGAAGAGGAAAGAAGCATGACGACGAGGGAAACCTAAAAAGAAGGTGGCGAACTCTGAATGGAGCCTGTGGAAAGATGGACAGTTCTAGACTTGGAGGAAGTAGGGTGTGAATTCTGGCTGTTTTACTGCCTTACCTGGGTGACCTTTGCTGAGACTTCACCTCCCTGACCTGTATTGTCCACCTTTGTCAAATGGGCTGGATGTTGCCAAAATCCGCTGTGCAGAAGCAATGAGGCCACGTAGGCCCAGTTCCTGGCACTGTCCTTGGGCATCCAGAGGGGACACCATTTTTTCCTCTCTTTTGCATCCTCCCCACCCTAAGTCTATCTTGGGGGTCGATCAGCAGCTGGAACGGGCCCAGGGTTTGGGTTCTATGGTCAGACAAGCCTAGAGGGGAAGTCTGTGAACTTTCATAAGGCTGCGACCTTGAGTCAAAGCTGCAGTCCCACCAAGACTCCATTTAACAATCAACAAAATGGGCAGTACACCCACCAGCATCCCAGAGAAGAATTAAGTGAGATAACATAAGTCAAGGGCCTGGCCCGTATCCAACACTTAACATGTACTCACTAAATTACTCACTGAATTACACCTTACTAATGTGCAGTTAACCAACTGAAAAGAGCCCCAAACAACTTGACACAGTCGGGAGTGTGTGCCTATGCGTGAGTATACTTTATGCAAGTGTGTGTGCGTGTGTTTTCCATTTCCTTCAATCAGTTTGTCAATTTACTGTTACTCCTTTCACAGCCACTGGATTTACTCATCACCCCTGAGGCCCAGTAGCAGGGTCTCCCCTCCTTTGACCATTCTGGAGTCAAATGGATTATACCAGAACCCTGAGAGGTGGTGGGTCCTGCCCAAGGGAACACACATGTCACACCAGCCGCCAGCCAAACGGGGAATAAGCTATTCTGAAGACAGACCCAGATAACACGCAGAGCATATGTACGCAACAGGCCACTAACACATGACTATACAGTGTGAGGGTTGTGATACATTCAACGGCCTCCTTAGTCCTTTAATAAAACACTTGATAGGTTTATGCATCCTGCAGGAATCCACCGACGTTACTGCACAGTTAACTGAGCGGCTTCAGACCCGGCGAGTGCCAAGCCAGGGAAGAGTCTATGGCCGCCTCCCAGTCAAGAGGACGGCTGTTCCCGGGGCAGGGATGGTCACTGCTGTGGGCTCGCGTCCCCCCACCAACTGCTGCTGGACTGAGTCACCACGCTAAGTGTTAATGAAGAACAACGGAAAGACAAAGAGAGAGAAAGGAGAGAGAGAGGGAGAGACCCAGAGCTGGGCATGTGCGGAGGTGTGGCGAGTATGAGCCTGTGTGGAAAATTCTAACAGCCCATCTGGGCAGCATCAACTTCCCCGACACCCGCAAATAGGCCCATGAGATTCCAAGGCAGGTTACGGCTCGAAAAAGAAATCCCACCTCATGTTTGCAAACACCACCTCCGGCCTGGTTTTAAAGGCAGAACGGTAGCAAAGAGGGCTCGCACTCCAGAGCCTTCCATTACGCAAGCTGGATTTGTCTCATTAAATTATTTCCAGTCTCTCTCCCTAGGCAGGGTGGGGCTGGGGGATGGACCAATCCCCCTTAATGCTTTAAATCAGTCTCGAAGAGAAGCGCCATAGTGTACACAATCCCCAACACACCCAGCTATTTTTTAGAATCTGCCAGAATGAATCAGCCCCCAACCGGCAATGCCAGACAGTGCCGTGGGGAAGGAGTCTTTCATAACCGACCCAGAAGGGCAGCTGAGTGCCATTCCAAACGCAAGGCTGGGCTGCAGGAGGCTGGGTTCTCTGAAGCATGGTCTCCCATCCATGCAGAAATTGATTAATACCAGAGACAGGAAAATCTCTATTTTGAGGCTAAATAGAAGTCACAGCACTCATCCCAGAGAGCTGCTCACAACTGGACACTCCTGGAGATGGGATCATAGCTGCCCATTGCCTTGGGCAAACAAATGAAAGCACAGAACTTTCAGACTGGCCAGTGGGCGGCAATGCCTTCGTACCACCCAGGGCAAGTGTGACAGGTGTCATGGGGCAGATGAGTGACAGAGCTTAGAACAGCCGCGGTGTCTTCTCAGGATGCCTCGGCGGCCCTCTGCCACATCAGTCCTTCGGTGGAGGCGGGAGACACATGACGAGACACACAGAAGAAAACTGTCCTACACCTCTGCTCCCAGGACAATGTCCACAACTGTGCAAAGATGCAGGAGGCGTAGGCCCTGTGCACCCACCCACCTGCCAGCCTCCTGGGACACAGGAGCCGTAGGAGGGGCACCACACAAACGCCAACAAGGCTCAGTGCCCAGCAAGCTGCCCTGCTGGAGCCCTGGGGCAACAGAGTCATCGGAGGAACGTGTCACCCTGGGGAAGAACCCACTCTCCAAGGCAGTGGGTCCCCCCCCACCAACTAGAAAGAGGCTGAATTAATCATCCATGGTTACGTGCCCTGTCTGTCTGTGTGACTCTGTCTGTCACACACACACTCCCACACTCCACTTCCTGACTCATCTGGGGCATTCTGAGTTGCTCCCAGCCCGTTCCCGCAGCAGAGCCCAGGGGATAATTGTACTGCTGTCTCACCGACACTCTGACAGGTACGAGCCTAGCATCTTTCCTGAGTTTCCTCGGGCATTTGACAGGGGAGGGTTCAGCCGCAAGGGCCCCAGGGAGCCTCCTCTCTCAATGCATTTTCCAGAAGGGCACAGAGTGAAGTCCAGCGCCAACTTACAGGCCAGCTTCTGCGGGAGCTCCTGCCCTGTGACTCACAGCCCTGAATCCCTCGCCAGGAGCTGCCACCGTCAGCTCCCAGCCCAGGCCCCACGTGGCCGGCAAATGCCAGTGAATCCGCACTCAAAGGCCACTCTGTCTGCTCCTGCAGGCACGTGGGGTGCCGTGCCCACCACAAGCCGGACTCTGCTATCTCGGCTCCTGCCAAATTTCATTTACATCTTGACGGCCGAGTCCAAGGACAAGGTTCTTGAGGACACAGTAGCGGCAAAGGCAGGGGCCACGGCAGCCACTGCTACGGACTGCGCAGGCTTCTGCACCTCCACGCACCGCTTACCTTGCCGAACTGCTCGAAATACTGCTTCACGTCTTCCACCACCGTGTTCGCAGATAATCCGCCTACGAAGATTTTCTTTGTTCTTGTGACCATCTGCAAGAAATGACAAGAGGAAGCCATGGGTTAACTAGGTTATCTGAAGCCACACTCACCGAGATGCTGAGCAAGCCACTCTCCACACTTCTCTAGAGAGGAAGGCGATGTTAGGAATATGCCAGCTGCACCAAGCGGGCCCTTTGGACGTCTCAGGATACCGGAGACCGTCACTCTGGATACCTGAGGCCTTCGGGCCGCAACCTGAAAGCTCGAGTTTCATACAGATGGAGAGTGAACCTCTTTGGCTATAACACACAGCTTCACTGTGATGTTAAGTCACACGTCAAAGCTATTTTAAACCTAAGAGACATGAACAAAAGAGAGCTACGTGCATAAAGGTCTGCTGCCCTGAAAGTACCCATAAAGTGTGTCAGTAAGAAACTCACACATAATTCAAAACCACGTGCAGACTACCTACACAGAGCCGTTCTGGGTGCTGGCTTACGTCTGCCAACAGGACAGACAGGACCTCATACACCGGGACCGCCCTCCAAGCCCGGCCCCCAGGGCTCCTTCCCCTGTGGATTTCTCACCATTCACTTTGATTTGTCCTACACTCAGCCAAGCGCAGCTGGTCCCCAGGCCTCCACACCTCTGTCCACGCAGGTCCTGCTCCTTGGGAGACCTCTCCACTCCTGCACCTCCCTTGCCAAGTTGTGACTTTCCTCCGAGATCCAGTGCCCTTCTCCAAAATTCAAAATACCTGTATAGCCGCCCCACCCAGAATCTGTTTCTCCTGCTTCTGAACCCCAAACGCTGCGCCCCTCTGCCTCTCACACACTCACTACTTTCCACCTCGCACTGAAGTGAGTGATAATCCTGCCTTCGTTCTAACCTCCTCCCCCAGACCGTGGGCTCCTGACTCCTCTCGGTACCCCCCGGGGTGCAAATACAGGGCCAGGCACACAGAAGTCCATAGCCAAAGTCTGGTGGATGCAAAAACAAACAAATTTCTGCAATGGCCACATTTCAGAATCCCACCAGCCCTAAGGCAAAGGGAGGAGGGAACTCGATGATGTCCACTCTTCAGAGTGGGACCAAAAATCTTACAGGGAAGAGTGAAAGACAATAAAATACAATAAATTTTATTCTGAAGACTAAGTTAGGCTGTGCGGGGTTTGGGGTTGGTTTTTTCTTTTTCTTTTTTTGTTCTTCTTTAATGTCAAATAAAAATTTGTAAAACTCAGTGGATACAGGGTCTCACCAGTTTGGTTTTATATAATAAAAGCACAACGTCTTAACTCAATGGCTAGATCTTGCCACAATATAAAATACATACATACATCAAATCATCACATTGTACGCTTTAAATATCTTACCATTTTATTTGTTAATTACACCCCAATAAAGCTCGGGGAAAAAATTTTTGATGAGAACATACAAAGAAAAGCAAGACTAAAACCCAGAAATAAATGAATGAGAGGAATCTGAAAACATTAAAAAAAAAAAAAAAAGAAACAGCCACAATGTCACGCATGTCTATTGTAAGTCGATGCAGGGGGTACTTCCCTGGTGGCGCAGTGGTTGGGAATACATCTGCCAATGCAGGGGACACGGGTTCGAGCCCTTGTCTGGGAAGATCCCACATGCCGTGGCGCAACTAAGCCTGTGCGCCACAACTACTGAGCCTGCGCTCTAGAGCCCATGAGCCACAAATACTGAGCCCACGTGCTGCAACTACTGAAGCCTGCGCGTCTAGAGCCTGTGCTCCACAACAAGAGAAGCCACCGCAATGAGAAGCCTACACACCACATCGAAGAGCAGCCCCTGCTTGCTGCAACTAGAGAAAGCCCACACGCAGCAACAAAGACCCAACGCAGCCAAAAAATAAATAAATAAATTTACTTATTTAAAAAATAAAAAGTCGATGTAGGTTGCCTAAGTATGGGGGCCATGGCTGCCTGGATCACGTATCACCAAGTCTCCTGACACATGTGTGGAGAGAATGAACCAACCAACCCACTCCCAACAGTAGAGACTCAGCAGAGTGACACCTAAGGGCACAGTGGTCCCAGGCAGGCTGTTCTAAGGAGTGTGAAAGGCTCTGGAAACCTGGCTTCTGTGTCTGAGTCTGGATGTGACCCTGGACAGGACTCGCCTGAGGGCTGGGTTCTGTGCTCCGCACGTGAAGTCCTGGACCAGAGCTCCCTGTCCCGCCTAACCCTGAACTCTCCCGAATCTGTGAGCATGGTGGGCCTGACAGGGAGGCTCCCAGACCTCAGGGACCTCACACTTTAACTCAGCAGCTCCCAGAGGGGACACATGCCACCTCAGCCCGCTGACTGACCCCCGACCTGGAATACCCTTGTAGTGGACATCCTGTGCTGTCTCAGGAGGACACTGCCCTGGTGACTCTCATACATCTCACTGGCCACCATGCAGTGGTTTGCACGTGTGTTTAAAACTGCTGTTTACTATTTTTTCATCTCTTTTCAGATGAATGAGAAATTTGATGAGATAATGTACGTGAGGACATTCTATGAAGATCCCACCAGTGTCCACACCTCCGAGCTCCAAGAACCTCCGGTTAACTGGTGGGCATCTTATCCAGCTCCTTGTTCATCTCCCTCCTTATCCGTCTCCCTGCTTATCCCTCAGTCCCCCTGGTGGATCAAGGTCACCTTCACGGTGATGCTCCATCAGGCCCTCTCCAGATTTAAATCTCTCCCTACACTCACTAATCACCAAATTTTACTCATCTAACTTTCCTAATGCATTCATTCAACAAATAGATTAAGTGTGAGGTGCTGGAACTCACATTCAAATACAGTGTGGAATTTAATCCCCTTTAAAAATGGAGATATAATAATTAGCCGACCACACAAGGTTCCTGCTGCAACTAAATTAAATAACATATGCCTAGGGCTTCCCTGGCGGTGCAATGGTTGAGAATCTGCCTGCCAATGCAGGGGACAAGGGTTCGAGCCCTGGTCCGGGAAGATCCCACATGCCACGGAGCAACAAAGCCCGTGCGCCACAACTACTGAGCCTGTGCTCTAGAGCCTGCGCGCCACAACTACTGAGCCCGCACGCCTAGAGCCCATGCTCCGCAACAAGAGAAGCCACAGCAATGAGAAGCCCGCGCACCGCAACGAAGAGTAGCCCCCGCTCTCCACAAGTAGAGAAAGCCTGCGTGCAGCAACACCAAAAATAAATAAAATAAATAAATTTACAAATAACATATGCCCAAGAGTCTGGTGGGACAATGCATAGATGATAAATAAATGGTCACTAGCTGAATCCAAAGTCAGTTACTAAATTCATCCTTCGAGCTCAGAAGAAACGTGCAGCAGTAAGATACCTTCTACCAAACACGTTGATAAATCA
Organism: Balaenoptera acutorostrata; assembly: GCF_949987535.1. Classification (NCBI taxonomy): domain Eukaryota; kingdom Metazoa; phylum Chordata; class Mammalia; order Artiodactyla; family Balaenopteridae; genus Balaenoptera; species Balaenoptera acutorostrata. The sequence continues at coordinate 27,239,732 of NC_080083.1, forward strand.
ACTCTTATTGACCATTCTCTTCCACTATCATTTCAAAAACACTTTCCTACATCTCTACGTGATTTCAGATGGGCAAAGACTCCCAATAGTTTCATTTTAGATTTTTCATTCCTTTTTTTTAACCCCAGACAAGCAATTAAATATCTATAAAGAAACACTAATGTGATCTACAAACATGCACTCGTGGAGTTCTCAACTTAAAGAAACTCTGGAGAGGTATTCCATAAAATGAACCCCACGGTCTCATTCAGACATTGTGTAGAGCCAGGTGGGTACAGACAGCAGGCCCTATATATATTCCAAACGTTCACAGGGATGCAGAGAATTAAACGACCAACGTGTCTTCATTCCAAATAACAGAAGTCAGCAGAATGTTCATTCCCCAGTAACTGGTAAAAAGAGAAGGTCCCCTCTTACACCCTCCACCGTTGCCCTACAGCCGTAAACCTGCCAAGACAGACCCCTAAAGGCTGGGGAAGACATCCAGCTATAAATCTACACAGTCCCAAAACAGTCCTTAAAACACTTTTTTTTAAACAAGGATGAGAAATTCCAGGCCCCAGACAATGTGGCCAAAGTGTCCAAGTTACTAAAACATACTTTCCAGGAACCAGCTCAGATACAGAGATAGATCCCACTCTTCAGCAAACACGAAAAGGAGACTGGTTTAATCAAAACCTTCCAAACGTGAAGAGGCCAGTGGGAAGATGGGCAACACCTGGTTAGCTGCTCACTGACGTCTCAGCTTCAGGAGAGGGGAGCATGGCTGGGGGGTGATGGGGCTCTGCAGGTGAACCCTCCCGCCAGGGGCGCTGGGGAAAATGGGAGTGATTTACTTTGGGAATTCTGATGGCATCACTGCTAAATGGGCTGTGCACTGCTCCATGGTTTGCATTCTGGAGAGGGACGCAGGGGGCAGGCAGAGGATGCTAGAATCACACACTCTTCCCTCCATTTCCCTCCCACCTCCATGGCTCCTGAGGACAGCAGGAAGGGGGCAGCGTGGGGACGTGGTGTCCAAGGTCTCAGTGGACTAAACGGAGGTCCTCAAATTCCCATCAATACTGTCAAGGTTTCATTTCTGTGTACATGTTTGCATGCGCGCGCGTGTGTGTGTGTGTGTGTGTGTATTGGGGGTACCTCTCTATTCCCAATCCTTGAGTCTTGGCTTCTGTGTGCCCCAGGAACCATCCAGCACCCCAGACCTTTAACCCTCTCTGACCCTGGAAACAGCAAGCAGGACCAGTTACACACTGGCCCCCGACTCTATAGCCCTCTGTGTTATAAAAAGTCCTCTCTGCCCACAGTGGAGAGCGCCACCTGTGTCTTCTTCCTGTGCTAGGCCCTTCGGGTAACTGTTTCCCAACCCACAGCCTTCACACCGACACACAGCCGCTGCACACCACAAGGCTCAGGGCCTCCACAGCACACTTAGATGGAGAGAGCCACCCATCTGCTCCAGAGAGAGCTCAGTCCGAAATCCACAAGGAAATGGGTCTGAAACACCCTTGGCTTGGAGTTTTTGGTGGAAGGCTGCACCCAGAGCGAGGGCCCTACACCCTTGGGGACAGCCCCTCCCCCAGCAGATACCTCCTTTTATGGCCTAGGGCGGCATTCTGGGAAGGCATGTGTGTGTTTGTGTGAGTGTGTGTATGTGTGTGTAGCACGCATAGGGGCATGGGGAGGGTTTGGGCTGTCACAAATCACTGCTGCAAAGTTTTGTTATCCAGACCCGTAATTTAACTAAACACTACTGCTCTCCACACAACTCTTGGCTCCAGAAAGAAAACCCCAGCATCCATTCCAGTTCGGAAAATTGCTGTTTACACATAAGAACTGGCCAAAGCCAGCTGCTAACTAGAGCTGCAAAGAACACTCCACCTTCCTGCCTCTAACCAGAGAGCTGGCTCTTTTTTTCGAGTTTCAAAAATTCCCTTTTAAAAAAATGTGTTTCCATCTGAAATGGTCACTCAGAGTGGAGCCACTGGCTGTATTTTTATAAAATCGAATAAAGCAGGGGCGTGTGTGTGTGTGTGTGTGTGTGTGTGTGTGTGTGTGTGTGTGTGTGTGTTGAAAGCAGAGGGTGGAGGTGTTAGAATCTTTTATGATGAGATCGAAGAGGAAATTTTAGCTCCAACAGCACTGGCCCAAAGATATTAGTTGTCACACAAGAAAACAACAGAACAACAACAAATATTTCTGATCCTAATAAATGCATGGAAAGGCAGGAAATGGCTCTGAAGAGTCTTAAATGGGTGTGAGAGAGGCCCAGAGAAACTCAGTCAGCTCTTGCCATAACCATGCTCCTGAAAAGAGTTCAAATTCCCCTCGGTGAAAAACCACGAGCCATCTTCAGGGCCCAAGAATGCAGGCTCTTTGCAGATGCTCTCCCATCTACGGGAATCCCAAGGTTGAAAGAGCCCAGGAAGGATAAGAATGCTAGCATTGGGCGAGCTCTCGCAAACCTGACTGTCCATCATCCCCATTATGCAGATGAAAAAATCAAGTCCCAGCAAGGTGACTCATGTGCTAGTTAAAGGCAAGGCAGAGTGACAAAGGAGAACTGGTAAGTAAGTTGAAAGATACCAGGTGATTGCATACTAGATTCTGAATTTGGTGAGCACTTTATTCTTCAGGATCTGGGATGAGACTGTGTGGTATCATCAACTCTGCATCTGAGAATTAAGCCCAATCTTTAATGGTAAAGAAGCTCTAGGAAGGCTGACTGAGATCCTAGAAGTCCCAAACTCCATGGCCCCCTCCCCCGGGGTGTTTCTTCCAAGGGACCTGTCCTCTAAAATTCTTACATTCTCCCAATATTTTTTTCCATTCTGCCCTCCTCCCCCTAAACTACCACTCTTGCCACCACCAATACCCCAATCACATCCGAATCCCATGGCAAAACTCATGTAACATACGAAATCAGAACACAAGTCAGGAACTGGGAATCTTCTCCAAAAATTTCTAGAATCGTATGTGGAAAAAGAGACTACAGTGGCTTGATGAGTCCCCCCCAAAATTCATGTCCACCTAGAACCTCAGAATGTGATCTCATCTGGAAAGAGGGTCTTGCAGCTATAATTAATAAAGGATCTTGAGATGAAATCACCCTGGGTGTAGGGTGGGTCCTAAATCCAATGAGGTGTCCTTATAAGAGGAGGAGAAGGGACACACACACACACACACACACACACACACACACACACACGAAGGTTGTGTGAAGACAGAGGCCGAGACTGCAGTGATGTGTCTACAAGCCAAGGAATGCCGGCAGGTCCCAGGAGCTAGGAGAGAGGCGAGGGACGGTTTCTCCCTCACAGCCTCCAGAAGGGAGGCTCTGTCTCCTCCAGACTTGTAGACTCCTGAACTATGAGAGAACACTTCTGTGGCTTCAACGACCCAACGTGTGGCAGCCCCAGGTAACTAACATGGGGACCTCCTTGGGAGAGGCTCTCAGACACCACGGCCTCAGTCTCACCTGTCCTTGGTGACGGTGGGGCGTGGCCCACAAGGACGCCTCCACCACCCTGGGGGAGAAGAACGCTACGCCCCAGGTGTGACCATCTGAATCTGCCCCCCGAGGAAGGCAGGTCACACTCATCATTTGCACAAGCACTATGGCAGGGGCCACAGGGTCAAGGCTCTGCCCCAGAAGCTGAGGTGGGAAGGTAAAGGAGTCAGGAGAGCAGAGCCAGCTCTTGAAGAGAAGCGGCCCAAATGCGACTTAAGTTCCTCTGATAAAACATGTAGGGCCAGGGTTGACACGTGGCAGGGTCCCTCCTAATAGCAGGTCCTCTTCTCCTACGGAAAGCCGTGGTGCCCGCCTCTCCTCCACGCTCAGAATGCGCCGTCCTCCCTGTGGACCCACTGTGGGCCCGGCCCTGGGCTGAGCCCTCCTCACAGTTGCCCTCCTCAGGCCTCATGTCAGTCCTCAGACGGGTCTCAGCTTCTCTTCCACAGCCAAGGAGACAGGCTCAGAGATGTGAAGCGTCCAAAGTCACACAGCACTAGCGGGTGACAAAATGGGGCATCACAACCCCGAGCTTTCTTTTCTGGGGGGGCGGGGGGGTGGGGCACGCCACGCGGCATGTGGGATCTTAGTTCTCTGACCAGGGATCGAACCCAGGCCCCCGGCAGTGGAAGAGTCCTAACCACTGGACCACCGGGGAATTCCCCAACTTGAGCTTTCTATTCATTGAATCTCCTACGCCTTTACTTGTGACATCCCAGCAAAAAGAGACAACTGGGGACAGGGAGACGAGGGGACGTCATGAGGAGCAAGTCTGATTCTGCCCTTTTCGATTCTGAAACCAAGATGCAAAACCGACAGGCCAGATGCTGCTGGTGGGAACGTCAAATGCTGCATCCACTCTGGCAAACAGTCTGGCAGCTCCTCAAATGATTAACTGTCAAGTTACCATAGGACCCAACAATTCCACTCTTACTATATACCCAAGAGAAATTAAAACGTATGTCCACCCAAAACCTTCCCCACAAAATGTTCACAGCAGCCTTGTTTGTCAGTCAGAAAGTGGAACACCAACGGATGGATGGATGGATGGATGGATGGATGGATGGATGGATAAATTAAGTGTGATCTATCCATATAATGGAATATTATTTGGTCACAAAAAGGAATGGAGCGCTGACACGTATTACAACCTGGATGAATTTTGAAAACACTGTCTGAAGTGAAAGAAGGCAGTCATAAAAGACCACATGTTGTATGACTCCATTCATATGAAAGTTTGATGGGGAAACCCATAGGGACAGCACGTAGAATAGGGGTTGCTTAGGGATGAGGGAGAGGTCAGGAGGTGTGGCTAAAGAGTATGGCGCTCCTTTGTGAGGTGGTGAAAATGCTCTAAAAGGGACTGTGGTGATGGTGCACGTATCTGTGAACAGACCAAAAACCACTGAACTATACACTTCAAATGGGTAAATTACATGGCATGTGAATTGTATCTCACTAAAGCTGTTTTCGGAGTTTTTCTTAATGACAGGCCCAAAAGATCCCCAAGTCAAGAATCTGAGTGCAAAAAGGGCTTAAAATAAATCCAAGCGTCCAAGAAAGCATGCTTCCCCTGTTTCATCCACCAGCTAATTCCATGTGCCTCAATTCACCCACGGTTGACCACTGGACAAAGGTGTAACAATATCTGATGTCGTCAACTGCAGAAATTAATTTAACTTCAGAGGAAACTAATTATAAATATAACCCCAAATGTTTCTTAGAGCACTCGCTCCCCATCTGTAGCTATTAGCCAGAGAGCACCAGTGTTCAGGCTACAATTTGGCATTCCCTCTAAATAGCTTTAAAATTGGAAGGAAGAGACTAGACTTCATCTATATGGGGCTAGAATATAATGTATACACAATTAGCCGACATAGCCAGGGTACAGCATTACCTCTGATTAAAACAGTAACTCACCTAAAAGAAAGTGTGATCTCCTAATGAAGGAGATCAGGTGCTTCAGCAGGGAGCTGACCCCCCAGCCCTTTCCAAGCCCTCACCCAGCTCCCTCCCAGGCTAATTTAAAAAATACTACTTCCTCTTACCCTTGGAGGAAAATCTGTAGCCAGAGAGGGTGACCGGTCCACAGATTGGTATCAGAGAGTAATATCCTAGCCAGTGGCACTCAGACTGGGGGCTGGGGGGGGTAACAGAAAAAGGTGCAGAGATGGAGTGCCGCCTTGGAAAGCACAGGAAATTAAGGATCGTGACCTGATGCTGAGCTAGGTGGCTGGCTGGCCATCACACCATCATCCCAGGTACCCAAGCTGCTCTGCATCCCCGGGTAGTGTCTCCATCCCTCCATCCTTCTCAGAGCCCCCGGCCCCCAATACTTGTCACAGAGTGATGGACTCAGTACAGAAAAGGCCCCAAAGACTCTCTCTCCAGGGTTCAAATGATTACCAACACACAGAGGCAATTAAAACCCATCATCTTTTACAGCAACGGTATCAAGCGAAATTACGTACCCTTTACTACTGCTGAATTTTCGAGGAAGCCCAGCATTTCTGCATACGAAAGAGGTGCCTCCACAGCCCCAGCCAAGGGACAGGCGGCCAAAGCAGATTCTTAATAAACCCCAGAAAGAGGTGGGAAAGAAGGGCCAGACAGGACAGCAGGCTGGGATGAACTCAGTTCACTCCACCTGTGCCTGTCCCTCCAGCAGTAGGAGCCCGATTCACCCACCCAGGGTGGACTTCTTCTGGAGACAAAGAGGAGGGCTCCCGGGGAGGGGGAGGGCCCTAAACATGGTAACACGATGGTCCCGGGGCCCCGTGGCTAGAGCCTAGGTCCAAGGCAACCCTGCCAACAGAAATGGTCCAAGGGAAACAATAATCACAAGTTTAAAATTCTTTGTCCACCCGGTTTCACGTTTTCAAGCACATCTGTGTACACTGAGACATACTGAATAACTCCCCTGGTTGGTCAGATGAAAAGAGGTCAAGTCTCTCCACAGCGCTGGGAGACACCTTCCTCCTTTGAAAAATGGGCATAAGGCCCTGGCCTGAACAACACAAACTGAGATGGCAAACGTGAAATCCTAACTCCAAGACCATGGCCCATAGGAAGCCCCTGTACCTCGAACCAAGCCACCAAGGCCAACCTAACCCCCGAGCCCACGCCGCTAACACACACCTTCCTCAGAGCCTCTCCCCTGGTTCCAGCCTCACCAGTGCCAACCTCCAGGCAGAGAGGTGCCCGAGGCCCTGCTCACAGCCGTGCTCAGGGTTACCTGAAGCCAGCCCGTGTGCAGGCCCCGGGACCGAACACACAGCTGAGGTGATGGGCTCAGACCGTCCCTTCCTACTTGCCAAACCACTCTTTTCCTGAACCATTTCAGGTTGTCTGGGTAGCAACTACCAGAGAGGCAGTTTCTACTCAGAAGTTAAGCATTTCACAAATCAAAACTACCATGAGGCACCACCTCAGACCAGTCAGAACGGCCATCATCAAAAAGTCTACAAACAGCAGATGCTGGAGAGGGTGTGGAGAGAAGGGAACCACCTACACTGGTGGGGGGAATGCAAATTGGTGCAGCCACTAAGGAAAACAGTGTGGAGGTCCCTTAAGAAACTAAAAATAGAGCTACCATATGATAAAGCAATATGCCATTCTGGGCATATATCCAGAGAAAACCATAATTTGAAAAAAATACACGCACCCCCATGTTCACAGCACCACTATTTACAACAGCCGAGACATGGAAGCAACCTAAATGTCCATTGACAGATGAATGGACAAAGAAGATGTGGTACATAGGCACAATGGAATACTACTCAGCCATAAAAAGAATGAAATAATGCCATTTGCCGCCACATAACCTAGAGATTATCACACTAAGTGAAGCCAGACAGAGAAAGACAAATATCATATGATGTCATATATATGTGGAATCTAAAATATGATACAAATGAACTTATTTGCCAAACAGAAACAGACTGACAGACATAGAAAACATATTTATGGTTACCAAAGGGGAAAAGCAGGGAGGGAAAAATTAGGAGTTTGGGATTAGCATATACAAACTGCTATATGTAAAATAGATAAACAACAAGGTCCTACTGTATAGCACAGGGAACTATACTCAATATCTTGTAATAAACCATAATGGAAAAGAAGATGAAGAAAAAAACATATATGTAACTGAATCACTCTGCTGTACACCAGAAACTAACACAACTTTGTAAATCAACTATACTTCCATTAATTAATTAATTAATTAATTAATCTTTAAAAAGAAGTTAAGCATTTAAAAGTTCCTTGACACCAGAAGAGTCTCTGTGTCCTACACGTGACGTGCAGGAAAGCTCAAGGCGCACGCTGAAAACCATGTCAGGAAGGATGGTCAGAAGACAGACCCTTGGTTAAGGAAAACGAGGCTTAGTAGGGCACCACTGTACTCTGGGGAAGACTGGTCAATAGAGGACTTCAGGAACAACGACACAGCTCTTCTTGGGAAAGAAAGGATAAAAACTAGGCTGGTAGGCAGGCTCTGAAGCCAAGGTATCCCATCCCCCAGGCCCTCCAGTTGATTTCATGAAAAGAACAAATGGCAACCTTAACCCTTAGCCTTGATTACCTTCATTAACATATTTTAGATGCACATGGCAATCAGTTCTTGATGAGCAAGTTTTACCTAATCCACGGAGCTGAACCAGGCTGCGGGTTCCCTGACACTCCCGGAGGACAGCAGGGCTCAACCTTGGCTGCACCTTAGAACAGCCTGGGGAGCCCCTAAAACCTACAGATACGGGCCCCACCCTCAGGGATTCTGATTACATTGGTCTGTGGGGAGGCCTGGGCGTCAGTATTTTTTCAACATTTTCCAGATGACTCTAATATACAGTCAGGGCTCTGCAAGAAGCTGCTTGTGCCATCTTACAGGAGAGAAAGTGGGCGACGGAGACCTCAACAAAAGGTCTCGTTATTACCATCCTGCACACAAGAGTGGGGAAAAGCCAGGGAACAGCAGAAGGAGGCTGGGACTTGAACCAGGGAGCACTGGGCTTGAGTCCCTTGCAGGTGAGCCATGGGCAAAAGTGAGGGCAATACCTATACGTCACAGAGCTGCCATAAGCATCACCAGAGATAAGGATGTGAAAACACCTGGCACATGTCATAAAACACTTGCTTGAATCCCAGGAGAGTGAGAATGCAGACCAAGAGGGTCAGAGAAGAAAATAAATTGCAGAGGACTGTCTCTGGTGGCAAGCCATATTCATTCACTCATTCTCTCATCAAACGTGTTTTGAGGACCTACCATGTGCCGAGCATGGTGCTCGGCTTGATGGATGTTAAGTGGACCAAGACCTGGTCTCTGCTATGAAGGTGTTTACAGTCAAGTAGCAGGCTCATTACTGCAGCCTGGTGAGGCTTTGGGGCGCAAGACTGGGTGTGACCTGAGGCTTGAAGTCAGCAGTGGGGGAGCCAGGAAAGGAAGGGGAGAAGGGCCTCCCCAGCTGAGGCTGTAGCATCTTCAGTGTTGGCTGAAAGGCTGCAAGCGAACCTGAAATACTGTAGCTCAAGGTATCAATGGAATGCAAGGAGAAGGGGGGCCAGGCCAGGCAGGGAAGGACCTGCAGGCCATGACAGGAAGCAACAGAAAGCCTCCACAGGGTTTAAACAGGGGAGCAACTCTTCAATCGGCTGTTAAAGAGAAAAGCAGGGCCACTGTGGGGGGCTGGGTCACCTTAACACTTAGATGCTGGCAAGGAGGCAAGAGTGGCGAGAAAAGCATGAACCAGAAGGAAGGTTCCCAGACCTAGTGACCTGCATGCAGCCTGGGGTTCACTACCCCATGAGCAGGTCCCTCCCTGCTCTGTCACTCATTCTACTGTTCCAGAAACATCCCGGGGGTGGGAGGAAAGGTCGGGGCAGGTGGGGGAGGCACAAGGAGAGAGAAGCACATTGCACCCTTGGCGTGGTCCTCTTTGGTAAACACACTCAGCCACCTGTTGGGCCATAAATTTTACCTGTCAAGATAAAAAAAAAGTCAAATTCCCCTCCCAGGATGTGCTGGTCTGGTCCCTGCCACCCGCCGCAAGGAACTTCCTTTGAGGGAAAGAGGGTACCCAAAGAAGTGTTTGCAGTAAAAGAGAGAAGCCAAGATAATCATGAGCAAGTCCCTCTACCTGTTACTAAACGCCTCGCCCCTCAAGAGAGGGAGGGTGATCTTTCTAAACCAAAGAGATCCTTGGAGGCAGGAAAGAGCACCAGATTTGGAGATTCTGGAGATGGGAGGGCCAGGTTCCAATCCCAGCACCCAGAGCAGGTCAAGTGATAGAGCAGAAAGAGGAACCCAGGAATCTCCATTCTGATGCATATATACTAGGTGACCGTGACAAGTGACTAAGCTTCTCTGACCTTGACTTTCTCCCTCTATAAAATGGGATTAAAAGAGCTAACACATGAAACATGCTTAGCACGGGGCTGGAATGACAGGCAGACAAATTCCCTCTTCCCCCTTCCCCCGCCGCCTGCCCTGCCCCACCAGTCACTGAACTCTCTCGGTTTGGCCATGAACGGGAATCAAACCTTTCCTGCCTGTCCCGCAGACAAAACAGAAGGAAAAACACTTGGAAAAGGCAAGAAGCACACTTGTAAATTTAAAGACTAGATTATTATTGATTCTACTTTTTTCAGATTTCTCGGACGCCAACCCGAATCAGCCCACCCCCAGCAGTGGTCCTGGGCAACCACAGTATTCCAGGGGCTGAAGATGCTCCAGCAAAAAGGATGCCATCTCAGTGCAAAGCAGCGTCTTTATCCGCCTTAATCTAGGCAGCCCCTTACCCTACAAAGAAAAACAGACTATTCCACACGAGGAAGATCATTCTCTATAGGAGATAAAAGCTGTCCATGCCTTGGAGGTCATATTTCTCTGCAACACCAATATCCTAACATGCCTGTTGCCTCCTCATGCCAGGAACATATTTCTATAAATCCTCACATAAAAGAAAACTTTACTTTCCAGAGGGGTAAACAGGGGAGAAAAAGGAAACAACAGTCGCAGCAAAACCTCACCAATCAAACAGAACTCGGTCCACCAGGAACTTGACTAAATGTGCAATGTTACAGATGTTTTATAGCCATGATGTCTGTTCTATTTAAAACACTTGCACTCGGCCAACCCAACCACGGGAAAGAGAGAAAGAAAAGGTATGTTCCCCAGTGTGCCCAACCTAGCTAACTGGTGTGGGCTGGCTATTTGTTGACGTAAAGAGGTAACCGGGGACCTGTAGCTGCCGGCCAAACGGTGGAGGGCTCATTTTGTAGTTCACTCTGGAGGGCTGTCAAATCAGCCTCGCGGCCCGACAAACGGCGCCCGGTCTCTCTGAAGGGCACTTCTGCCTGGAAGACCAGGGTCTTCTATGGGGAACTTACCCTGCACCTGACAAGTGCTTCATAAAATCGAGTTCCCTTCCCTCAAGGAAGAAAAATCTGCCCAGTTAAACCTCATTTGTCCAACAACACTCATTCATTCCCTCCACAAACATTTGTTCAGTGCCTGCCATGCATAAGGCCCTGAGCTAGAGGCTCACAGGCAAATCAGCCATGGTCAGGATGCCCCGTGTCCCCCGAGAATGGAAGCCTCATAAGGGAGAGTCAATTCACCCTCCAGAATGGAAGCATCATAAGGGTAAGACTTTTGTCTGATTTGTTCACCACTGCATTCCTAGCACCTAGAAGAACGCCTAGCACACAGCAAGCACTCAATAAATATGGGTTGAACAAGAATGAACGTATACTCCCTGCTCTTGAATTACCCAGTTTGTGCATGATTCAAGGTCCCCGGGTACCTTCCTTGTCTCCTCTCTGGACCCTTGCTAATTCCCAGCACTCCTGGTTGCTAAGCTGGACACAAGCTTCAGGAGATAAAAGCTTCATTCCTAAGCAGAACAGCTGGCCGCAGTCCTGTTCAGGAGGCACAGACAATACAGGGCACTGCTCTGAAAGGTCCTGCCGGACTGAGTCAGACAGACCTTTCTCTGGACGAACACAGTTAGTGATTTGGTAGGGTCATCTTTTATATATAAAAAAGACAATTAGTGACTCTTGATAAGAAACCACTTAAAGGGTCAAATGAAACAGGGAGGGTCCTGAAACCCCTGGCAGTCACAGATTCAGTGACAACAACCAGTGTCTTTATTACTGGCTCTTGATTCTATTGGACATCAAACATTAATGACTACCTAGTCCCCACCAGGCCCTGGGAGCCCAAACGAAAAGATTTAGTTCTCTGCCCTTAAAGATCTCGCAGGGGCCCGACAAAAACACACAATGGCAGGAGTGGGCAAAGTACGACAGAGAGAAATACCATGAATCGTGTCAGGAGGGTCGGAGAAGGCTTCAAAGAGGAGATGCCTGACTAGGGTTTTCAAGGATAAGCAGGAATTTCCCAGGAAGACAAAAGAGAAAGGCAGACAGAGTCATTAACAGCATGAAATATCCTTGCCTGTTTCAGGCACTAAAAGTTTGGCACTGCTAGGAATCGAGTGGAGAGGAGAGTTTAATGGGAGATACGGATGGAGACGTGCAGTCTTGTAGACCATGACCAAGGAGACTGGACTTCATCTTGAAGACAAGAGGTCAAAGATTTGCAAGAGAGGATTAACATGACCCACTCTGTGTTTTAGATAAGTCACTCTACAGAGGATAGATCGAAGGGCTTGAAAATAGACACGGTAAGAACAGTCAGAAGCTTATCATAATAGTCCAAGATGAAGGGGCCCTGAACTAAAGCAAGGATATTTTGCATAACAAAGCAGGAAGAGATTTAAGAGTGAGCAGGAGACAAAATTATCAGAACTGGGTAAGTGGCCAGATGCAGAAATGAGGGAGAGGAAGGAGTTTTGAATTTACTGGGTGGCTGAGTCAGGGGGGTTTCACCAACAGAGATAAGGAATGCAGAAGAAACAGGTTTGCAGAGGAACGATACCTGTGTTCAGTTTGGGTGTATTAAATTTGCAGTGTCCATAGGATGATTTGGGCATCTGTTCTGCAGCTCAGAAGAAAGATTAAGCCAGAGGACCCAGATTGAATTTACCAGTGTCTAAGTGGCCTCTAAAATCGTGGGAGTGAATGAGATGAGAGGGTAGAGTAAAAGCAGGGACAAGGACAGTTTCAGGAGGAATCCCAACATCTTTTGCAAACCCAAAACAATGGCCAAAGAACCAGGAGAGAAATGAGAAAAAACTGTTTTGCCAAGTGTGGCATATGGCCCCTTGGTCCATTCCCCTTCCCTTGAATCTGAGTAAGCTTGTGACTGCTACAACCAATAGAATACAGAAGAAGGGATGGTATGTGACTTCCAAGGCTGCGTCATAAAAGGTGCTGTAGTTTCCAGCTTTTTCTCTGGGGCATGCATACTTGGAGCCCTGAGCCACCCAAGTAAGAAGACCAACTACCCTGAAGCCGCCCTGTTGTAAGGGAGCCCAGCCACATCAACAGACCACATGCCGGAGCTCCACTCTTCAAGTCCTCCTTGCCCAGGCACCAGACATATGAGCGATAAGGCTTCAGACGATTCCAGCCCTTTGCCCTCCAGTGACCATCCAGATGTCAAGTCTTCTGGCCTGAGGTCCGAAACATGGTAAAGCAGAAACCAGCTATCCCTGTTGTGCCCTGTCTGAATTTCTGACCCCGTGATTCCCTGAGCATAATACAATGGTTGCTTTAAGCTGCTAAATTTGGGAGCAATTTGTTACAGAGCAATGAGAACTGTAACGCCAAAGTTAGGGCATTTCAAACAGAAGGGAATGGTCAATGGTGTTCAACAACATAAAGATGTTTAGTACGGTAAGGAAGAATCAGGTCTCCATTTCATTGGCTCCAGACCGCAGCCACACACTTTCCATGACCGATCTCAGTACCTGCGGGGCCAGGAATCTACACGCGGCTCATCCACAAACTCCAAGCTGCCGTGTGAGCCACTGTCCCAGACGGGCCCCTGGGGGTGCTGAGGGCTGGAGTGACTTGCTCTCTGTGGATGGTTTTGAGTATTCATTTTGGGGAAACCTGACTGCTGATGGCAACTGGCACTGAAGATTTGCCCATGAACACAACTGTTCCAAGGCACGTTGCCATATGCTCGCTGTGGTCAACTTTGCCTTTAGAAAGGTAGAAGTCTAAAAAGTCAGGTTTTTCTGGAGAGAAATGGTTAGCATTGTATATATAAGTAGTTCCAAGCAGCCACCTGAAAACAGGCTGATAAGCAATCTGTTTTAAAAGCCCTTGCTTGCCCTTGGCCAACGGTACTCCTCTCTTCCTGAGTGAACGCTGGATTTTTGATACTCAGGATACATGTGAAACTATGATTGTCTTGCACAGTCTGCATCTGCAGCTCTGGGCAACTCACTTCCTGTCCAGCCATCAAGTCTCTGGGTCTCCTGACTTGCTGGGAAATGCAACATTCCTCTCCCTGGCCACAGCCCTGCCCCCTAAAGGCCTGCTTGGTCTTCCACTCTGTTCTTGCCCTGCTCCCCCCAAACCTTCTCTGTGCCCCAGAGATAATCCAGGTCAAAGGAGTGTGTTAAAACACGGAGACTGAGCCACGTGGGACCCTGCAGAATACTCAGTCTGCACAAAGAGAGACCTAGAAAGGAAATAAGACCCAGTGGTACAATTAACCAGAGGAGAAACCTGATCTTATCACACCTTTTCTTTTGCAAAAATCTCATCATAAGAATATGGCTGAGTTGTTTTTTGTTTTTTGTGGTTTTTTAAATTTATTATTTATTTTTGGCTGCATTGAGTCTTCATTGCTGCGCGTGGGCATTCTCTGGTTTCGGCGAGCAGGGTCTACTCTTCGTTGCGGTGCCTGCAGTCTTCTCATTGCAGTGGCTTCTCTTGCTGTGGAGCATGGGCTCTAGGTGCGTGGGCTCAGTAGTTGTGGCACACGGGCTCAGTAGTTGTGGTGCACAGGCTCAGTAGTTGTGGTGCAGGGGCTTAGCTGCTCCGCAGCATGTGGGATCTTCCCGGACCAGGGCTCGAACCCGTGTCTGCTGCACTGGCAGGCAATTCTTAGCCACTGCGCCACCAGGGAAGCCCATGGCTGAGTTTTAACTGTCCCTTTATCAACACAATTTCTGAGCAGCTACTTGGAATGAAACCTTGTGGGAAGAGAAATGAAGAGTAATAACAGGAATCACTGTCCTGGGGGGGTGGGGGGGGCTAATATTTTAATCAGGGAGACAGGATATCTGCAGAGACACTGAAAATCATCAACACATTTTTCAAGGTTTCAGCCTTTATTACTAGGTTCCAAACTACCTCTGCAGCCCCGCCTCCCACTCTCTCTACACCCCATGCTCCAGCCTTGCTGCTCTCACCACTACATGCACTTCTACACCCCCAGGCCTTCATTCAAGCTACCCCCTCCCCCAGAAACCTCCCTCCACCTACTTTTGCCCATCACCCTTCTCCAAGCCCTCACCCCTCGGTCCAAACGTCTCTGCTCAAATGTCATGTTGCCGGGGCTTCCCTGGTGGCGCAGTGGTTAAGAATCTGCCTGCCAATGCAGGGGACACGGGTTCGAGCCCTGGTCTGGGAGGATCCCACATGCCGCGGAGCAACTAGGCCCATGAGCCACAAATACTGAGCCTGCGCGTCTGGAGCCTGTGCTCCGCAACAAGAGAGGCCGCGATAGTGAGAGGCCAGCGCACCGCGATGAAGAGTGGCCCCCGCTCGCCGCAACTGGAGAAAGCCCTCACACAGAAACGAAGACCCAACACAGCCAAAAATAAATACTAAAAAAAAAAAAAAAAAAAAAGCCACGTTGCCTACTAGGCCTTCCTTGACCAACCTATTCAAAACTGCAAGTCACCCCACACCCCAGCACTCCCGAGCCCTTCTTTTGGCTTATCATCTTCTAACAACTACGATTTACTTATGTTATTTATCATGTCTCCCTCCCACCAGAAAGGAAGTTCTGTGAGGTCAGGAATTTTGTCTGTTTTGTTCACAGATGTACTCCTAGTACCTGGGTCATGAGTGATAGTCAATAAATATTTGCTGAGTGAATGAACGAACATTCTAAAGCATTCCCCCATCTCCCTTCAGACACCATAAACGATTCCTGTCTCTACACCAGCACAGGATATAAACTGTTCCTAAACAGTGGCTTCCCATTATCACTACATATTTACTCATCATGTTCAAGTTCCTTGCAGGAAAAGACCATTGTTTATTCATCTTCGTATTCCCCAAAGCATTCGTGGTGCTCAAGTATATAATCTACTGAATCCAACTTAAAAATCAAATTGCATGGAAAATGGGCAAAGAATACACAGCTAATGTAACTCTATACCTAAATGATTCTCGTATCCTTCAGCAGTACTTACGAGGCTTGTCTTGGGTGCAGAGCACAGTGCTAGGGTTTCTGAAAATACAGATAAACAAGACACGCACGTGCAATGTCCTACGTGATAGCCACTAGCCACATGTGACCAGCCCCATTTCAAATGCACGGGGGCCGTACGTACTGGATGGCACAGAACGTATAGCTCGTTGAACAAAGTTTCACTGGACGGCAGTGACATAGATAGTCCTGGTCCTCAGCGTCTAAACCTCTAGTGGGGCACACAGGACAGGTACAGGAAGGACCAGGGAAACAATATGTTAACCGGTCACACAGGAACCAGCAGAGGGCTGCAAGTGGAAAGGTAAGAGCTGTCACTGCTTGAGGGAAAGGAAGAAGTGCGAGAGGCTTCAAGAGAGGGGAGGAGTGGGCTTCCCTGGGGGCGCAGTGGTTGAGAATCTGCCTGCTAATGCAGGGGACACGGGTTCGAGGCCTGGTCTGAGAAGATCCCACATGCCACGGAGCAGCTGGGCCCGTGAGCCACAATTGCTGAGCCTGCGTGTCTGGAGCCTGTGCTCCACAACAAGAGAGGCCGCGATAGTGAGAGGCCCGCGCACCGCGATGAAGAGTGGCCCCCGCTCGCCGCAACTAGAGAAAGCCCTCGCACAGAAACGAAGACCCAACACAGCCAAAAATAAATAAATAAATAAAAATTTTTTAAAAAAGAAAAAGAAAAAGAGAGGGGAGGAGATCCGTGAGATGACCCTCTAAAAATGAATGAGTTTTTCTAGGCAAGAGAAAGGAAGGTCATTCCAGAAGCCTGGAGAGGGAGCACACACACACAGAGGGGTCCAGGGCCCACTCCCTAGAGCAGAGGTGCCTGGGGACCTGCGTGACATGACGCAAGAAGGTGAGGCTGGACTTCCAGCTGTGGAATTCCAGACCCCCTGGGCAGTCGGGAGCAGGGGGCATGTAAGTCTGGAGTCAGAGACAGGCCACCAGAGAGAAGCCACTCGAAACCAGATGAGAGGTCTCGATGGATGATGGCAGCAGAAGTAGAAATGAGGGAACGGACACGTGGCCGTAGCAGGCCAGGGATGAGGCCACCAATGACCCTTGGGGAGATGGAACACCCAAATTTAAAGGGTCCAGGGAGCTCGCAATAGCACAGTCCCCCTGAGATTGTAAGCAGCTGGAAGGCAAATCCCACATCTGCTCGGAGTCTGGGGCTGGGGGGTTCACAGACTAACCAACACGCAAGTCCGGATGGCTCGGCCTCAGAAGCTGCCGCTGGGAAACCGAGGGGTCCACCCTCTGTTCAAGTTCAGCAGGCCAGCTTTCCTCGGTCCCTCCCAGGCCACCCACTGTGGGTTAAAGACGTATTTACGCACCCTCTGGGGGCTCAGCGTGGGACAATTCCAGACACAGAAGGAGGCCTTAAGCAGGTGGTGAAGATGCAGGGCACAACTTGGGCGATGCTACTGTAGGGCTCCACAAAGCCTAGGATGCATTTTGGGAGCAGCTAATAATAAAAGCAGGAGGAGGGGGAAAGGCGGAAAAGTCAACCTGGCATTTCCCGGGGACCCTCCTCCTCCCCGCCCCGCCACAGGCACCTTTGTGACAACTGGCTTCTATCTCCAATTAGCCTATTTTCATCGGCCAAGGGCCAAGACCCAATGCGGGCGAGGCCCTCTATTCAAGAGCCTTTTATCTAGCAGGCACATACTTGACAAAAAAGAAAAAGGGAAGGATTTCTAAAGCGGTCAGGCCAAAAAAACTAAGAGGACTGGGGGGTGCTGTATTCAGAACAAAGAAAATTCTGGAAACCTCCCGAAAGGACCCTGCCTGCCTCTAGCTATTCAGCAATCAGGAGCTGACAGGGCTGTGGACATGCGGCGGCTGAGGAGGGCAAGGGGCCGAGGGCCACGCGGGGGCCACCTCCCACCCCCCACCCCCAGCGCCCTGCCTCCCCCTTATCACCAGCCTGCAGGATGGAGCAGGGCCTCTGCCTGTGTAACGGGGGCGGGGGGGGGGGGCGCCGCAGGGAGAAGTAAAAGGGGGAGAAACCCACCCGAGAAACAACTTCCTGCCAGGCCAACAGCTGACATTCGAAGTGCACACAGGATATGCCAAGAAATTATCAGGCCTGGCTTTTCTCTCCCTGATAGATGACAAAGCAGAAGAAAAAGAAGCAGCAGCAGAACATGCAAAAAGCAAGAAAACGAAGAAACAACCGCAGCCACACACATCTCATAAATCACGACTTTTATTGAAAGTTTCGCCACATAATAGCAACAGTCAAATTGAATAAAGACACCCTTCTGTAAAGCAACAGGGAGAGACTGGACATCTCCCCCAGCCCAGGGTGGCTGGGAGGGAAAACGACTTTGAGACAGAGAAGGTTTGGGGGAAAGGAGATTCAGCAGTAGAGACGGGTGGTGGGTTTTCTCCATTATTCTCAAAACATGGGCACCTAGAAGCTAGGAGAGACGTGGGGTAAACACAGCACAGAGGAGAACAAACACGTCGGGCAGGGCTTTGCTCTGCAGGGTGTGGGGTGGGTCCGTCTGATGAGGGGGTCAAGAGTGAAATCAGGACTTGGGATGGGTCTGCAAAAAGCGTCAGACGCAAGGAAGGAGGAGAAGCATCCGTGGTTGAACCCCACGGGAGGAACATCAGACTGGGGGCCAGCAGTTAGTGCATCGGCGGCCAGTTAATACATGAAACCAGCCCAGCCATGCCCAGCCACTGCCACAGGTACCACGGTGGGCCCACGTGGTGGCAGAAGAAGCCACTTCCGCTCATCTCACCAGCGCCCCCTGCTCCAATTCTGTCGCAGAGTCAGGGAGGGGGCTTTAGCTGGAGGAAGGCCTTCCTACCTCAAGGAAGACTGGTCACTCCAGAACCTTCTCCCCAGGTTACTCACCCTGAAAGCTCGACACGCTGCCGTCCCTGAACTGGGAATGGAACTAAGATGTTCCTCCAGTGCCTCAGCCTGCGAGGTGGGAGGAGTGACTGGATGAGGGGTCTTTATCTAGTTCCAGCCTCTCCTCTGCCTGATTCATCTAAACAAATTAGCTTCGTGGGTGTTTTTAAGTGATGACGAGCAGGGAAAGAAATGAATGTATTTCTTTCCAAATTATGCCGTTTGCAGAATCCAGAGAAACAGATCTGTGGTCAAATAGATTTGAAGGCCTTGTAGTAAGACAACTACTTTCAAGGGGCAAGTGGCCACCGAGATGAACCGGCCGGAAGCCCTCTGCACACACGGCTGAGTGTATGGGAGCCCCGCTCAACCTGGACAGGCCCCTGCCCTTTCCCTGACACGGGATTCCAACTCAGGAGCCAGCCCCAGCGATGTGACACCAGAGGGTGATGTAACAGCCGGGAGTGTTTCTAAGCAAATGCCCTGGAGAACTGGACACCCCGACCCCAGGCCGAGTTAACGATTACCAGACTAGTAGTAGTACCTGCAGTCAGGCCTGGTACACTCCTTCCTTTCTGACCCCATCCCAAGCCCCTTAACAACAGCCCCCAGAATGACCATGTGCTTCCCCTCCCCAGGGTGAGGGTGGAATCTCATTCACAGGGAGGTTTTAGCAGCAAATGTGTCATAAGGCAAAAGGCAGAAATTCTTGATTGTGGAAAGAGATAGGGAGGCCACATTTTCCCAAAAGATTAAAATACCGTTTCTGAAATGTTAATGTTTAACCAATCAGCTGCTCACCAACAGACCCACTCCTCAAGGGGGTTAGGAAGACAAAGAAGGGCCTCAGAGCTTTGATTTCTGTTGTCTAAAACTTAAGGAGAATTAAAAATCACAAACTATTATTTTTCATTATGGTGTATCACAAGATATTGAACATAATTCCTGCAGTAGGACCTTGTTTTTTATCCATTCTGTATATACCAGGATAACTGAGTCACTCTGTCGTACAGCAGTAATTAACACAACACTGTAACTCAACTATATACTTCAATAAAAAATAAATTAAAAAAAAATCACAAACTAAAAACTAGACCACCAGTGACTTCATGTAACAGAAGTTTCTCCAACTACAGAACACGGGGTCATGGAGAGGTCAAGATCTCACCTCACACGCCCATTCCTGAGGCTTTCCAGGGACTCCCTACAGAGGGGAAGGGGTCTGAGGGCTGGGCTGGCAGGTAGACAAGTGCTATCGTGGGGTGGGGTGTCGTACTGTGTGGTGTTGAAGAAGTAATACGTGGTTTCAGAACATGCTTGTTGAATTGTACTGAACCAACAGTGAAGCTTTATGCGCAAGCAAGTGTAGATGGACTCTGGCATGACCCGGAGGGGAGGGCAGTAAACTGGATCCAGACCTGGTTTGCGCTCCCAGCTTGCTGCCTGCTGCTAGCTGTTTGACCCTCAGCCAGACACATCAGCTCTCTAAGCCTTAGTTACCCCATCTATGAAATGGGGCCATATTCCCGGTATTTTACAGCATTGCTATGAGGATCCAATCAGACAGTATGTGAAAGTGCTTTGTTGGCCTGAAAAGGCACTGGAGGCATCAGTCTCCTGGACCCTCCCAGTGACTCACCCATCACAGACATGTGATTTTTCTACCTCATATGTCCAGTAACAGGGCCTGAGGGAAAATGGGAGCAGGAATTCTAATCCCTCATTGGCATCAATAGGGGCAATCACCTGAAAGGAGAAATCCTCTCTCAGGAAGATAAGGGAAACCGCGTATCATCTAATTAAAACAGGCAGGTGAGAGCGCACGTTCAAAAGCAGGCAGCCCTGCTCAGCTGCTGCTCCTGGGCGGCCGGGGCAGACGGGGTCTGGGGTGCCTATGCTGGGGGAACGGGCACCTTTCAACCATCAGGGCCACCACCCACGTGGAGGAGAGAAGGAAGGGGCAGGAGCACGGCCATGCGCACCTCTCAACGCATCCCTTTGTGCCCTCCACCGGCACCCCACTCCCACCAGGCTGCTCATCCCAGGGGTCCCCAAACACACTCACTCAGAGGGGCCTGAGCACCTTTCTTCTCACTGGGCGCGCCTCAAGTGCACTGCCCCCAGTCCTTGTGGAAGCCTTATGCGGCAGGGTTGATAACGTTACATCATCGCATCTTTAGCAGCGGCAGCACATCAGCTAACCTGCTGGGGCCCTCACTCCGCGTCAGGCACTGTTGCAAGCACCTGACACATGCTGACCTGTTTAACTCTCACCACAACCCTATAAGGTGGGAATTATCATTATCTCCATCTTACAGATAAAAGAAACAGAGGCACAGAGATGCAGAGGCAAGGACATGAGCTAGACCACGAGCCCAGGCAACATGGTTCCAAGCCTACACCCCACCGGCTGGTCTACACTACCTCCTCTGAAGGTAGTACATGGTGTGTCTCATCTTCTCCCAGAATGCAACGCCTGGGTATCCCTTCTTATCAAGCACCCAGCAAGTACTGGAAACAAACTCCAGATTCGGTAAATGGAAGAGGAGGAAGGGAAAGGACTGAGGGGACAGGATGAGGAAAAGAGGAAGGAGAGGAGAGAGCGGGGAGGAGGGGTGTCACGTCTTGGCTGTGAGTCCCGGGATCAGGAATTTAGAACCGGGTTCCTATTTAGACAGGTGTCAAGAGGAGTCAGGAGTCCCACACCCACTACCACCTCCCCAACCCCCGACCCCCGCCAAGAGTGGGAGGCAGTAAAGGTCGGAAAAACAGGAACAACAGCAGCAGCCATGACAGATGCCGTGTACAGTGTGTGGGCCACGAGGCCAACTCCAGGCTAAGCATTTTATGTGCATTATTTCACTGAATCCTCCCCAAAACTCTATGAACTCAGGGTCATCATTATCCCATCTTACATTTGAGGAAACTGACGCTTCCAGTTGTTAAATCACTTGCCCAAAGCCAGATATCTACCAGAGCTGAAACTACCCAGCCTGGTCCAAAAACAGTATCTACATGACTTTTCCCTAATCGCATGGTACCCACTGTCCTCCAGCCACGCGTATGGATGAACAGTGCACAGGATGTCTTTAACCCCAAGCCATGCATCCTTAGAATACACAAAGCAAGGAGGGCTCATGTCCAGGAGGTGAGAAGTGCAAAGAGAAAACTGAAGACAATTAGGTGCCCAGATGCCATTCCAGATGAGGATAGGCCTGGCTGTAAGATGTCATTCATGGTCAGCAGATGCATCCACTGCCACCCAAGGAAAGGCCAACTCAAGGGTTGATGGCCCCAAAAGCTTGCTTGATCGCTCCCAAGTCCTCATCAAAGGCACTTGGACTGGGAACAAAGACCAAAAATGAAGACAGCACCCACTGATCCTCCCCCAGTCTAGGTGATTCCTTCTTTCAAGTCTTTGTTCAAACCTCTGCTGTTCCAAGAAGCCCTGCCTGGCTTCACAGCCCCCGTCTTCACCCCACGAACCCCTGGCCTTCACTGCTACTCAGAAATCCACTACGTCATTGGACACATGACCCCATATGCCATCACTGTTTCTACATGCTCAGAGGTTGCTTCCTAGCAGGGCTTAACCATCTGAGCAGAAAAGGAAACTCCTCTGGAGACAGAATTGTTTCTTTACTTTCTTAGGTTGCCTCTCCCCTGCTCCTTGCTCTACCCCACCAAGCAGAATGTTCTACAAGCAACCACTCAGTAGGAGTAGCTGACCCACCAGAGCAGCTCAAGGTCTGGGAAGGTTGCTGGTCACCTGTTGCCATGGAATTAAACTTGCTAACCAGTACCTGTCATGCCATCCCTCTCTGAATTTTTGACGCTTTATCTATTTATCCCCTCCTTCCTCTCCCAAATGTCTCATTCTCAATTTAATCATTGCTGGATGTTCTTAAATAAAACTCATATTAACCCAGCCAAATCTAAACTCAGGGCTGCAAACACTAGGCACTCAGCTGCCACACCAGGAAGCTGGCAATGACCAAGAAGTAGCAAAGAATGACGGGGAAATTGGGGGAGTTACGTGAAGTCCCAGTAAAGATACTGAAGATATGAAAACCAAGATGATCACTCCAACAACATGCAGGGCCTGCAATCTGTTTGCCACCTTGTCTAAAGCACTTCCCAAATGTCAACCGTGCAGAGCATAAACGCTAAGTGATAGATCGGAGGTACACATCTTCCTAAATTATGGACTTTGAGAAGGAAAGTAGGGTTCCTCAATAGTATGCAGGGAATAAAACCAGAAAAAGGGCAGGGAAAATATGTAGGATGTTAAAGTTTTAGTGACAAATATCAGGATACAAGTTCAAGAGCTGGATGGGAAACACCTTCAATCCTCTGGCTGGATACGGTCCTGAATTTACTGTTAGTCAGGTCAAATACTAAATTACCACACTACGCCTACGGCTGCAAAAATGCAATATAACTTCAAATGACATCTCCTAAAACAATACAAGTTAGTACTGTCACCCCATGATAATGTGTTTCTACATATAGCTTCTTTCTTGATCTGTCCTTTTATATTTTGTACAATTCTCCTGCTGTTTTTTTGCTTCTCTGCTAGTCTACCTTCCGTGACCATAATACAGAACTCAAGCATATTTCTTATCATTTGATCTGTTTCCTATTGCTGAGAACACATGGTAAATAGGTGTCCATCATCCAATCCAAGCCTTTCTGTTACGCAGAACTGAGAAACTGACGATTACTGTGTCAGACTCCCTTGCAGCTAGCCGTGAAAAGGGAAATAGGGGACTCTGTGCTTCTGTTGTTTGCTCTGGCAGAATGGCCAGGGAGGTGTTTGGATGTTCTGCAGCAACATCCTGCATCTCAGCTGACTCCTCACGGAGAATCTACTTTGCTGGTGAAGATCACAGCAAAGCAGCAGCAGTGCTTTCTGACCAGGCAACATGGCCATGGTTCTGAACCCTGCAGCTGTAGCATCAGCTTCCCAGTTTGCTAGGTGGCTCCCAGATGACAGAAGATGTAGCAGCTACTTGGAGACCCAGATCTGCTGCAAGGCTCTGAGCCGCTTCTGAGAGCACAACCTAGAGGTTTTTCTAGATCACCCAATGATTTCTGTAAGCATTTCGATGCCCTCCAACAAATTCCTTTCTGCTTAAACTAGATAGGAGCGGATTCAGCTTTCTGAAACCGAAACCAGACCAAAACTTGGCTTTTGTTCTTGTTTTTAAAAGTAGATCAACATCTTCATTTAAAAAGAAGACACAAACCAGAACCCTGTAATTTCAGTTAAGTTTCGAACTGGCTGACTGGCCTGCGACAAGGCATTTACTAATGTTTATTAGGCCACAGTTTTTCTCATCCATAAAATGAGAGGGTGAAACAGGATGACCTCCAAGGTCCCTAACAAGCCTAACATTCAGTGATTCTAAATCCGAATGCCCTTTACTTTCATAATTCTGAATTTATTTTCGCAATCAGTAAGATCAATGCCCCTCAGTAAGGAGAAAAAAAAAGTCCTCATTCTAAATAGGGTGGTGGCTTTCAAATCATGTTCTGGGACACAGGGTTCCAGGCCAAGAAACTCCACTTTCACCTGAAGCCGAACATTTCCTTTGAAGAAATGGGTGGTAGGGGCAGGTGGGTAGGGGTGGTGAATAATATTCCATTATAGTTTGTCCTAGAATGGGAAGTGGTAGATTTGGTTTCTTCATTGTTTATAATTTTTTACAGCAGAAAGCACTCATCAATTCTTTGTATAATTAAACAAATAGAAAACAGGCATAGCTTGCTTTCAAATTCTGTTTACCCATATGTACTATCTCCCCCCACCAAAAAAAAAGAAATAGATCAGTATGTTGATTATGATTATCTCTGTGCGGTGAGATTTCAGGAACGTTTATTTTCATTTTTGTACTTTAGGACATTTTCCAAATTGGCCACATTTATTAACCTAGTGGGTAAAAAGGACATTGAAGAGCCTCCACGCTCTCTCCCCTTCCCTCGTCTTTGCAGGCGGCCCCTTGGAATGGTTACTCCGAAAGTTCTGATTCAGAGGAAAGCTATTTCCATCCTCAAACTTGGATAAATGTTAACCAAGTAAGATAGACAGGTGGCTAGGTCAGCCTGCTGAAGATAAGTAGGTAGGTAAACAAACAAACGCTAAAGAGAAAGCTGGGCCAAACTGCACTGAAGAAGGGGCAAGTTTAAAGAATAAATTCAGTCCAAGTTGAGTCAAGAAACACTGGTCCTTTAAAAATTAAGCCTTACCCTGTAGCACAAATAAAACTGTTTATTATAAACACATTTTTTTAAAAATCTAGTTAACTTTTCAAAATCAAGTTGAATCTCTCAAACTTCTGTTGAGGGTATACAGTAGTTGCATCCTCCTTATAGGATCAATCAAGATAAAAATATATTTTATAAGGAGATTACATATGTAAATATATATAATACATTATGGGTATATTTAAAAGATTATAATTATTTATATGTGTGTGTCCATATATATCATCTCCTTTAATGGGAATTCCCTGGCAGTCCAGTGGTTGAGACTCAGCACTTTCACTGCCGGGACCCGGGTTCAATCCCTGGTCAGGGAACTAAGATCCCACGAGCTGCACGGTGTGGCCAAAAAAAAAAAAAATATTCATAGTCTGTAACCCAAAAATTCCACATCATGGTGTATGTTGTATGAAGGCAATCAGAGATGGTGATAAGGGGGTCATGTACAAGGATGTTCACCACGGTGTTATTCATAATTATAATAAATCATTAACAAGCTAACTATTCAACAGTAGGCTTTGGTAAAATAAACTATACTTATAAGTCACAATACCATGGAGACAGTAAACACCATGCCATAAAAAAAAAACAGTAAATTACAAAGGGAAAATATTCATGATACAGTTATTAAGTCAGATTAGTGAGGGACTTCCCGTGTGGCACAGTGGTTAAAAATCCGCCTGCCAATGCAGGGGACACAGGTTGGAACCCTGGTCCGGGAAGATCCCACATGCCAAGGAGCAACTAAGCCCGTGCGCCACAACTACTGAAGCCTGTGTGCCTAGAGCCTGTGCTCCGCAACAAGAGAAGCCACCGCAATGAGAAGCCCGTGCACTGCAACGAAGAGTAGCCCCCCGTCGGGGCAACTAGAGAAAGCCCGCGTGCAGCAACGAAGACCCAATGTAGCCAAAATTAAAAAAATAAATAAATTTATTATTTTTTTTTAAAAGTAATAATCATTTTTTAAAAATCAGATTAGTGAATAGCATGTGTGGGTGTATGTTTTCCCTTTTTTTTTTTTTGCCATGAAAAGATGAAAGAAAGCGCACCAAAATGTTAACAATGGTCATTCCTAAGTGGTAAATAGTAGACTTAGGGAGATTTTTACTTAGTTCTTGTGGTTTTCCACACACTTCCCAAGTTTTGTAACTGGAGGAATAGGGCCAAAGCAGTAATCAATGTCCTAAATAAACAAACTGCCTAAGTCTCTCCTTTCTGTAAATGCCCAATTGGAGTCAAAAGCGTTTTTTTTTAAATCACAGGCCAATCTTGTAATTTTACTCCATCAACTGTCTGAATGGACAGACATTACTCATCTGCCATGTTTGTGGCTGGCGTGGTGTTTTATGCTGTTTTTTAATTAATTAATTTGAGTCACAAGCATTTGAAATGAGACTATTTTATGGAGCTGAAATTTACATTTATCTCCCTTTTTAAAGCCCATTTAGCAAATTAACAAGAAAACAGCAACACTCAAGGAAGTTACTGTGCCCACTCCCATGTGTCACATATAAAACAGCAACTGCAGGAGTCCCATGAGGGTCAAGTGAGATTGTCTGGTAAAGAACTTGCGGGGAGGGGGTGCCTTGGTAATAGTGAAACACTATTAATATGCTTAAAGTCCAGCTGTTTGGTGACTTTGACACAGGATTTCTTAACTCTTAGTGAGGTAACGTCTGAGCCTTCCGTGCAAAGCTCCCTGGGACTGTGCATCCAGCATCTCTCTGGTAAAGGGTCCATAATGGTCCCAGCATGATCCATGACCCAAGATAGGTTAGAAATACAGTTCACAGAAGGGAAATCGATGCAGCCGGCTGTTAATGAATTTTATCTATAATCAAAGTAGGTCCAGCAGGGTCTCCCTCTATTTAAAACAAACCTAGCAGAAAGAGCTGGTGGCCAGTTGGTCCTCACTGAACACCCCAGAGGTCTCAGTGCAGAGCAGACTGTCTTAGCGCCAAATCCTGACGACACCCATCCCAGCACCTCGGTGTCTTTGGACAGAAAGGAACGCCGAGAGCAATGAAGGCAGCGGGTGGGACACCAGCCTCGCGTCGAACACTGGAAGCCAAAAGAACTTTTAAAATGGGCCCTTTCTCCCAAGGACTCTGTTTTATTGCAAAACAGAATGGCCTTCCTTCCATTTGGAAAGATATATGTAATCCAACCCCTTCCTGATTCAAACTGCCCTTTTCCACAAGCGATCTGAATTTGTGAAGTCTGCCTAAATGTTTAAGATATTTCAACTAAGAATGAAAGCAGCAGCAATAATAATGACCTTGGATGCCAAGGCAGGTCCAAACAGGCACACAAAGGGCACACAAATTTCCTTTCTTCCAATGGTGGCTTTCACTGCTACCCCAACTGATGGCTTGAAATTAACTCCCTTGGTTAATAATTCAAACCCATGGCCTGGGCAAGTTTTAACGTTTCAATGTTGGTTTACAATTAACGCAGCAACAGTGTTTTAAAGATGTTTGATTTTTAATTAGTCTATTGATTTACCAGTCTGGTTAACGATACTTTATTCCTGTGCTTTTATTGTCTTCTATTCTTATTCAGAAAGAGTGGTGGTTACTCAGGCTCTGGTCTCCTCTGAACACCTCCAGACTGCAGCCCCCGCCCTCTCCAGGGACACAGGATATGATGTTAACAACAGAAGGCATAAAGCCTGAAAGCCTGGATTCTGTGTGACCTTGGGCAAGTTAAGGGAACCTGTCTGTGCCTCTGTTTCTTCGTCTATAAAATGGGAATGACGGTACTTAACTCACAGGACTAGTGTGTCCATTTAATGAGATGACCCACAAAAACCCCTCAGATCAGCGCCTGACAGAGTAAGCGCCCAGAGCCTCAGGCCCCTTTTTTCCCTTCCTTGGTGGTTCAGAAACTGTCTAAATTGTTAATCTGAACATTTCAACATCTTCCTTTGCGAAACCAAGAGCAGCTGAGAAGGTGGCGTGCCCCATGGAATACTTTCTAGGAACAAAACCAGGATGAATTATTCATCAATAGGAGGGTCCTTTACAATGGCAGATTTAGGCTAGTCTATTAAATAAGGTCTGTCCAACATGCTTTATCCCCAGGGGAACAGACAGGCTCAGAGATACCAAAGCCCTTCTCAAGGTCACACAGATCAAGCAGCCGGAGGCAAACAGGTCTCAGAACCCATGGTCCCTGAACTATGTACGACTGGCGGCCCCTCTTGTTATGCTTTTTACTCATCTGTTTCCCCACTGGAGGCTGATGGGTGAGGTGACGAGGTAATGCATGTGTCCAGTGAGGCCTGCTACACTTGTGTCACAGAGCCAACTGTATGGCATGGCCTAGGCTTGCTGCAGGGGCAATGGTGATGTCACTCTTGACGAAATAACTAAGAATGGAACTTAGTCATTCCCACCACTGGAAAGAAGCAAACAGTGCTACCAATCAATGGGTCAAAAGCAGGTCTGAGAACCAGCTTCACCAGTGTTTCCATAAAGCTCACTGAGTGATTTTGAGATGCAGCCTCATTTTGAAATCACTGGCAAAGATGGTGAGGCCAGTATGAAACCATTTCTCCCCCACAGATGGGTGAAAAAAGGCCGACACGCCATGATGTCTGCTATCCCAATTCCCTCAGACACGCTGTTCCTTCTTTCTAGAATGTTTTTCCTTTCCTTGTCTGTCTGGAAAATTCCTATTCATCCTTCAAAGTCCAGGTCCAAAGTCCAGGTAAGAAAACAACTCACCCTGTTTTCAGACAAGACCTTCCCTGACAACTCCCTGCCAGGCTCACCTGCTGGCACCTGCCATCTACCCCTGGAGCTGTGCTACCTCGGTACCTAGTACATAACTTCAACATGCCACTCATCTGCCTATTTGCTAATTCTGTGGTTCTCAAACTTTTTGGTGTCACAATACCTTTACGCTCTTAAAAAGCAAGGCTCACCCAAGCATTTTTGTTTATGCATCTTATATCTATCAATGTTTACTGTATTAGAAATTAAAACAGACATTTTTATTAGAAATTAAAACAGACATTTCTAAACAAGAATACACACATCCCATTAGCCATCAGAACAAAGATGTCAACACAGACCATGTGGCCTCTGGAAAATTCCACGGTACTTTCATGCAAAGGATGAGAGTGAAAAAGCCAAATAAAGTCTTGGAATTATTATGAAAAAAAAAGTTTTGACCCCATAGACTCCTTGAAAGGGTCTCAGGGATGTCCAGGCGTCCCCAGTCAACACTTTGAAAACCACTGTTCTAGTGCATTCTTTTGCCGTGTGTTTTCCTACTCTGGAAGCTGCTTTTGCCATGTGTTTTCCTACTCTGGAAGCTGCTCGAGCCAGGGCCTTATCTTACGTCTTCCTGTGTCCTGATGCCCACACTGGTGAATTCCTTTAACCTCCCACTCCCTGGAACCCTGCAAAACCCACCGCAGCTCCCCTCACGGAGGCAACCTTGCTTCACGCCCCATCTCCCACCAGGCCTCCAGGACGCGGCACAGCTGGAAGAGGGCGGTCTGGCAGGTGCATGGGTGCCTCTGGGCACAGGCCTATGCTAGGGTCACCCTGACCCTCTCCCAGAGAGAAGCTTCTCTGCAGATAAGCAACTCGGGAGGTGAGCGTTCATAACATTTATTTACAAAAGGCTGCTCCCTGGAGAACGCAGGATACCTTTCAGGTGGGGATTTTAAATCTTCTGATTTGCTTTCCACCGATCCCCTGTAACAAGCCTCTGGGGAAGGACCCAGGAGCTGGGTCCCATGGTTCCTAGGCTACAGAAGCTCAGGCAGCACCGAGAAAGCGGCTGTTCAGGTCCAGCGGGGCAGGCAGGCCACGGAACCAAGGGCCTCTGTAAGGCCCGAGACTCTCCCTGAGTTCTCAGCTAAGACCAATCACCACGGTGGCCAGTCCTCCTAGAAAGGTCCCTAGAAAAATGCCCCAAACTCCGTCTGCCTCTTCCAGCCACTCCCCCACCTCCACCTACTACACACACAGTATTTTCTACCAGCCGCCAGTTTCTCGTTTTCTCTCCTCAGAAAACTTCAAAAAAAAACCCCACAATTCAGGAAACGACACCCACGCATCTTGCTCACCGAGCGTGAAGCCATTCCCCCCATGTGGCTTTGTCTCTACTCTACAACTGCCAGTGGAGGAGAAAGAGATGCCTTTTTTTATACCAAACTGCTGCCTCATTCTCCCCCTCCAAAGCCCCTACCTGGGCGTGCGTTTGCAAGGTTAATGCTGATATTGCTATTTGAATACACACTGTAGCTCAGAAAACAAGCCAATAGCTCAGAGGATCCAAGGCAAACTCGGTCTGACAGCCACAGCCCTGATGGCTGCCAAGTCTGATTGACTAGTTGGATATATTTAGATACGGGGGAGGAGGGGGATAAAACACTGTTGTGCCACTGAACTCAAGAAGACTGTTGGTAACGACAGACTCGCAAATAAACAGCCAGCAGCCATTCAACTACATCATCTGGCGTCCCCGGCACAGAACCCTCGCCTGTAAACTACAGGGAATTTCAAAAGCCACCCACGCGAATGAAAAAAAAAAAAAAAAAAAAAAAAAGGCAATTAGAAAGGGTTCTGCCACAGCAATCCCCGCAATTATCCTTTAGAAATAAACAAACAAATAAGTAAATATGATCTGTTCCTTGGCTCTCTGCACCACCCCACCCTCACACCTTCCCAGTCTAGGACAAATGGATTATTGATTGAGCAAGAACCAGGCCAAGGTTACTCAATTACGCCTTGGACCCTATGTTTCTGCTTTTGCAAAGGTTCTTTTTGAAAGCTGGCCCTCTCCACCACCAACTACTACATGTGTGGAAATAAAAGTTAGGGTTATTTTAATTTCTTTCTTTCAAGAGATGGGAATATTTAGAGTACAGGGTGGTAACAGTTATTCATTACAGATCCCTTCACCAGGTGGTTCATATACCTCATCCCTTCAGGGGAGGGAAGGGTAGGGGAGAGGAGCAGAGAAGGACCCAGCTGGGGAGTCAGACTCCAGCACAGAGACCAACTCTATCAGAGGGTTTGGACCTCAGGCAAATGGATTTACACCCTATCAGTCTCAGTTTCCTAACCATAAGGTCAGGAAGATAATACCCATCATTGGCAGGACTTATTCATTCATTCGACAAACGTTTATTGTGACACTACTATGTGCCAGGTACCACAGAAAATGCTGAGATCCATTCACAAATAAATTAAAAGTTAAACAAGATGGGCTGTATGATGCTCTGAACAACACCAGGAGTACAGGAAGTGCTCCGTGCATGGGGCTACCCTGCCGCTATGACCCTTCTGTTTGCCCACCTCCGGCCTCTCACCCCACTTCCTCCCTCCCAAGGCCTTCCTTTGGCTATTCTAGCTCACTGAGCTTTCACCAGATTTTTTTTTAATGTTTTATTTATTTTATTTTTATTTATTTATTATTATTTTTGACTGCATTGGGTCTTTGTTGCTGCATGTGAGCTTTCTCTAGCTGCAGCGAGCGGGGGCTACTCTTCATTGCGGTGCGTGGGCTTCTCATTTCAGTGGATTCTCTTGTCGGTGGAGCATGGGCTCTAGGCATGCGGGCTTCAGTAGCTGTGGCACACGGGCTCAGTAGTTCTGGCTCACGGGCTTAGTTGCTCCATGGCATGTGGGATCTTCCCAGACCAGGGCTCGAACCTGTGTCCCCTGCATTGGCAGGTGGATTCTTAACCACTGTGCCACCAGGGAAGCCCCTCACTGAGCTTTCGAGCAGACTATTCTCCTGCTCTGCCCCTCCTGACCTAACTCCATTCATGCTAAGTCACTCCTGGATGCCTCCCAACAGATGCCCTGATACTTTGCTCTCGTGTCACCCTCTACTCTTCCTCTACAGCACTCGTCACAAGTTGTTCTGATGCACCTACTTACGAGATTATTTTCGCGTCTGTCCCCCAGTTTCCTGTAGGCTCCGTAGAGGCCTCTTCCTTCGCCACTGAATTCCCCCTTGGCACCTAGGAAAGCACTAGCAGGTACCTAATGCATATCTGTTGGTGGAACGAATGAATGAACCACTTAATGGAGGTAGTCCAGGTGTCTTTGAAGGCCTCTCCTCCACCTCTAGAAACACGATTCCAAGAACTAGTCCCAAGGCATATGAAACCACTGTGCCTCAGCATTCTCACCTGCAAGATGAAGGGCCGTGAACATCCAAGACCTTCAGTTTTTTTTAAATTAAGTCTCAACACAGGATACGTTTCTCTGAACAGGGCTAGATCTTTAGAGGCAGCAAATATTTTCTTATGAAATAAAAATAAGTTGGGTATCAACTCTTAACAGACAGGAAGTGCCACAAGGTCTTGAAAACAGAAGTTCTATTTTTTTTTTTTAAGAATAAATACAGACTTTTGTTTTGGGCAAAACCTTGTGCTACGAGGGATAGAAGCCAGCAATACGAAAAAGGAAAAAAGAAAGAAATAGCCCAGGCATCCCTGAGCAACACATCCGGGTTCACAGAGCAGAAAGGATGTACAGGCCCAAGGAAGCCCTACGGTTTCTGTTTTTAGGACAAGACTCGATCCCAAATGGGGGCTCTGGGGTTCAGAGTAAAAGAAGCCGGAGGCTGTTCACACCAAATATTCAAGACCGGATCCTCCAGTCCCAGGGGTTCCCGAGTGGTGTTGGGGGGCGTGATGCAGGGTTGAGGGAGGTGATGGTTATAGTATGGGTGGAAAACGGGCCCATTAGAGAAGCAGAGCCTTAATTTATCAATTAGACGCCATCTGTGGATTGTGTTCCTTGAAATAATTGTTGAATCTGACAATGCACTGCAGCTTTACAAAGTTTCTGCCATCCTTGATGCCGTTTAATTAAATTTCTGCACTTAACTTTGATTGCACTGAAGCGCTGATGCCTTCCACAGATTGAGCTCCTCGGCCACCTGCTGTGATGGAGCCAAGCGCGTTTCCAGAGCAGGGGGAAAATATGTATTTTCTTTTCTTTTTAAGCCTCAGCCTTTTCTCAGTCTTCACCCAAAGGGAATCAAGTCTCCTGCTGCACAGGTGAGACCGTGTCTCTAAACCCAGCCAGGAGAGCCTTCAGACGGGACCACCTGCAGCACTGGGTCTCTCTGTCCTTTCACTGCGTCTCACGGAGAGAGTTAACAAAACAGAATCCCAGACGGTTACCAAACACGAAGAAGTGGCTTAAAATAGAACCCACTAACTATCACAGAAAGCAGCTAGGCACACAGGCTTCAGATGTGAGCTGCTTCAGCTCCCAAAGTCCCCAGCCAGGAGCATGCAGGTCAGCCCAGGGACGGACCCCACGCCCGAGGGAAGCCTGGGACCTGGGGTCCACGTTAGCTGGCTAATCTTGACTGATGAGCCTGGGCAAGGCTACAATTGCCAATGCTGGCAATTGTCAAGGGACATCCAGAGGGCAGTTTCTCACCTGCCTGGTTTCAGAGAGACCACGACCCCCAGCCACATAAGGCTTCCCCGCGGCCTTCATTTATTTACTTATTTATTTTGTGGTGGCAAAATTTACATAACATAAAACCACCATTCTGCTTTCTGCCTCTATGGATTTGACTAGTCCGGGAACTTCATATAAGAGGAATCATAACAATATTTCTCCTTTTGTGCCTGGCTTATTTCACTTAGCATAATGTCTTCAAGGTTCATCCATGTTATAGTAGGTATCCGAATCTCCTTCATTTTTAGGGCCAAATAATATTCCATAATATGTACACACATATTTTGTTCATCCACTCGTCTGTCAATAAACATTTGGGTTATTTCCACCTTCTGGCTACTGTGAATAATGCTGCTATGAACACTGGTGTATAAATATCTGTGCAAGTCCTTGCTTTCTGTTCTTTTGGGTATGTGAGCAGATGTGGGACTGCTGGATCATACAGTAATTCTTTTTTTTTTTTTTTTTTTTTAATGTCTGAAACATTTATATTAACATATTTCCATACATATTTCCATACAAATACAGTAATTCTAGGTTTAATTTTTGGAGGAAGCACCACACTGTCTCTCATCACGGCTGCACCATTTTACAATCCCACCAGCAGTGCACAAGGGCCTTCATTTTTAAATGGACACTTTACAATGATAATTCATGCACTGGGGGTGGACACTGCCTTCTCCAGATTGTTTTTTAATATAAATATTCTGCAAGTGGCATTACACGAAGACGAACACTTTAGTGTGGATTTCTTCAAGGGGGAAATATCAGAGCAGGGTGGGCGTGTACAGAAGGAAGAGAAGGTGGGAAAGGCAAAGCTAACAGGTGTGAAAAATGAACTCGGCGTGTGGCTCCTCTTACTCAAAACCTCAAGTTCAAAAGATTTATGGACTAAAACTTCAGCTATAAAATAAATTTCTCAGGAAATGCAGTTGCAACAGTCAATGGATCATTACGACAGCCGCTTATGCAAGCCATAAACTCACAGGGCAAATGAATTGGGTCAGGTATTAATTTCCACAAAGGGCAGGGTAACTAGAGACAAGTTACTTCACCATCTCCCTTTTCAGATCATCCAGGGAGCTTTCATCTCAAGAAAGCCCTAGGTCCTCAATTTAGGGAATCAAGCCTGAGCCCCCCACCAAATACAAGCAAATAAAGACTTCCCAGTATAGTGCTCTATAACAATATTATAGAGCAAAATGGAATGGAAATTTACATTTAATGTAAATGTCTGAATCCAACTCTGCTTCTACAAACTGCAATTTGGTTTCCACATTCATTCACTGAATATTGAAAGTCAAACCTCATTTTGTTTACAAAGATCCTGCCGCCCTTGGGTTCCATGCAGTTTCATGTTGTTCCACAGGCCCAGGTAGAGGTAAGGGTTTGCTCAATTCCAGAAGGGAAAATCAGGATCACAGATCACCAAGGTATACTCCCTTCCTAATAACCAACACCAGAGATAAATTCTGGCTTCCCTAAGAGACTTTATATATTTTCTTATCGTTAGTAAAGATAATTTGCAGACTATATAAGAGAATGGAATTTCATTGGTTCCACCTTTGTAAAGCTAACCATACACAGTCAACCCTTGAATGACATGGGGGTGAGGCGTGCAGTCAAAAATCTGCATATAATACTCTGAAGTTGGCCCTCCATCTACGAGGTTCCTCCATATCTGAGGTTCTGCATCCTCAGGTTCAACCAACCTCAGATCGTGTAATACCTATGTATTGAAAAAAAAAAAAACCCACATATAATTGGACTCGTGCAGTTCAAACCCATGTTGTTCAAGGGTCAACTGCACATAGTCTGCCCTCCGTATCCACAGATTCAACCATCACAGGTCATATACTATATTTACCATCCACAGTTGGTTGAATCCCTGGATGCAGAACCAAGGATACAGGGCTGACTATGGGACTTGAGCATCCATGGATTTGGGTGCCCGAGGCAGGTCCTGCAACCAATCCCCCGAGGATACGGAAGGAGGACTAAATAGATTGACACAGGGGAGGGATCTAATGTTAGGCCATGTGTTCCAGTTTGGGGTTCAGAAAGTTTACTAACTGTTTACAACGTACACCCCATTTAGTTCAACTGAGCTCCCTTCAGAAGAGAAGCAATATGGGAGATACTCCGGACCTCCCCCCACATGGAGTTAATATTCTACTTGTTACAATCCATAGCAAATTTTATGGACAAGTTATAAGCCATCAGAATTAAGCAGTTCACACAGAAATCCGCATCTTCACCTTAGTCGAGCTGCACCTTCGCACCCTGTAATTAGCCTCTGCTGCGTGAATATTAAGTCCTACGGTGGTATGAAGGGTCAATTACATCATCGAATGAAGAAAATGAAGACACTTGTCATGGCCTCTGGTTCTGTCTTAAATTAACTTTTCATCTGGAACAAAATGTTATATTCACTTTTCCTATATTCTAAAATTTGTCTTCTGTGGATGCAGTAAGGTGTATTAAAAATTTATGAGAACTGAGAAATCAGAGAAGAATCACTCCATGGGCATAAAGCTTAGTTCTAACATTTTCTCTCTGTGAGTTCGCAAGAACATCCAGGGACAGCACTGACCTAAGTGCCACCAGATTAAACGAGTTGGGATCCAGCGGCCCCTCTCGGGCTGGGGGAGATTCGGGGACACGGGGCAAGTCAGCTCTGGGGCAGCAAAGTGGGACTCACGGCCCCTGGACAGGTTTCCTCTCACTGATCACCAAGCCACCTCTCCTCAGCCTGTTATTCTCCTCAGTGAAGCCAAACCCAGCAAGGAGAGACCCTAAACCTACTCTGAGTGGCCCTGCTAGAGATGAGAGATGCTCGGAGAGAAACTGGGGGAAAGCAAAATGGTAAAACAGAAAAAGTTTCAATCGTTGCATCCTGGGCCTCAAATCCCTTGGGAAGTCAGACAGGGTATAAATCACGCCGATATTCAAATTAAATATGTAAGCCCCAGCCTGTAGCAGCCGCCCAGCTCCTTCCCCAAACCCTGAAACCTCAGTCTATGGAAGATTCATGGCTGGCTCCCAAGGGCTGCAGGCACCCGGCTCCTAACAAAACATGGGTCCAACCTCTGTACCTTTCCACTTGCTTCAAGCATCCGCTTCTTCAGCATGCATGAGGGCACAGACCTTTCTGGAAAATCGTGTCTGTGGCTCTTCTGTGGTACTGAACCCTGGGACACCCCGAGGGGATTTCCTATGCGATAAGACAGAGGGCCAGGCTCCCTGAGTTGCCCCTGAGGAGTTTCCCAGAATACCCTAAGTCACGAATAAAAGTGCTGAGTGACAGCACATGGGGTGGGGAGCTTAGCATGGGGTTGACAAACTGGGGGGTGACTAGGAGAGCAATAACAAGGGAACTGAAAATGATATTCACTGCAAAAGAGAGCAGAGTAAGTCAACTATAGGGTAAATGGTAGCAGTGGTCCCCCAGGGCCCCACAGGGCTTCAGCAACTCAACAACAGGGATTTCCAGGGGCGGGGCCCTGTAGCTTGGGGTATCACTGGCTGCAGGTGGTACAGACAATTCCCCCACCCACCCTGCCACTACCGGCTTTTCTTGTTGACTCACACAGCCCTGGGGGAAATGAAGTACTGGGAGGCCCATTTAATAGATGAAGAAATGAGGCTCAGGCAGGTAAGTCCCTGTTCAGAATTACCCAAGCTGCTACCTAGATCTGGAGCCCTTGTCTTCGTAACTTAGAGGCCCACGCTCTCAATTACCAGCCCTTACAGCTGGATTCATAATAACATTAAAATACCGACAGTGAGTCAGAACAAAGATCTGTCACAGTGGGGGCCTGAAAAGCTTTTGACTGGAGGCTCTCCGCTGAGATTTTCCCCACCTCCCACCACAAGCAGTGGGATTCCGGGGTTCTGGGAAATAGGGAGGGTGGATTAGGGGCAAAGCCTTGTCTCCTGCCACTAAGATGGCAGGACCACCTGCTAAACCATCTGAAAAGCAGTCTCCTGCCCAGGTTCTGACGGACAGTGGCCTTGGGGGACTTTTGTGGGTGAACAGAGTTGCCTTCCATAAAACCAATCTCAAAGAATTAGGAATAGCCCTCAAAGAGCCCTAGTCATAGCATCCTTGAGCATGCTTCCACTTCAACTGGTACAACACTGCAGGTATAGGAACTTCTACACAACAGTTAGAAGTGCTGTGGAAATCAGTACTTCTTTTATTTGCCCTAAAATTATTTCCCTCAAGCCTCATACTTCTTGTATTCACAGAATCACTGTGTGACCTTCAATCTTTAACCTCTCTGAGTCCATTCATGTGCACAATGAGAGCTCTGACCTAAGAAATCTCCAAGGTCCCTCCAAACTCTAACAGTCAGGACCACACATCCCATGTTCACCTTCTGGTACACCACTCTGATGTTCAACCTAACCCAATCTCACCTTTCCGAAAGATCCTTGTGTTGAGGGATGCCTTTCCAGGGTGACTGCTAGCTCACATGACGTCTTTGTGTGAACTAGAAAAATATGCTACTTCCTCCAAACAGACACAGCCTCACCTTGGAGCAAAACTTGGCTTTCAGCCCTCAGTCAATCAGAAGCCTTGTTAGTGGACCACCTGAACAACCATACATGGCAGCCTTGTACCTTTCTATTGAACATTACTGGGGCCTCAGCACTCAATTGTGCCAGCAATAACAACAAAAATAGCAACCAATATTTGTTGATTGTATTATACGTATCAGGCACTGTGGTAACTTCTTTTTGCTTTAAATGCTATGGAATAGACATCAAAAACATTAACAGCATATATGTACACTATAAAGACAAACAACCAGGGGCTTCCCTGGTGGCGCAGTGGTTGAGAATCCGCCTGTCAATGCAGGGGACACGGGTTCGAGCCCTGGTCCGGGAAGATCCCACATGCCACGGAGCAACTAAGCCCATGTGCCACAACTACTGCGCCCACGCGCTGCAACTACTGAAGGCTGTGCGCCTAGAGCCCGTGCTCTGCAGCAAGAGAAGCCCCTGCTCACTGCAACTACAGAAAGCCCGCATGCAGCAACGAAGACCCAAAGCAGCCAAAAATTTAAAAATAAATAAAATAAAAATTATTTAAAAAAAGACAAACAACCAACACCCATACACCTAATCAGGCAGTTTAAGAAACAACAGAATGTTAACTTTGCCTTTTCCTAATCCCATCCCTTTCCTTCCTTACTCAGAGGTAACCATTATCCTAAATTTTGTGTGTACCACTCTCCTGCTTTTCCTGAGCATTTCGCCACTATCAATTTTGCATATTTTTGGACTTAAGTAAAAGGAATCAGAGTGCAAGGCCTCTTCTAGGCTTGCTGGTCTCTCTCCTGTTAAGTCAGTGAGTCATCGGTGTTGCTGCAGGCAGCTGCAGTACTGAAGCTGCCATTCACCACTCACAACAATGACAGTGTGGATAGTAATGGCTCCATTCCGCAGATGAGGAAACTGAGGCTTCGGCTTCGGGAGGTTAAATGACTTGCCCAAGGCTGCGTGGTTGGTTAGTGGCCCAGCTGGGATTCGAACTCAACTGATGAAAACTCATAATGCAATCAGTATTAACCAGGCAGTGTGGCTGAGGGGAGAGTCATGAAGGAGGCAGACCCAATCCTGCCCTCAAGGCACTTACAGGCAGGCCTGACTCTGCACACAGATCTGTCTGAATGCAGACCCCCGTTCTTGACTCCTAGGTAATGCTACCTTCCCACCTGTTTGAGAAGCTCAAATCAGAACTGCAACTGAGGATTCTGTAGCAGACATGCGTTCAATGGTCAGCATAGACCACTTCTAAACGCCTGGCCTTTGATCCTGGCCTTTACATTCTTATTACAACACACACACACACACACAGAAAACCAAACACCCACATACGGAGAAGAGCTCTAAGTTTCCAAGAAAAGGCAGACTGTCATGGATGAGGTTCCAGTTATAGACTTGAGTCATTAAACGTGTTACCTGGCAAACACTTAACCTTAAACATCCCTGCAGCCTTCAGAAAAGCCAACTTCAGCCCAGGACTGGAACCAGCCTGGAGAAAAATGCCCAAAGGAGTCATTCTGGTTTTACAGGTACAACATGCTCTCCAGAAAAAAAAAAAAAAAAAAAAAACCATAAAGACTTTCTCTTCTTCCCTTTGCCCTCAATTTTTCACTGATGCTTTTCAGGAGCAAAAAGTTGCCATGGTCCATCACTGGGAGCCTCGGAACCCCCTTTGAAGCCAAGCCCGCCAAGCTCTGGGTCCTTAGATCAGCAGCCCCCATCAGCTACCTCCTGAGGGTACAGGGGTACATGGAAGCACCATTCAAGAAAGACGCAAGAAAACTGACCCAGATAGGAGATGGGGATGGACAGGAATCCCGGCTGAGTTACCAAGTCAGCCAAGGTCAAAGGTAGGATCAAAGGCAGACTCAGTCAGGAGAAACAGCAAAGTGCCTTTGGCTGATCCAAAAAAAAAAAATTAATTAATTAATTAATTAATCTGGACAGCAAGCATTTCTCCCTGAGCATTTTCTCTCCATATTTACTGATCAAATCTTTGTGAATGAAAGCACAACCCTCTTACTGGATAAAGAAAGACACACACAAAAGCCCCTCGACTGAAAAATCTAGTCCAGCAGGTCGTGATTTCACCTTTGAGTGAACAGTACGCGGCCACGAAGGGCTGGAAAGGGAGCTGGTGGCACAGCTCCCACTGGCGTCATCAATAATAAGTAAGCGGCAGTGGCCTGTGCAAAGCTCGCCTGGCCTGGCAAGCGTGCCAACCGGGCTGAGCGGGCACAGCCCGTGGTGCCAAAGAAGCACGGGGGCCGGGGCTGAGCGGGAGCACGGAGGTGTCCCAGTGACACTGGGGGGACTCCATCCTGCTCTGAACCCAGAACCCTTAACGAGCCCCACCTCAGCCGCCCACTTCCTACCGTATCTCCCACCAGTCACAGCCCCCGACTCTGGTGGCCTTGGAGGGTCCCGGAGCTGAAAGCCACCCAGAAGCTGTCGCTCGGGAGACCAGAAGTTCAGGACTCCCGAGAGATGCTAGGAGCGTGGCCGCCTGGGTCTGCAGTGCTTGGCTGCTCTGAGAGGCCACTCTTCTGCCAGGGGTGAAGGGGGCCTTTGTGGCACTGAAGGAGGCTGTCCTCAAGGAGAAACGGGCCAAGCCTGCTTTGTTTGCCCAGGAAGGCTTGCATCGTTAGGGAGAGAGCCTGTGCTGAGCGGGCCAGCAGGGAACGAGTCAGCCTGGGGGACTGGGGCAGGGTCCGCTGCACGGAGGGGCAGCTGGCCCGGGAGGCTCGCTGCTGGCGCAACTCAGGGCTCCAAAATAACCACACCGATTTGCACACGAATAAGCAAACACAAAACCCCAAAGCGAGGACATTCAAAACCGAAAGCAGCTGCTAATCACCTGTTTCTTTTTTTTTTTTTCCTTAAATTAGCTGCAACGAAGAATTTCCAAACTCTCAAGCACAATACACAGCTTAACATTTTCATACACCTGTAAAACCACTAAGTTAAATCCCATTACAAAAGACTTCAACTTATAAAGGAGCAGTTCAAACAGAGTTCTTATCAAATACAAACAATGGAAAATGATTTAGGCAGAGAACATCAGTCACTGGAAATTAACATTTGAAAAAATTTTTTTACATAAAAACCATCTGTGTATTGAGACCATGCACTCTAAGAAACCAGGAACCAAGGCGTTACATAGTGATGTATTGTTTTGTGTTTTCTTTCTTTCCTTTTTTTGTTTACTTTGTTTTGAGTCTTGCTGAAATCCTATTAATACAGAACGTGGTGTCCTGTCTTCTCCGCAAATCTAAAATGATGTCTATGTCACATTGCTAAGGGTGCTTGCAGCTGTCAGACAAAACACACTTGTCTTAATCTGGGCTGGTTCTCCCATGCCAGCATGCCCACCCAAGGCTATCTGCTTAAAAGCCCAGCCAGGGCATAAAAGTAACAGGAAGATAAAAATGAAGAAGCATGCCCACTGGAAAAGAAGTTACACAAAGAGGGGAGAGCTGGTATGTATAGGTAACAAAGTCCAGAATTAAAATATAACATCCTTCTTTTCCCCAGTCACTCTCCCCCTTGAGCAAGGGATTAAAAAAGACCAATTAACAGCTATCATCCAAATGGCGCTTTACATCTTAACAAAGCGCTGGGTGGGGTAGCTTAGTTGATGCACACAGCAACTTGGTAACACAAAGATAAGGAAACTAAGTCTCAGAAAGGTTAAATGGCCTATCCAGGGTCACAGAGCTAGTTAGTAAGAGACAGACCAGAGCCTGGAACCCAGCCAGGCCCTGCCTGTCCCACTGCTTCTCAAAATAGCACTGCCAGAACAAGGGAGGGGTTCTGGCCCAGCCTTTGGAACAAGAGAATCATGTGGTCTCAACAACGGTAACCAAGAGTCGGCCTGTGATTGTACTTCTTCAAGAGTCTTGTGTTTTGAGGGTAATAATACAGGTTTCACCTGGGTTTTGCCATGCTCCCCCACAGAAAGGTCCCAGGAAAAGAAAAATATGGGAGACCAAAGGGGACAGACCATTGTGTCATAAACATACAGTGTTTTGTCTGCTCAGCACCCCTATCTTTGGGGAACCAACCCTCCCTCACCCCATGCAGTTCTAACAGGACTGGCAATCAGAGACTGGTCCAAGGACCGGGCCTGTGACCTAAGCAAGGCCAATCAGTGAACCTCCCTGAGAGTGGCATGCGGATGCTGAAAGAAACCATAACATTTCCACTGGAGTTGCCAAGTTAATATGTGAATCCAAGATCCCAACAGCCATCTTATCCACAACTCAAGGAAAACATTTATCTACAAAAGCAGTGAGTGAGGGCAACCCACAGAGGGAAGGAAAGGGGAGAGATGAGGGCCAGAGGGGGCCATGATGATATCATTTGCGCCCCTGGAACCAACTGTGACAAAGCCAGGAAAACTCCTGGACTTTACAGTGACATGAGCCAATACATTCCCTTTTCTCCTTGAGTTCATTTGAGTGGGGTCATTTGAAACCAAGAGGATGCTGACTTATGACACATAAGACAATGTTAAATATACACTGACCACAAACTCCACGTTTTTCAAACAACCTCTGTTTTCAATATTCAGTTTTGTGGCCCCATAAAACCACTTCCACTCTTGCCTTCTAGAATCAACTCTGAACCCAGCAGCTGGAGTAATCTTCTTCAACAGTTAATCATATTACATCACTCTCTGGCTCAAATCCTTCCAAGGATGTCCTATCACAATCTCTTTTTAAGGGACTTCAAGGTTCCTCTTATCTGGCCCCTGCCTCCCTCTTCAAACTCACATCCCACCCCTTCCCCATCGTACCCACTCCGCTCCCACCCCCAAGCCTGCTCCTGCCTAAAGACACCCGCATTTGCTGTTGCCTCTCTCAACAGGGCAGTGACCTAAATCATCTTGTTCACTTCTGCATCCCCAGAGCCCAGCCTCTCTGCCACTATTTACTGAATAAA
The DNA here is from genome assembly GCF_949987535.1 of Balaenoptera acutorostrata. NCBI lineage: Eukaryota > Metazoa > Chordata > Mammalia > Artiodactyla > Balaenopteridae > Balaenoptera > Balaenoptera acutorostrata. The sequence goes on from NC_080083.1 coordinate 27,282,682, forward strand.
TAAAGAAAATTCCAGTCCTATGGCATCCACACAACACCTCAAATAAGGACAGGATGGAATCCTGGGCCATTTAATATCCTCAGGCTTTTCACCCCAAAACTTAGATCATCAGAGTTATGCTATTGCCAGGAGTTGGCAAACCACATTCTGCAGGCCAAATCCAGTCTCCCGTTTGTTCTAATACGATCTGTAAACTAAGAATGGTTTTTACAGATGAATACTTTAACTGATTTGATAAGAGAAAACAGTAACTTTGAACTCCAACTCAGTTCCATTCTTCTCATTAGTAAATCTGTATTACAAAAAATTGTACTGTTACTGTTATTACGTTTTGAATTTCATCAGTAAAAAATCTGTATAAATTTGTTTTCTCTCTCATTATGGTAAGTACTTACCTAATATCCTCAATATCGCCTCTTGACCCACAAAGCCTAAAATATTTACCACCTGGCCCCTTTACCAAAGAAGTTTGCCAACCCCTGCTATAGACTTACTATTTATCAAGGGGAAAAAGAAGAGTTACACGTCAGTCCAACCATAGCACCATCCAGGACTGATAGCTAAGGAGGAAACAAGACCAGGTCATAAGTTGCTCTTAATGTCCTGGGACACAGCAAAAAAAATCAGATTAAGTCTCTGACGTACAGAAAACTCTTAAATCCAAAGACCCTCGACAGGAAATAGACATTCTGGTTCAACAAACACCCCTACAAGAGAAATGACCACATTACCTGTGCCACCGTCCATCTCCACTTACCCGCTAAATAAGTAACTGAGGAAATAACAGTCCACGTTTTACCTTAGAGTCTCTCTTTGTTCCTAACTGGACTGTGCACCAGTGCTTTGAGTCTGCCATTAGCCATATGCTACCAGAGATCCTACAGGACACAGATGCCCTTAGGACAATCCCAAGAAAACCCAGCGCTTCGGAAGCCCATCAAATCCATCGACACACCTCCATCCAATGTGGAAGGCGCAGCTGCGCTTGCTCCCACTGCACCCCACAGTTGGTCCAAGGATGACTTAAACAGGCAAAGGCTCCACCCCACTCCCATCTTGGCCAGCAAAAGCGCAATAATGGTCTGGGAAACACAGGAGCCCAGACTCTACTTGAGTTGCCAGAATAGTGAAGGAAAGAACCGTGTCCTTCCCTGGAAGGGAGCATGTAGACAGGGATCTGTCTGGGCAAAGATGGGCCAGTGGGCTGTTGATATTCAAATCATCATTAAATGACTCAACTTTCCAGAAATAAGAGGCGTCACTGTGGGAAATTCTCCATCTTGACTTTTCTTTCTGGCTTCCACGGAATAACGCTGCAGAGTAGAGAACCAATTAATTTTTAAGCATTTCTTTAAAATTACAGGAATCACCCTCACCCAGTCCAGTCATTACTAATTTCCTGCTTTCCACACCCGGATCCTTAACACCACCCTGCAGAACTGCTCTGTGCCCGAGAGGACATAGGAGGAGGTGGAGGAGGAGCCTTCCCAGCCAGGGCAAACTGGTAGCCTAAGGAACCCCATCCAAACGCAATCCACCCAGTGAGACACCGAGAAGCTTGAACACGTGAAAACAACTCCTTCAAGACCTAAAACCTAGTCCAGGTACAGCCTTTGCAAGGTAACAGGTATTCAGGGATCAGCTGACATCTACTCCCAACCCTCCCTTTGTCTCTCAGCAGGGGCCCCTCGGTACCTGCTCCTAGAATTAAGATCCCTGTGAGCCTGGAAGGTCAAGAAGACACACTGGAGCTCCGCACTGGGCAAGGCCACGCAGCCATATGCACAGTAGGAACAGGGGTTCTGGCCACCATCACCAGGAGCTCCCCCCTTCATCTGCCTCCCTTCTCTTTTCACCAAAGTCTTCAAATCCTATTTTCTCCCCTTCTTCCTCTCCAAAACAAGAGGAGCAAACTTAAGAGTCCTCTATTCAAACTTCTGAAGTCCAGACTTCTAAAGAACAAATAGGAAGGGCAGCCACAGATTTCTCTACTTTGGAAAAAATACCAAAGTGGCCTTAGGTCCCCAAAGATTCATGCCCGGTGCAGCTCAGAGATCCCAAAAGAAACCCGCCACGAACTCACACCCACGTCCCTCGACAGATATTTGCTGAGCGCCTACTACGTGGAGGTGCTGTGCGGGCGACGCAACAGTAAACAAAACACAAGAAATCCCCTACCTTCCTGGGCTTATATTCAGACACCTCATGTACCGTATGGATTTGAAAGGCTCACAAAGAGAAGACAGCCTACATCACACCTTTCCCTCAGTGTTTCTCCACACAACATGCCTTCTCATTCATTTACCGTCTCACTCACTCACTCACTCATCCATCCATCCATCCATTCTCCCATCAACGCTCTGTGTTGAACACAAACCTTGGGTCAGGCACTGAGCTAGGGGAGTGAGAGCTCCAGCATTTATAGACAGAAGGGGCTTCGGAGCTGCAACCTCTGCAGTGGGAAAGGGGAAGGGGTCATGGATTTGTCCTAAGGCTACACAAGCACTCAGTTCCTGCTTAGATGGTGCACTTGTTTGTGGTGGCTGGGAGGCATTGATGGAGACTGGGGGAGGGGACAAAGCCCCTGCCCCACCTCTAAGAGGCCCTGGGGACAAGGAAATGAGGATAACGTGGCCGCTGCCCTTCCTGAGGTTCTGCTCTCACTGGTGAATGTACTCATGTACTGGTTATGCTCTGTTTGACTCTCCAGAACCATCACTATCTGCTCTTTTCCTCTCTGCTTGGTGCCTGGCAAGACTGATCTCTGCAGGATGGGTCTCCTGGGCTCCCCTGGGTTTGGCCAAGAGAAGACACTGTCAGGAGAAGGTGGGAAGAGAGAAGTTGGAGATCCGTCCCTGCATGGTGAGCCTAATTCTCCTTCCTCTGCCACAGCTCCTGTAGGGGACCCCTTCCCATGGCTCCACTCCACTCACTGCTCCCTCCTCTGCCCCTCTGGATAGAAAGGCAGGAACTGCTTGGGCTGCCATGATCCCCGGGTGCTTCATCATTCCGCGCTGAACCTTTAACTCTGTCTACACTTCTGTAAATAGACCCCTCATTCAATCTTTTCAATGACCCCCTCCCGTGAGGCATCAGTTTCCTACAGGGACCTTGGCTGATATGATTCAGTGGGTGAACAAAAAGTCTGAAGTGCTGTGCGCATCAACAGAGATAAGCCCAGCCTTCCAGGCACGGGAGGAGAAGGGAAGGAGGATTAGGAGAAGCTCATAGACAAGGCGACACTTCAGCAGAATAAGCAAGATGGAGACAAGACCATCCCAGGCCAAGCAGCCCATCAGCAGCACAGAAGCAGCAGCAGCCAGCAGCGTCAGGGAACTGCCAGCAGCTCCGTACAGTGGGGTGTGAGCAGGACAAGTGACATGCTTGAGAGGAGGGGGGACCAGATAACTCAGAACAATGCTAAGGCATTTGGACTTTACCCTGAAGCAATAGGCAGGCTCCAAATGCCAATCACATGGTGATTCCATCCAATACTCCATGTGTTTCCAGACATATCCCTTCCCTAGACAAACTGAAAACTGGCATCCATTTGGGACAAATAAACATAATCCCTAAAACGGGTATTCCAGAGAAATGTGTCTAAAATCTAAGGCAAAAAAATAAAAGCAATCAGACCATGAAATATAATGCACAGTAATCTCCTTCTATGAAAACACACACACACCTGGCACTGTTAACAACAGGCTTTGGAGCATAACCACCTCGGGTGAAAACACACCAATCATTAACAACAGATTTTGAGGAGATTACAACCTAAATAACTATCATTGGAACACACAGGTTACTTAACATAAAGTGGTTCCACATGGTTCATTTATAACTCACATGGCATCAGTCAGCAAACATCCACTCAGATGACATCTACTAGAGTCACTAGATGTGCTTTTATTCTTCCAAAAGGGTGTATTCAAGAGATTTTCAGGTACCACTGGATTCTAGAATATTCTTGGGTTAAAAAACTACTTCTTGGGCTTCCCTGGTGGCACAGTGGTTGAGAGTCTGCCTGCCAATGCAGGGGACATGGGTTCGAGCCCTGGTCTGGGAAGATCCCACATGCCGCGGAGCAACTAGGCCCGTGAGCCACAACTACTGAGCCTGCGCGTCTGGAGCCTGTGCTCCGCAACAAGAGAGGCCGCGATAGTGAGAGGCCCGCGCACTGCGATGAAGAGTGGCCCCCGCTCGCCGCAACTAGAGGAAGCCCTCGCACAGAAACAAAGACCCAACACAGCCATAAATAAATGAATAAATAAATATTTTTTAAAAAAACAAAACAAAAAAAACTACTTCTTGGCTTCCCACCCCCCTCCTTTGGGTTTTTATGTATATATATTCCTAAAATTGGCTTTGAAAGGCTTCAAGTAGAATGACTTCTAAAGTCCATCTGCTTGATAAGCTCACCGTGACCGGTGTTCTCACTCTTTTTGTTGTTCCTGGGTCATAGCAGACGGGACGGAACACAAGCACCCATGTGTACCAACCAGCTACTGAAATACAACTGATTAAAAGTCATCTGTTAGCCTATTAGAGTATTTATACCACTGTTACTCACTACATGGCACTTAGATACTAATGTACACAATTCACGCTTCTAAAGCAGATTTTCAAATGTTTCATTTTTGTTCTTCTTTGTTTCTTCTTTCTTCTTCCCCCAGTGCATATAATGGACTCAAACGTTGAGAGCTTTCCCCGTACTTCTTTAATCACTGCCAGGATGGCTCATAAATGTTAATTAAGAAGAAGATTTAAATGTTACTCCCCAACTGTGCCAAATTGAGAAGCTCTGAGTTTCCCATGCTCTTCCCGTGAGCTTTCATTCTCCAGGTCTGCTCCTTCAGACCCCCTTCCAATGAGCTCACGCACATGCACACGCACGCACACACACACGCGTGCACACACGCACACACACACACACCCCACAAGCGGGAGGATGATGGGCAGAGGAGAAGCCCAACAGTTAGGAGGAGAGAGGGTTCAGAGACGACAGCCTGGACCCCTCAACCTGGGCCTCTCAACCCCAGACGGAAGAAAAGAGCGGCCAGCCAGGAACCCTGATGGATGGCGAGCCCAACACTGCTCTTACTTCAGAAACTTCAAGAAGGCATCTCTGTGCCCCCAATATCTCCTTAGCCTGCAGGCCAGGACTCCAAGCCTTGGCACTAGAGACAAAGCCTCTTGGTCCATAATTTGAGGTAAAAGGCTTACCTGGCAGAGTTAACCTGCACAGATGTAGACAATATCAGATCTTTCCTAATTGAGATGAAGCAGTAAGCTAAGAAGGCAAAATATCCTTAGAGGGGATGTGACTTGGGGAGCAGAGGTAACTGATGAATGTTACCCACCATGCCCCTGCAGGTCATCTTCCTGAATTCCAGAGTCTGGCTGGTGGCCTCTAGTCCAATGGGGCAGCTCAGGCGTCTGTCACTACCCACCCAGCTCCCAGACTCCCCCATCTCAGCCCCTCCATCCAGCCATCCCCACACTCGTCACCACAGGTGTGTCCAAGCCATTGTCAGATGCACCGCAAGTCACTTGTGCCCTTAGTAAAGCACCGAAGTGTGCAAGGAACTGAGCATTTAAGAAGGCACAGCTGGGGAATTCCCTGGTGGTCCGGTGGTTAGGACTCCGAGCTCTCACTGCCATGGCCCAGGTTCAATCCCTGGTTGGGGAACTAAGATCCCACAAGCTGCGCAGTGCAGCTAAAAAAGAAAGGCACAGCAGATTCTAGATTCCTCCTAGAGAAGAATCACCCCTTCTATTGCAATGTGTGCATCCATGAGTAGGAAAGAAAGGGTTAGACACGCAGCAAAGCACAGAGGAACTGTGCATGCATCCTACAAATGAGCCACGAGCTCCAAAAAGGCAGAAACCAAATGCGCTTATCCTGCTCACTGCTGGATCCTCACAGCTAGCCCAGGGCCTGGCAGAGCGTCAGTGAATGAGGGAAGGAAAGGACAGCTGGACATGTCCTGAACCCAAAGTCCTGACAAAGACTAAAGGATCACTTGGACAACCTGAGGAGGAACCGAAGCAGGTGATGTGGGAAACCCTGCAGAACCTACTCTGCCAAGAGAGACCCCAGGACAAAATCCCACTTTTCTGCTTCCCAGGGGGTACAGGTGCCAGAGGGAGAAACCCTGGGAGGCGACCTCGCTGAACATGCCATTGACAACCATGAAGACAGAACAACTCAATGAAGGAGCCCCGGTGGGGAGAGAGGGACAGGGGACCGCACATCTGCAGCACAGTGACACCCACACAGGTGGGTCTGTCCCGATGGGGACACGGTGCAAAGCAAGGAGACCCACGGGGAGGATGGGTCTCCTTTTCTTCTCTTAGATTTGAAAAGGGCTGCTATAATGCTGCATTCATTATTTAAAAACAGGAATAGTTAAGAACATTTTAGAAGAGCTATTCTGGAATAAAGTCTCATAATTCAAATTTTGATAAGACGGTACACTGTGGAGTAATCCATTAATTCCCACTTCCTTTCTAGAATGCAAGTCCAGAACACATCACATCGTTATCATCTATGCCAATATAAGAACAAGTGGGAAGGGCCAGGACTGTCATAACTCATTTCCAGGAACAATGGTGAACAGGAGTATTGACCACTGGCTGATTAATTAAGGAATCTGCTATAGTAAAATGCTGGCAAGTTTTCCCTTTGGAACTCCATGACAAAGACAGAAACACAACTGGTGTGTATTTGATAAGACTACGATGTGGCCCAAAACCTTTAAGGCATTGTCTTAAAAATAATCAGAGTAAATTTAAAGTGCACGCGTGGGCACGCACACAGGGAGGCTCTGGACCCTCTCTATAGTCTATTTAAATTTTGTTAGAAATGGGACACTTTGTCATATGTTTAATTAATGATTCAAACAACCGCAAAAGGAATACTTGGTCTTAAAAGCATTTAACTTACAGCACAGGGAACTCTACGTAATACTCTGTAATAACCTATATGGGAAAAGAACATGAAAAAGAATGGATATATGTATAACTGAATCACTTCACTGTATGCCTGAAACTACCACAACATTGTAAATCAACTATACTCCAATATCAAATAAAAAGTTAAATTAGGGCTTCCCTGGTGGCGCAGTGGTTGAGAATCTGCCTGCTAATGCAGGGGACACGGGTTCGAGCCCTGGTCTGGGAAGATCCCACATGCCGCGGAGCAACTAGGCCCGTGAGCCACAACTACTGAGCCTGCGCGTCTGGAGCCTGTGCTCCGCAACAAGAGAGGCCGCGATAGTGAGAGGCCCGCGCACCGCGATGAAGAGTGGCCCCCGCTTGCCATAACTAGAGAAAGCCCTCGCACAGAAACGAAGACCCAACACAGCCCAAAATAAATAAATAAATTTTAAAAAAAAAAGTTAAATTAAAAAAAAGCATTTAACTCATTCAGCTTGGACTATAGTTATTCATGTTTTTATTTTCTGCCCCTATAAGAAACAACTCTTTCTCAAACCCCCTGAGGGGCCCAGCCTCAGTTTCTCACACAGATTCAATCAATGGGTTGGACTGATGAACTCAATGGCTTTGCATCTTCATTAAGAAAAAATGAGATCCAAAAATATATATATTATTATTTACATTTCAAGTCTTGTTAAGAATAAATATTAGAAGGGGCTACTTTACTTGTTATGCTTTTTAAACTTCAAAAGGTTGCAATTTTTATGCAACTCTCGAGAAATGCAAGAGGCCAAGTAATAATAAGACAATCTATGGTATTGATGTAAAGTTTTCTTATAAAATGCCCTTATGGTCAAAAAATGAATCAATGTTTTTTAAAAGTATTAAGTCCAGGAATACACGTAGCATGAGGATATGGTCAAAAACATGAAGGTGATAAATAACATTTGGCAGATACAGACCTAACACTTTTCATCTCCCACCTTGGACCTTCCTCTTTCTCCTTCTCCATCCACCACCCATATATTTCAAAAAGTAAGATGCAACCGTCACAACCCAGGCGAGCCTAGGAGACAACACTACTAAATGTAATGCGGTGTCCTGGATGGGATCCTGGAACAGAAAAATAGGCAGAAAAGAAAAACTGAAGAAATTGAAGTGTGGACTTTAGTTCATTTTTAAAAATAAGACGCTTTTAAGAATATATACTGTGCTACATTCTGCATAAAAAAGAAGAGGAAATAAGAAAACATACAAATTTGTTTATCTTTACAAAAAGAAACACAGGAAAGACAAACCAGAAAATAAAGAAGTTGGTTACCTCTGAGGGTAGGGAGATGGAGGCAAGAGGGATAAAATATGGGAGTGGCAAACCCTAACTACAAAATCCAAGTAATCTACGAACACTGTTATTTGACAATTTTGACTATACACCTCAGTTTCCAGCGGGGGGGTGGGGTGGGAGTTGGGAAAGAACTGCAAACAAATCCTGAACTCTGTAATAGCTTTTTGGTAGTGGAGGGGCAAGCAATTCTGGTTCTGTTTTCAATGTAATTCAAGACTGAGCAAACCAGAAGGTGGGCTGATGTTGAGAGCCAGCCTTCTCACTGCGGAGGGACGGCTGCCCAAGGATGGCATGGAGGAGGCAAGAAAGAACCCTGTGCAGATGCACTGGATGCAGGTATGGTATGAACTCACAATTTCTAAAATACCTATGGGTATTATGCATGTATACGTCCATATGTGTATGGGTATGTGTGCATATGTATCTTTACACTCATATATTTCCTAGAACTCTCCACTGAAAAGACCTAGAAGCAAAGACCTGCGGTAACCATGAGCAAAGGCACTCTAGGAGCAATGAACACACCCAGCACTCAGAGCTTGGTGTCTAAATCCATTCCCTGGAAAAAGAAACCATCTCCTTGGAGAAATGACGAACTCCAGGGCTGGGACGGGGTACACACAAGGTGAGCCTGGAACATCTTTTTGTGTCAGAAAGTAAAGAAGGGCTTAAAAAAATGTTGGGAACCAGAATGAAAGGCCACTTACTGGCCAAATCTGGGACAATTTGAGCACCAAATAATTAGGTACCGTAATGAATAAGAAGCCATTGAAAAAAGAGGACTCCACGAGTCCATACCCATAATAAACAGATTAACAGAGGGAATGGCTCTTGCTTACAGCAGAATGCCAAGTGCCAAGTGGTAAGCATGGAGGGAGTGTAGTTTTGCAACCACCAGAATAAAGACTAGATCAGGCAAAAATCATCAGCGCATGCAAACTCTCAGTGGAAATTCTAATGAGAAGCATGGTCTTAAAGGGCTTCCCCCCACCAGACGTTTTTATTAGTTACAAGGGAAAACATCACAACTACATAGTGGTGAAAACTAAACAACACTTGACCAGGTGATCAAAATTAACATCAGCAAAGAGGGGCAGATGGACCTCAAGTGCCTCCAGATGTGACACCCTGAGAAGGACACAAACACATTTGTGTAGTGTCCTGGCCAGGAATGCGTAACTTGAATCTAATCATGAAGAAATATTAGGCAAGTATGTTCTCCTGGAAAAATGGGATTATATTCTTCATAAACGGCAATATCATAAAAGGCAAAGAAAAGCTGTGGAAATATTCCAGATTAAAGCAGACTAAAGAGACATTAGTAAACTGGATATAATACCTGATCCTGCCTTAGTCCCTATATAGAGGGAAGAAGGATTCTATGAAAGACATATTGGATCAACTGACAAACTGGAGAACAGACAGTAGATTACATAAAAGTACTGTATCAATGTTAAATTGCCTGAAGTTTATAACTGTACTGGAGTTATGTAAGGGAACACCCCGTTCTTAAGAACAGGGATTATTTAGGAGTGAAGGGTCATGATGTATACAATTATTCCCAAACCACTCAGGGTAAAAAGTGTGTCTACAAAGAGAAAGAGAGTAACTGATGGAGCATGGGGGGAAGAATGCTGACAAAAGATTGACTAGGTGTCCTCCCTACTTATTCTTAAAAATTCTCCTGTAAGTTTTAAGTCATTCCCTAATAAAGAGGAGGGGGAGGGGAATGGAGAGAGGGAGGGTGGATGGTTTGGTGGCTAAACCTGGGGACTGTACCTACTGGCTTAGCATCCAGTTCGTCTCAGGTCACCCACCCCTGCATCTAAGACGGGCTCGTTTCCTCATCTGTAAAGTAGGTCCAGATGGCTTAACCCTTACCTATCTCACAGGTTTTGGAGAAACATAAAGTAACAAACGTACAAAGACAGTGGGATGATTTTAATCACATTTTCTGAGGGAGAGCATTAGGATCTGTATCTCTTTCTTATCTGGTGTCAGATGTTGTGAGATTTAATTGAACTTTTTGCTAATTTGGGTGACCTCAAAAAGGAATCAAGGTCACAGAACTCTTAAGTTAGTATTATTTAAAATATATACTTGCCTAAACACAATCCCCAAAGTCATCGATGTATATCCTAGGATCATTTCAAAATGTGTGTGTGTGTGTGTGTGTGTGTGTGTGTGTGTGTGTGAGAGAGAGAGAGAACTGCAAGGGCAAAAGATTGGGTAATAGACTAAAATTAAAACCGGTGGTTGTCAAGAGTGATACAATTGTAACTCATTCTCTCATTCTATTTTCCAAGGTTTATATTATGTTATTTTACTTTTTTACTTTTTTTTTTTAAATAGGAAGTTTTTTGTTTGTTTGTTTGTTTTTATTTATTTATTTATTTATTTATTTATTTATTTTTGGCTGTGTTGGGTCTTCGTTTCTGTGCGAGGGCTTTCTCCAGTTGCGGCGAGCGGGGGCCACTCTTCATCGCGGTGCGCGGGCCTCTCACTATCGTGGCCTCTCTTGTTGCGGAGCACAGGCTCCAGACGCGCAGGCTCAGTACTTGTGGCTCACGGGCCTAGTTGCTCCACGGCATGTGGGATCTTCCCAGACCAGGGCTCGAACCCGTGCCCCCTCCATTGGCAGGCAGATTCTTAACCACTGCGCCACCAGGGAAGCCCACTTTTTTACTTTTTAAAGATATTTTTGTGGTCACTGAGACATTACTGAAAGTCTTCAAAATTCACTCAAGTTTCACACAACTATATGACACCACCAGATGTGGGTAAACTCCAGAAGGAGGAGAACATAACTGTGTGAGTTGATGAAACAATTTCTACGTATAAAATGGATCTAGAGGTTTCCACCAGATACGCTGCCGATTTCCTAGTCCAGATTTAGATCTTCTCCCTCTAACCAAGGTAAAACGGCATTTTCCAACTTCACTTCCTCACTAAAATACCACAAAGTAATGACTAGACATTTCTTCACTAGAAGTCAAACATCAGCCAAGGAAGGTTCTACTGAACTTGCCCTCCGAGGCTCCCCTTGACAATACCCATGGGCTTCCTCCAAACCCAGAGGACAGAGGCCCAATCCAAAGGTTTGGAGAAAGATCACCAGCTCCGGGGTGGCCCAGCAGAGCACTCAACTCAGAAGGTGAACTGAGTTTCAGTACCACCTCTTACAGCCCAATCCTCCCGCGGATGGGGGGATAGGATGTCCACGTCCCAATGAGGTGTTTTGCCAACATCCCTCAGATCCACATCAAATATAATTTTCAAACCAATTAGCTCAAAAAGCATGACAACCAAAGCAGTATCTCCCACATCCTCATTTCAGGGCCATCCTATTCAATTCCTAATGAGACGAAAGACAAAGGCAATAGACGCAGTAGGGTCTACTTCAAAAATTCTTTTTCTTTTAGAAAACAGATCCTCTTTTGTTCTGGTTAAACACCAATTACTCTGCTCTCTCTAACATGCAAATCAGCTGAAAATAGGGCAATCTGTAGCTCACTCCGGTTCCACTGCAACTTTGAATGAAGAAAAGAGAAAGAGGACAGGAAGGGAGGGGGTGAGAAGACTGTGGAGATGAAGAAGAGGGAGAGGAGAGGGAAAACAGGAGCCACGGAGGCCGATCCCTGGGGGTCTTCAATTCTAAGTACTTTGTGCTCAGATAAAGCTCTTTTCAAAGGGCTTTTGTGTAATATTTGTGGCGGTGCCCACGAGCGGTGATTTTGCCATTATCCCAAAAAACAAAGCAAGGAAAGAAAAAGCACATTAAGGTCTGAAATACAAGCAAGGAAAGCAAACGTGGCCCAAAGAGCAGCTTACCCAGAGCTCCCACTTGCTACAAACACTCTCCCTAAAGTCATTCATCCACATCATGTACCACGGAAAGAGAACAGAGAAGGACTGACAGACAGCATTCTGGCCTTACGTGGTGCAGGTCCCCAGCCAGGTGAGGGTGTGAAGACCAAGCAAGAAAGCACCCAACTCCATCTCTCACTCAGGCACCAGGTGGTGCTTTGTTGTATCTTGTTTTCCTTCGTTTTAGTTAAGCTGAACTGATTTCAATCTTCTAAACGCATTATTACTTCTTAATGTTTTTTAAGGTAGGTGTGTGGAAGAGTACAATCCTAGTTCTTCACGGCTCCAAAGAAAATCTCGAGCAGGGCTGCTCAGACCTTCCGGTGCCCAGGAATCATCTAGGGAGGTTGTTAAGATGCAGATTCTGACTCCCAAGATCTGAGGTGGGGTCTGAGCTTCTGCAATTCTAACAGGCTCCAGGGGTCACCCTCCCGGCTTCTCCCCGCGCCCCCTCCCCCCCATTTACCTTCCAGATTCTGTCCTGACTTGACCTCCTTACCTGATCCACCTGGAAGAACAAAAAAGAGGGCTGGGAAAAAGTCCAGGAGCTGCCTCACACCAGGCCCGGAACTCCACGCTCCCCCAGGTCGCCCCTGAATCTCTCCACAGTGTACCACCAGTTTCTCAGTCCCACCCGGGCACCTTCAGGACAGACTGGGGTAGAGCAATGCAAATCCAGGTTCAGAGGAGAAACCTGTTCCTGCTGAGGTCCCCTCCTGGCAGGTTCGTGGGGACCAGTGCTGTCGGGGAGCAGCCCAACATGGCAGTACTGACCAGAGGCCAGGCCTGCCAGCACCGACAAGGGCATCTGGGACACCGGGAGTTTCGGCAGAGGGGCACACGCTCAGTCTCCAGGGCCCAGCTCCAGGCCTGGCCCAGAGTCAGAAGGACCAGCACCCAATCTCCACTCCAATAAGACTCTACCTGGCGACACTGCCGACTGCAGACTTTTCTCCAGGAAGAAGTGTCCCGCTGCACCCCATGTCCCGGAAGGCTGCCGGCCACAGGGAGGGGGACCCCCACGTTTTCCCTTTCCGGTCCTGCCCTCCGTACCACCAAGGCTGCCAAGCAGGGCATGAATGTCCCTCTGTTTCTCGTGCCCCACCCCCTTATCCCAAGGGGACAAAAGAAGGGAACTAACATTTGCTGGGCTCCTCCTATGTGTCAGGGACTGAGTCATTATTACATTTCATCTCATTTTAGCCTCCAAGGAGCCCTGCAGTGTTGACACCGGATCTCCATCTCGTAGGCCTTCGGTAGAGTCAGCAAATCACAGCACAGCGGTTAGGGCTGCAGGGTGCAGTGGCCGTCAGGGTGTGGGATCGAGAGGCAGATGTCACGTGTTTGGACACTGATCCACCATGTCTGGCTGCGTGTATCTGGGCCTAATGAAGGCTCATAAAATGGGGGAATGAAACCTTTCTCATCGGGTTGCCGTAAGGACTAAATGGGACTTCGTGGAGTTAAGGTGAGCCGGCCCATGGCAAATGCTCAAGAAATATTTATTGTTATCACGCAGGGTCAACAAGCGAGGAAGGGATAGAACCCACACCTGGACGCAGGGGGCTGGGTTCCAACACCCAGTTTCAGGCAGGCCCACAACTTTAAAGAGAAGAATCCATTCTCTTTTACAGGGGACAGGGGACGCTGGGGGCAGCTCTCTCCAGGAGACCACGATCCAAATCACACAGAGCACAGACCATGAAAAGCTGGCAGAGGCACCTAGAGCCGTGAGGCCCAGAAGTCCTCACCTAGTGATGGAGGTACAGCGCCACAGCGCCACAGAAGCAGCGCCACCGACCATTCTAAGCACCAGACAGCCAAGCTCCCTTCCCTAAACATGTACTTGAAGAATCTTTCCTGGGAGAGAAGAACGGCCATACTGGCCATCATGGCGGATTGGAAAGGAGAAAGGCCGAGAAATCTTATCAACCCCTCTCCACCATGGACTTTAATCCACGACAGCACAGCCAGGACAAATGGGCACCAAACACTGAAGGAAGGCAGGCGTGGAAGGTGCCAGAGGTGCCAGTTCCTGAGCCAGAAGAGAAAGAATCCCACAAGTGGAACAAGAAGCTGAAGGCTGGTCAGTGCGGAGCAAACCCAAGAAAATGGAAATGGCTTTTACTTTAAGTGCGCCTGTAAGATGAAACATTTGGAAAACTAGTTGGCTTTTTTCTTTCTTTAAGATGTTTTTATGTGGACCACTGTTAAAGTCTTTATTGAATTTGTTACAATATTGCTTCTGTCTTATGTTTTTTGGCCGCAAAGCATGTGGGATCTCAGCTCCCCGACCAGGGATCGAACCTGCGCGCCCTACACTGGACGGCGAAGTCTTAACCACTCGACTGCCAGGGAGGTCCCAACTAGTTGGCTTTGAAGCTGGTCCTGAATCAATCCGTGAGACAATGACCTAAATATGCCGACCCCCTGGAGGCCGCCCCAAAGCCAAGCCAGGCTCCCCCATCCGGCTGTACCTGCCTGGCTGCTGTCCCCAGGAGCGCTGTGTGATGGACAGTTCTAAGGAATACCATATAATCTGCATTTATGCCATTTGTCTTTTTGAAACATAAAATACAGATATTTGCATCATTTAACATGCGTGATTTTCTTCTGAAAGCCACAAAGAGAAAGAAAGTCTGCTCCGTGGCCCCTCCCCACCTCCACCATTCCCCTCTTCTTCAGCAGCCTGAAAACTTAACCCTGGCACCCCTGACAAGCCAAATTGATCTGGAAAGGATCTTCAGAGGCTGGTTGCATTAAAAGAAAAAAGAAAGGACTCTCCTTGGGAAGAAGATAAGGAAGACAAAGGGAGGCGTGAACGGGTCTCCTTCCCCACCCAGGAGGTGGCCTCCTGGAGGTGACAGCAGGGAGGACGGAGGGAGAGCAGGAAGCCCCACATTATCTGCCTGCGGTAGGACTCAACTGCGCGCCCTGAAACCGCAGCCTTGAACAAAAAGCCATACGGGCCAAAATGAGGAAGAGAGGTTTCTGCACCAGCAGGAGGGGGAGGCCTGCGGGCGAGACCCGCCCCTGGGCCCGTGCATCCAGGCCAGCTCCCCGGGCAGAGGCCGGCTCAGAGTCACGCAGCCTCAGGGTCCCCGAGCAACTGGGACCAACCACCTTCAGAGGGGCCTGAATCACTGGTCTTTATTTACGCTCTCGAGGACTCCTGCAGAGAAACACAGGCGAGGACCGGCCACGAGGACCGGCCACGAGGACCGGCCACGTGCCCCACGCTTCTCCGATGCCCCAGAGGCGCATCCTCTGTGCCCGGCTCAGCAGCCTCCTGTTTGCTGAAGGGTAACGGCACCCATCACAACCGCCAGGCCTCAGAGACAGCACCGGGCACTTGTGCGCATGACACACAATCCCCAATCCCCACCCCTGCAGGGCAGCATCTTCCCCACTCCTCCCAGGAGCAAAACGAGACCAGGGAGACGGACCAGGGGGCCCCAGCCTTCTGGACAACTGTGCCTGTGCCCTAGACAGGCCCTCGGCAGCTCACTTCAACAGCCCCTGGTCTGGCGGGTCACTTGTCCTCTGAGCATCTCCTGTCCTCAGCCGCTCCGCCACGCTCACTGACTGAGCGCCTACATTCTGGGCGCTGAGGGTAAGGCGCCAGCAAGACAGGCGGGGTGGTCCTCTCATGAAATCTACCTTCAACACGGACACAAACAAGAGGAGCAAAATAAACAAAAATGACCGTCCACGGTCACCTCCGGGAGTCCACACATGCCGACAGGTGCTCCCCCATCACAACAGGGAGCGGAGACAGGCTCTTATCTCCCCCTCCCCTCTCTTAACGCAAGACCAGCAGACCCTGCCCGGTCCCTTCTAGAGAAGCCCCAGCCCAAAACGCAGGTGAGGGGCAGGTACAGGATGCTCCTCACTAAGGAAAACACCCCTCAGCCAACCTCTGCCTGCATCTCTGCCAGGAAAGGCTCTCTCCCTGTCCCCTCCCCATCCCCAGGTGTGTCCTGCTAAGGCGATTACCTGCCCACTTGACTGGAAACCGTTGATGCCCACAGCTAACAACGCCCCAAATCACGGGCAGGGTCAAGTTCCCCTTGGGCACCTCTTCCAGCACCAGCCACTCACAGTGCCTCCCGGACCTGCCCCAAGCTCCCGACACCCTCTCCATCATCAAAACTTCCTGGGGCCACATTAACCACGCCTGGCTCTCTGCTCTCCAAAGGGACTACCATCTAACCTAGTAAGATATCTCCCTGACCACCCTGCCCAACCTAAACATAATCGCCTTCAACAGGTCTTCTAAGGACGACACCCAGAACAAACAAACATTGAAAAACCATGATTCCCAAGGCATGAGTATGGATGTCCGAAGACTGATCTGGAAGAAATATAACGAGGGTCTTGAACAAAAATAACACAACTTGCAGTTTACTAAGGATTTATACAGGCATTATCTCATTTAGTCCTCACAACCGTAAGGCACATAGTATTATCCACATGTTACAGATAAGGAAACTGAGACTTAGAATTTAAATAATTTGCCAACGTGGTAAAATCAGGTCTCAGATCCAGGCTCTCTAACTTCAAGCTGCGCCCGTTTTCTGCTCTACCCTGTGCAGTCTTGTGGAGTATGAAATTAAATCCTTTCACATCTCGTCCTTGCAGTTTTTACATCAAAATGATGGCATGTTATATAGCAATTAAAAACCATGTTTTTACGATCATCTAATGACGTGAAAATTATTACAAAGCACGATTAAATGAAAAAAGCTGAATACAAAAACGCACACACGTAACTTCCCTGGTGGTCCACTGGTTAGGACTCCACAATCCCAATGCAGGGGGCCCGGGTTCGATCTCTGGTCAGGGAACTAGATCCTGCATGCCGCAGCTAAGAGCCCGCATGCTGCAACTAAACTACAGATCCCACATGCCGCAACTAAGACCCAGTGCAGCCAAATAAATAAATAAATAAACAAATATTAAAAAACAAAAACAAAAACGCACATACACACACGCACCTCAGTGTGATTCCAATTCTGGGTTTTTTCCAATTCTGTTTTTAAATATACAGGTATACACAAAATGATAACACACCAACACATTACAAAGCTATTATGTCTAAGTAGGGGGATTATGAACTTTTTTTAAATACCTTTCTGTATGTTTTAAATCTTCTGTAAGGAGCAGGCATTCATTCTCTAATTTGGAAAAAATATTAATAGCCATTACTTCTGGAAAGGAGGACGCCACAAGTTTGGGCTTGTCAACAGACTAATCCGGGTTGTAAAGTAGGACCCCCTAACCCAAGTCACCACCCAGACAACAACCCAACACCACCGCTCGTTGCCAAGGGGGTGGTCACCACGGGAACAGCCGCCAGGGATTCTCGGTGCGCCTGAGCACCTTGGCTAGCCAGTGACACAGAGGCCAGGGCCTTCCCAGAGGACAGAACCAGCCTCTGAGGCTCCCCAGTCGTGACGGCTCGAGAATGACGAAAGAAAGTGGGGTTGGGAGTCAGGGCTGAAGACAAAGTGAGTTTCAGACAACACAGTGTTTTTAAACATAGACCACGCCAGCGTCATCAAACAGTTGAAGTGAAGGATAATGACCCCAAAGGGGTTCCTGGCATCAATCCTAGTCCACAGCATCAGAAAAACACAAGCAACCCTGTGGGGCTTCAGAAAAGAAAACGATGCTGGAGTCCACCTCACCAGGGATGGCATCCCGGTCTAACTGCTGGCTTCTGTGTAACCAACCTCCCTGAGCCTCAGTTTCCTCACCTGGAAGTCCAGGTTAAAATGCCAAGCCTATGGGAATTCCCTGGAGGTCCAGTGGTTAGGACTTGGCACTTTCACTGCCGAGGCCTGGGTTCGATCCCCGGTCGGGGAACTAAAATCCTGCAAGCTGCACAGCATGGCCAAAAAAAAACAAAAAGTGCTGAGCCTAGAAGATAACTGTAAGAGCTAAAAGAAACTGTGGTTGTCAAGCTCGGGGGGAGCCAGCTGCAATACTGTGAGGACCCCTGGAAAAGCCCATGTGGACAGGCCCTGAAGCCTCCAGCCAACAGCCCTGCAAGTGAACTTGGAAGCAGACCCTCTGGCCCCAGTTGAGCTTTCAGGTGACTGCAGCCCTGAACGACTGCTTGACTTCAACCTCATGAGTGACCTTGAACCACAACCACCCATCTAATCCCACTCCAGATTCCTGACCCTCAGAGGCTCTGTGAGATAATCAATGTTGACTTATTTTAAGTTGCTAAATTCTGGGGTGACTTGTTACGCAGCAATAGATAACTAATTCAGATTTTGGTTCTTGGCATACAAGAGCTCAATGGATGGTTCCTACAATATTCCCTCATTCCCTGTATGTCAAAACAGTCATGAGATGCAACACTGATTACTAACAGCTTTTTCAAGAAAAAAGAAATGCTGCTGTTTTAAACATATACATTAAGTATAAGATGCATCCAAAGTAGAAAGTTTCCCAAGTCTGATCTTCACCTCCAAAGCTATTCCTGCCAGTCTTCCCCATCAGAGGTTCCTACTTGCTCAGGCCAAACACCTTGGTCTTTCCCTTGACTCTCCTCTTCCCACACTTCCCCCTTCCCCGTCTCCAGCAAATCCCACAGGCTCTACCTTCAAGACATACCTGGAATCGAACCACTTCTCACCACCACCACCCTGGTCCTTGGACAAGCAGAGCAGCCTCCTAACTGGCCTCCTTGCTTTCACCTCTGCCCCGCTGCAGTCTCCACGCCACACAGCAGCTGGTGGTCTTTCTAAGACGCAAGCCCTCTCTTATCAATCCTGTGCCCCAAACCCTACCGAGGCTCACCCTTTCACGCAGTATCAATGTCCACGTCCTTACCAGAGTTTCAGGTGATCTGCCTATCCCACCTCGGCTCCTTCTGCTAGCCCCTATCTCAGCCCACGCGGATCTTCCCGCTACTCCTCACACAAGCAAGCTTCTGCCTCCAAGACTTTGCCATCACGGTGCCCTCCACCAGGAGCACCGTCCCCAGACAGCATTTGTAGAGTTTCCTCACAAACGGCATCTCCGAATAAAGGTCTTGCCTGACAATCCTATCTAAAATGACACTCGCCTCCCCATTTCAGTCCCTATGCCCTGCTTTATTCTTTCATAGCACTGATCTCTAATTGACGTATTATATCCCTATCTGTCCACGTTTCACTGTCAGGATTTTGTTAAGTTCACTGTTGCATCCCCAGTGCCTAAAACAGCTCCTGGTACATAGCAGGTGCTCATAATATATGTCAAGAGTCAGCAAACTTTTTCTATAAAGGGCCAGATAGTAAATACTTGGCTTTGCATTTCTTACAATCTCTGCCGCAACTACAGTCGGCCCTCTGTATCCACAGATTCTGCATCCCTGGATTCAACTAACCCCAAGGGCCAACTCTAAGGGACTTGAGCATCAAAGTTTGGTATCTGCAGGGGTCCTGGAACCAATCTCCTGCAGGCACCGAGAGACAACTGTACTCAGTGCTGCTGTTATAGCATGAAATTAGCTGCAGATAATACACAGCATGCTAAGAGTGGCAGGATTCCAATAAAACTTTATTTATGAAAACAGGTGGTGGGCCGGATTTGACCCACAGCTGTAGTTTGCCAGCCCTGACCTATTTGATTAATTAATTATTAAAAAATATATTTGCCTCTCAAATATAGGACTGTTTTTCCATCTTCAAACTGAACAATACAGGGGAGGGAGGATGGGTTGGAAATGCATCTCTGAGGGTTCTGGGCAGAATTCAACAAGAACTTCTCCCAAGGTGAAATGGTTGATAAAAACCCAAATGGACAGCAGGCTGGCCCATCATTTTCTGGGGTCTTCCAGCACAGATCAGATGCTCTTATGCGTTTGGGAGGTGGCTGGTGTAAAGGCAGGTGGTAGGCCAGCTTGCCTTGCTCACATCTCTTAAGAACTGCTAGGCAGGGACAGGTCTTAGATTCTAGCACGACCCACCATCGCCAGAATGACATCAACCAGTTCTTACGCTATCCACTTACACTATCTTTCTTCCAGAAGAAAACCTACGGAATCATGCTTGCTGACTTCTCAGGGATGGGGGCGGGGTGCAGGAGAACACCAACAGAGCCAAAATATGTCCAGAGAAAAATATCCTGGTACTGACAGGATCCTGTGCAACACAAAAGAACAGTCATGAAAAGAAAAATATGCAACTCTGGCAGCCAGGCTACTAGACAAAGATCACGCTTCTTTGAAATTAAGCACCAAGAAAAAAGGTAGATAACCACGGGGCATGGTTTAAAAAAAAAAAAAACCAAAAAAACTCGTGCTCAAGTTTTTCTGCTTTAATTGCCAATAATTTCATAGTTCAGTGTCTCCTACCAGCTTTACCTTGTTTCTCTTCCCAAACCATTTTGCTCCAGCTCAGCCCATTGGAGGAAGCATTTTAATGAGAACTTGGGGAGTGCTGCTTTCAAAGGCACTCCCCCAGCCGCCCTGTCAATCCTCAGCCGAGCCCCCTTTGTACGCTCACCTTCAGCGCCGCCCCAGACAGCCCTCCCAGGGAAGCTGTGACGCCTGCCGTTTTTAATCACCCAGATGGTAGGGGACCCTGACGGGCTGTTTCATTTCATCCAACTCTCAGATTTTATCAGCATTTTGCCACTGTCAAAGAGGAGGGAAAAAACAGGAATCAAAAGCCCTTCCATTTGAGGGTAACTTTGACTTCCTAAACCCACTCTCAACTTCGGTTATCTTATTTCAAACTCAGAAGAAACGCACAAGGCAGCAGAGCAAAGCTTAACTCTCCATCCTTCCAGGTGTGCAGCAAGTATCTACCGAGTGGCCACCGTGTGTATGTTGTGGCAGTGGGGAGGGATACAGTCCGTGCCTCCCTGGAAGTACCAATGAGACGGAACAGATCCCCACGGTGCCAGAGGGACACTAAGGCACAGAGAAGCAAAGTGACCTTCCAAGGTGACAGACTGGGGTGCAGCCCTCACTGCTCAGCCAAACAGGTCGATTTGGCCCGGGCGGACCACATGATAGCTTGAGACAAGGAAGAGCTTCATCTTTTTATCTTCCCGAAAGGTACGCCAAACCTAGAGGGCACATTGTTTTCTCCTTTCTTATTAAAAAAATTTTTTTAATAAGAAAAAGTTGGCTTGGTAGATCAAGAATAAACCTGTTAAAGAAAAATCAGAGTTGGAGGAAGGAAAGAAAAGACATCAAATGCTATTGTGAAATTTCCAAAGGGGTAGAAAAAATAATGCTAGATACAGTAATAGTAATTTGCTAGTGATATATATAAAAATATGTGTGTGTGTGTGTATATATATATACACACACACATATATACATGCGATTTATATGTGCTAGGAATAGTTCTTGAGGTCTTAGGTATTAACCCACCTAATACTCACTGCAACCCTATGAGGAAGAGATATTATCATCCCCATTTTGCCGATGAGGAAAGTGAGGAACAGACAGGTTAAATAATTTGCCCAGAGTCACACAGCCAATAAAGTGATAGAGCCAGGATTTGAGCCTTGGCAGTCTGGCTTCTGAATCCATCCATGCTCTTAAATATTTCACTAATCTATCCTTTCTCTCTCTCTCTATCTGCCTCAGAAACTTTTTGCACTTTTCTAACAGCATGAAATCCTTGTAATTTACCATGTATTTTTATATGTGTTTGTTTATAAAGTATTCTTCTTAACCCATTTCTTTGTACAAAGGCTCTGAGATAACTAACAAGAGACATAAAACCAACAATAAAATTAAAATTAAGGAAAATCACGCCCATGGAAAGGGGATATTATTAATACACCAATAAAAAGGCCAGTGACTCTTCACACCTTGCTCTAAGCTTCCTGGCAGCCCAGGTAAAAAGGGCAACATGATCAGTTACAGAATTTTCTTTATCAAAAGGAGAAAAGCTTATCAAGTTCCTCAGAGAGAACCAAACTTTTCTTGTCACTAAATTTCCATAGAATTTTGCATTTAGTAATAAGAAAAAGTACAATGAGGTGGTAGATAAATGTCCTTGCTGATATATTTTTACTCTGATTTTAAAATCAAGGTTGTAACCTTAAAAGGAACTCAAGAGAAGGCAGTTCTACAAAGAGCCTGGAGTAATTTTGTCCGAGTGTGTAGCCTTCCAGTGGGACAATATCACCCTACAGGTTCCACGAGTGTAAAGTTACAAAACGGAGAGGATTACAGAAAACTTTTCTCTGTAAACAGGCAGATCCTTGGGGTGGCTGACAGGCCTTCAGTGCTCTAAGAAAGCTCCTGAGAAACCAGGACACACCAGGCAGGCAATCTGTCCCCCCATCACATGAAATGGGGCTTCAGGAACCACTGGGGCTTCCGTGCTCACGCTGCTGCAGCACAGATGCGTCTCTAAGAGCTTTCAATCTTGCTCTGAGGTGGCAGAAGGAAAGCCACAGCCCTTTGAATGACCAGCCCCAATGTGACCTGTGGTAGAGTTCTCACCTCACAAAGTCCCCTTCTTGACATCTCAACTCTCCTACAGAAGAAGCTACTGGAAACCCCCTCCTACCTCCTCCGCCTGCCCGTTTCCCGGCTCGCAGGCCTGAAAAAAGAAATGTCCGCGTATGGTTGAGGGTTCACCAAGGAACCTCGTAGAAATGGGTACATGGGAAGACTGGACATGGGAAGGCTGCGTCCTGGGTCCGTTCTTCAAGACAGTTTCATTATTTGGTTTAAACTGCCTGGGGATACCAAGGAACAAAACCTCTTTGAGTTAGAAAAGGAATATAATCCAACCCCTCATTTTACCAAGAACAGAAATCAAAAGTCTTACTGAAGGTCACAGGCACTAGAACTTGAACTCCAGGGTCCCGCCCCTGCCTGGCCAGGGCTCCTCCTACCACTTTGTGACGCTCCCCGGAAACAGGCAGAGTGAAACCCAAGTGGGTTTTGAACAATCCACCTCCCTCAAGACACTGTTAGGCAAGACACCAAGGACTCCTAGGGCCTGTGGATCAGGAACACCTGAGGCCAATGTCTTCCTGGGCTCTGAATCACACAAGTCTTCACCTGTTTACAAGTCCAGCATTAATGAGAGGCTCTTGGGAGTAAAAGTGAGGAACAGAAGGGCGACCAGGAGACACGGCCACGCTCTGTTTAGCACTGACTAACCCCAGGCCCAGCAAACTGCAGCCGGGCCGGACTGAAGGCCCAGGCCTACAGTTTGCCTTTGGACTGGCTGCCCTCGGTCCAGTTTGCTGACTGAAAGAAGTTGGAAACTCTACCATCCGCCCTCCCGAGTCATTATTTAACAACAAACAGGAGCTATTTTTAGAACTTTTTCCATGAAAGCGCCATAGGCAAAGGCCACCAACCTCTGAGACACGGAAAGGTTAAGTAAGGCTATCTGCCCCAAAAAAACAGCAACAACAACAAAAAACCCCACTTTCATAGGCAACTTCCACCTCATAGTCATCTGCTCAACACAGTTTCTAATTTTATAAACGGACCTTAAAATTAACAGGAGGACAGGCAGCTTTTCCCAGGAGCCTCTAGGTCCCCTCTGCAAAATTACGTAACTCAGAAAACGAGGATTCTGATTTTATGATGCTCTCCACAGCCCGCTGGCTGAGCCGAATTCGCGGGGCGCACCAGCTTCCCATGAGCGACTCTAACACAGAGAAGGTGAGCAGGAGACAGGGAAGCAGGACAAACCCTTTTTCACTAACTCATGTAAATGAGTCTTTGAGAAACCTTCTTTACACCCTCAGTGACTCCCCCCGCAGCCACGCTTACTCCCCAGTAAAACCCCGCTATGGGTTTCTGGCCCACCCAGATTGGGTAAGAAATTGCACATTTCAGAGCTTGGGTTTACCATGCCATCCGCCCTTAACGGAAGTTTCTACATGCCTCCCACATAGGGCCACTGTTCAAAGGATTCAAATAATTTACTGTTGAACACTCCGTTTAAAGGACAGAGCATGCTCTAGGGAATGGCAAAATATTACCATTTACCTTTTTTTTTTTAAAAAAAAAAAGGTATTTACTTGTCTTTTACAACCAAGCCAAAGGAAATACAGCTTTTACCTAATGTAGTCGGAGGTGCTGAAAACCTCTTCTAATAATCCTATTTCTACAAAATGTAGAGCTGTTTTGCAGGGAGAAATTCAAATAAGCCCCTGGAATGCATTCTCCTCACCAGGTGAGGTAACCCACGATCCCCACATCCTCCAGGTATCTCATTACTGGGGTACCACCCATAGCACAATCTCTGGGTGCGTGCTAGCTGCTACACCCCACCCCCCAGGAGAGATCTCCTTTCCTAATCATTTACAAATATTTAAATGAGTTGAGGTTCCTATCTGAGGACCCCCAAAACCAACTGAGTGAGGAATCAGCAAGGTAACTAAAATTCAGTAGTATAATTTGGCAAAATGTATCGCAAGCCCACACACATCCCAAAAAATACACAAACTTTGACCCAGCAATTCCACACAGAGGAATGTCTCCTCAGGCAATAATCAAACAAGTGGGTTTAAAAAAAAGTCTCTTCAAGGATGTTCACTGTCACACTGTTTACACAGCCAAAGCTGAGCCTCCCAGCTGTCCAACCACAGAGGATTAGTTAAATGAGGTTAGAGCTATGCATCCTGCTGCCCCCGAAAGCACTGACACTGAGGTACGCGCACAGGCTGAAAACGGCATTCAGAGCAAGTTAGGAAACTGTGTGCGTAATGTGGTCTAAATGTTCTTTCAGACAAATACACGCTTATCAGTAAGTGAAAGAAGCCAATCTGAAACGGCTGCATACTGTGTGACTCCAACTATATGACATTCTGGGAAAGGCAAAACTACGGAGCTGGTAAAAAGATCAGCAGAGGCCAGGGGTGGGGGCTGGGAGGGGGAGATGAATAGGTGGAGCCCAGAGGATTTTCAGGGCAGTGAACAGACTCTGTGTGAGATTACAACGATGGATACATGTCACTATACATGTGTCCAAACCCATAGAACGTACACCACCAAGACTGAACTTTAAGGTAAGCTATGGACTTTGGGTAATATGATGTCAAGGTAGTTTCATCAATTGTAACAAATGCACCACTCTGCGGGGTGGGGGTGGGGGCATAGATAATGAGGGAGGCTGTGCATGTGGAGGGGGGCAGGGGGGTTCAACAGAAAAATCTCTGTATCTTCCTCTCGAATTGTATTGCTAACCTAAAACTGCTCTAAAAAAATAAAGTTTAAAAATTTTGGTTCATTAAAAAAAGAGAGGGACTTCCCTGGTGGTGCAGTGGTTAAGAATCCACCTGCCAATGCAAGGGACACAGGTTCAATCCCTGGTCTGGGAAGATCTCACATGCCGCGGAGCAACTAAGCCTGTGCGCCACAACTACAGAGCCTGAGCTCTAGAGCCCGCGAGCCACAACTATTGAGCCCATGTGCCGCAGCTACTGAAGCCCACGCACCTAGAGCCCGTGCTCCGCAACGAGAAGTCACCGCAATGAGAAGCCCGCACACGGCAACGAAGAGTAGCCCCCGCTCACCGCAACTAGAGAAAGCCCACACGTAGTAATAAAGGCCCAATGCAGCCAAAAACAAACAAATAAATAAATAAATTTTAAAGAAAGAGAAATATAAACAAAGTTATGTCTATATTTACACTGGAAAGCCTAGAAGGAGAGAAATGTAGGGGATGGCTAGATAGGTAAGTGAACTAGATAGATAAACAGATAGAGATAAACAGATAGATAGATACAGATAGATGGGAACTGATATTCGTATTCTGGGAGATTTTATCATCAAGAAGCAGTTATGGGGACTTCCCTGGTGGTGCAGTGGTTAAGAATCCACCTTCCAAGGCAGTGGACGCAGGTTCGAGCCCTGGTCGGGGAACTAAGATCCCACATGCCGCAGGGCAACTAAGCCATGCGCCACAGCTACTGAGCCCACGCGCTCTGGAGCCCGGCGCACCACAACTAGAAAGAAGCCCGTGCGCTGCAATGAAGATCCCATATGCCACAACTAAGACCCCACGCAGCCAAATAATAAAAAAAGGAAGACGCAGTTATGTTACTCTGGTACTGTATTTTACTTTTAGTACATTAACTTTGCTGAGGAAAACAGGCAATTAAAAATTAATTATATTAATAAACGAAATTAGTAAAGAAACCACAATCTGTGTGCCCACATGCACACACGCACCCACACCCGAACAGCAGGGCCTTTGCATACTGAACTCTAAGGTGGGGAGAGGAAAGGTCTGTCCACTCCCAGGTAGAGAAGGAAAGAACTATTGAATTAGACCCATTTACAGGCCTGGTAGTGGACTCCGAGGTACAAAGCAGTCAAGAGCAAATTCCCTGTCCTGAACAAAAAGCCGAGCATGCACTACAGGCCCCTCTGACACCTGGCTTTACTTACAAACTAGGGTCTCCCCAGCACAACCACACCAGCCAGTGATCTTGGGGGACATGACTATAAAAGCAGCCACTGGGGCTTCCCTGGTGGCACAGTGGTTAAGAATCTGCCTGCCAATGCAGGTGACACAGGTTCGAGCCCTGGTCTGGGAAGATCCCACATGCCGCGGAGCAACTAAGCCCACGCGCCACAACTACTGAGCCTGCGCTCTAGAGCCCATGAGCCACAACTCCTGAGCCCGAGTGCTACAACTACTGAAGGCTGCATGCCTAGAGCCCATGCTCTGCAACAAGAGAAGCCACCCGATGAGAAGCCCGCACACCAAAACAAAGAGTAGCCCCCGCTCACCACAACTACAGAAAAGCCCACGCACAGCAACAAAGACCCAACGCAGACATAAAAAAATGAATAAAATATATAAATTTATTTTTAAAAAATTTATAAAAGAAAAAAAAAAGCAGCCACCACTCAACTGTTGGAATACACACAGTCAATCCTCAGCTTTGTCTGCAGGAAGCTCAGAGGGTAAACAGGACTGCCCCACACATACCGCATTCCCCTTGATGCCACAGAGCAAGCATGTGTTGAGTGGAACACTTCTTGTTCTAAAAGTTTGTCTGATACCAATTCACAAGTCATGTGGTCAGCCAGCAAGCTAACAAACCAAGGGTAAAGTTTCCACGGTCTGGGCTGAAATCCATACAATGACTCAGCCCTCATGCTCAAGTACCTCCCTGGAGCGAGAGAAAAGGTACCCACTGAGGGGTATCAGATTTGGGTCCCTGCAATGCAATGCTCTGGCTGTGTAACCTCAGGCAAGTCACTTGACCTCTCTGGGTCTCTGGTTTGTCATCCTTCTAAATGTTGGACAAGATGAAAGCAAAGACACATTACTTTGGATTGTCTGTAAGTGCTGAATTCCATTTGGCACTCGGTAAAAACTCAACGACCATTGAGATTTTTTTCTTTTTAAATTCCCACATCCAATCATTTTATTACCCTCTTAAAAATGCTCTGGGGATGAGTGGTACTATTCCAACTCCATGACAGCAAGAAAGCACGAACACTGCAGTGGGGAAGGCAAAGTCCTTAAAATTGTTTCCCCCTTATCCTACAGCTTTGCCTGAACTGCTAAGCACAATGTCCTCACGCCTCCAAGGAGGCAGGAGAGCCCAGTGGTTAAAAATCAGGGCACTTGAATTCAAATCCCTCCTCTCCACTTTCTGGCCATGTGATCTGGGCAAGTTACCTAACCAACAGCTGCTTCAATTTTCCCATCTATAAAGCAGGTATAAAATAATCACCCTCTTGAAACAGGAGGGAAGGGGGCAGGGCACAACCTCTAAAAGAAGGCCACAGCCCTTGAGGATCCGACATAAACTGGTTAGGACCAACTAGGTCCAAGATGGCAGAAGATTCGACTTCCAGTAGACCTTGAGTCCATTATATGCTCATTGTAATACATTACCAGATGCTAAATGACACACCCACCAGGGCCATGACAGTTCTGAGGCTAACCATAAAAGGCCAAAAGGTGGGCGGTGGCCCAATTCCTGGAAATCTCCACCCCTTCTCCAAAATAATTGGAATAATCCTCCCACTCGTTAGCCTATGAAATTACCCAGCCCATAAAAACTAACCACCCCATATTTCAGGGCCTCTCACCTTCTGAGATGGCCCACACTCCGTGGAGTGTGCTTCTCCCATGGCCGCTCTTACTTTCTGAGACAACCCCATGCCCTGGAGCCGGCTCTCACCTTTCGAGATGGACTGCATTCTATCTGTGGAACGTGGATCTCTTTAAATAAAGCCACTTCTTACCTATCACTCTGTCTCTCACTGAATTCTTTCTGCGATGAGACATCAAGAACCTGAGCTCCAGTAAGTCTTGAGACCAGGTGTGTGATTTCAATTAAAAGACAGCGGCAAGGGGCTTCCCTGGTGGCGCAGTGGTTGAGAGTCTGCCTGCCAATGCAGGGGACACGGGTTCGAGTCCCGGTCTGGGAGGATCCCATATGCCGCGGAGCAACTGGGCCCGTGAGCCACAACTACTGAGCCTGCGCGTCTGGAGCCTGTGCTCCGCAACAAGAGAGGCCGCGATAGTGAGAGGCCCGCGCACCGCGATGAGGAGTGGCCCCCACTTGCCGCAACTAGAGAAAGCCCTCACACAGAAACAAAGACCCAACACACCCATAAATAATAAATAAATAAATAAAAAAGACAGCGGCAAGACGGGAATAAAGACACAGACCTACTAGAGAATGGACTTGAGGATATGGGGAGGGGGAAGGGTAAGATGTGACAAAGTGGGAGAGTGGCATGGACATATATACACTACCAAACGTAAAATAGATAGCTAGTGGGAAGCAACCGCATAGTACAGGGAGATCAGCTCAGTGCTTCGTGACCACCTAGAGGGGTGGGATAGGGAGGGTGGGAGGGAGGGAGATGCAAGAGGGAGAGATATGGGGACATATGTATAACTGATTCACTTCATTATAAAGCAGAAACTAACACACCATTGTAAAGCAATTATACTCCAATAAAGATGTTAAAAAAAAAAAAAAAAAAAGACAGTGGGTTCAAGTTCCAATCTGGGTTTCAGCTGGGTTCGAGTCCCCACCCGTGGGTTCAAATCCCAACTGAGTTGTGCTGTTTCACTCCTAGAGGGCTGCTGTGAAGATTAAATGAGTGGAAATAAGTAAAGCATTTAGAAGGGAGCCTGGCACACAGTGAGTGCTTAATAAATGTTAATAAATGCTAGCAATTATTATCCATTCATCCAACAAACTCTTACTGAGTATTTATTCTAACAGTGCCAGTTACTCTTGAAGACTCTAAGGAAACACAAAAATATTGAATAGGACACAGTCCAAGACCCTTACTGTCTGGTGGGAAGGGGCTAACTTGAACCAATAAATATGAGCCCACGATTCCTTCTCCAAAGCCCCAGGGCCAGATAGGTTTGAATTTAGATGTTTCTGATTTCAGACAGGTAACAGGTACATGTACTTTATTATGAAGCATCAATCTCCCCTTCCTTCCCCTCCCCCTCCCTGGGGCCTGGAGCAGCGCCTGTGATCAACCACTTGTAAAGCCATGCTAAGTGGGATCAAGAAATACCACAAAGAGTCTCAAGACAGTTCACATCAGATTTTGCAGCCGAACGAGTTACAAAATAACTTCTGGTGTTCAGAACTTTTTGAATATCAGAACCGCAGACAAGGGTCTGCAGACCTGTTCCATAAGTAACAAGGTCTTGGGGTCCCACAAAGGAAGCAACGGCAAACAACTAAATGGGGGTGACAGGAAAGGCATCACCAAAAAGGCACAGTTTAGGCTGAAACTTGAAGGAGAAATAGGAGCCTCAGTGCACAAGGCAGGTGAACATTTCTGGCAGAGGGGCTGGCAGAAGCAAAGGTGAGGGGGTTGGAACCAGCAGAGAACGGTCAGGAACGAAACAGGTCATAAGGTGCAACCTGAGATGTGTGTGCAGGCGTGGCAAGAGGGGGGGCCGAAAAGTGAGGGCGGAGTCGCATCCTAAAAGCACATTGGCCCCGCTGAAGACCTCACACGCACTGCGGGCCACAGAGAGCCCTGGAAGAGCTGGAAGAAGGGAGGTCATGATCAGATTTGCATCTTCGTAAAATGCTCTGGGGTGGCCGCCTGGTGAAAGGACAGGAAGAGGAAGAGAGGGAGGAGGTGCCCAACTGGGAGACGGTGCCAGTGTCAGGGAAGGAATGTTGATGATGCCAACTCAGGCAGGCAGCAGAGGGGGTAAAAGAGAGGGAGGCCACCACAGCCAGCCTGGTGCACGCATGGACCTTCAACATCGCTGAGGACGGTGCTTAGTGCCAGAGACAGCCCACACCCCTCACAAGGACTTACGGACGCCCCCTTCTAGAGGCCACTTTCTGAAGGACCAAATGACATCACTGTTTTAACAGGATCTGAGGCAAGGCAGCCTCCCCGCCCCGACGCCCCCTCCCTTTCCTCTTCCCGGTTATAGCCGGTGGGCAAAGTACACAAGTCATGTGCTTATGGCCTGAGTCTGTCCTGGCCCCTCTGGCTCAGAAAGCAAGTCAGAGAAGACCTAGCAGTGGGTCAGGGGGTGGGGACAGCACCTGTCACCCATCCTTCTGAGCCACGGGGCTGACACTAGGTTTACCAAGCTGGGTGACCGGGAGAAACCACAGGATGGTCCAGGCTGGGATGCATCTGGTCTCTGCCCAGTCTTGAGGACGACCTACCACCACCCGTTCTGAAATGGTCACTGCTCCCCCATTAGCAACAAGCACCAGCCCGAAGTCAGGCTGAAGAGGAGGAGACAGCTCAGGGCGACAAACAGAGCCGGGTGGCCACGGCCGTGAAGAGCGGCCGCCTGGGAGACGGCAGCGGCAGCTCTGCCCGCACTCCCCTGCCAATTCCTCTGGCTTGAGGTCCCTCCGCACAGTCAGAGCAGCACAGCCTGTGCCCGTGCAGGCATGGCAGCCACGTGGGAGCCGAGCCCTGACACTGCCATCGAGGAAGGGGTGCCCATCAGAAGGAGGGGACCTGCCCCAAGGGACTGCTGGGGCAGCAGCAAAGGCCTCCACTAGACTAGGAACTTGGGTCTTTGGGAGCGTCCACTAAGTGTCCGGCTGGCCTCCATATTTCCCTGGATGTCTACCCTGGAAGCAGGGAAAACCCAAACTGCTTCTCAGACATGGATCTCCAGTCCATGGAAAAGTGATGCTCTCAGTCAAAACCCTGATAAAAGTCTGTCTCACAGCTTTCCTTTTCCACTCTCCGTCAGGATTTGGAACCCAGGTCTTGGGAGAGTCAGTCTGTGTAGAAGAGATGAGGAAACAGACCTACGCTAACACAAGGGGGGTGATGCCCAAGAGGGTCAGCTGTTTCTTTTTATTTTTTTATGACCTTTTACTACGGGCATTGGCAAACATTCACCAAATTAAAGAGGTTAATATAATGCACTCCACTGCACCCATCACCCAGCACCAACCATCACCCACGCAAGGTCCATCCTACTTCACCTAACTCCCCTTCCCCCCACTGGATTACTCTCATCAGCTGGGTTTTTCCCAGCCTGCTTCTAACCTACAAAACACCCAACTCCCAAGTGGGCTTTTGCTCACCGCTGTGTGCCCCTTACATTCTCACCTGGAAACCTGCCAGGTGTTGAACTAAGCCAGAGACCTACAACCACAACTGGATTTTCCAGCTTGAAAGCAGGGAGTGGGTATGAAGGAGACAGGCACGCATCAGTGACTGGACGCCCCGAGAAGCTGCCTGCTGTCAACAACTCTTCGTGCGCAGGAGAAGAAAGAAAACCCAATGCTTCTCCCTTAGTGTGCAAAGTTCTCCTGGCAGCCACTCACCCCCATAGCCTAGCACAAACCGGTGAACGGGACGGGGTGTGCAGCTTATGTTTGATTAAGGGTTGGTTTATGTTCCCTTGGGGAGTTTTTTATTTCCACGCTGTTATGTCACCCCTAAAATTTACAGTTTTCAGTGCCTGAATTCGTCCGCCCTGTTTGAGTCAACCCACTCCCTCCTCTTCCTAGTCTGTGAATGGCCAGAAATAGTTTCCATTGTCATTGACTTAAATTTCCACTTTGATGATGGGAACAAATATTTTTCTTGTGCTTTCCTGAAGCAGGAATAAATTTTTCCATTCAAGTTCTTTTTTTTTTTCTTAACTTATTTATTTATTTTTGGCTGTGTTGGGTCTTCGTTGCTGCGTGTGGGCTTTCTCTAGTTGCGGTGAGCAGGGGCTACTCTTCGTTGCAGTGCGCAGGCTTCTCATTGCGGTGGCTTCTCTCGTTGCAGAGCATGGGCTCTAGGCACGTGGGCTTCAGCAGTTGCGGCACACAGGCTCAGTAGTTGTGACTCACGGGCTCTAGAGCACAGGCTCAGTAGTTGTGGCGCATGGGCTTAGTTGCTCTGCGGCATGTGGGATCTTCCCGGACCAGGGCTCGAACCCGTGTCCCCCGCATTGGCAGGCGTATTCTCAACCACTGCGCCACCAGGGAAGCCCTCCATTCAAGTTCTGATTGGACTCCACAGGCCAATCCCTGAGCAGAAAGTGCAGAGGACACCAGAACAGACTAGATCCAGTACATCTGCCTCCTGCCCTGGGGGCTGAAGGAGCTGGCCGGGGCTCCCCGCCTCGTGGCTCAGCACAGGGGATCCAGTCCCAAATCCTGCTCTCACAGACACATACTAGGCTCTGCTCCAGGTTCTGTAGGTACACCTGTGAATGAGACCGAGCCTGTCCTACCCTCATGGAGCTTAAAATTTAAAACTAGGGCAAAGCTTCCCAGGCCAACACAAAAGACAAATCAGAGCAGCCAACAGCACGGCCCTGGCCTCCCCTTCCTATGACCACATCTGCTTCTCCAGCTCAGCCCTCTCCCCGTGTGCTTCTCCAGCACACACCCAATGGCTCCTGAGGCAGGGGTGGGTAGCAGACACAAGCCAGAAGACAAGCCAGCCCCCTCCACTGCAGGGAAACCCATGTGCCTCGTGCAGGAGAAAGCCAGAGTGACTTCTGGCTAACAGAGCTCTGTCTCCAAAATGCATGCTTTGGAGTGCTGGAGTGCTGGCAGATCGCAGGAGGGTGGGGCAGGGAGCTTCCGTGTATCGTTTTTTTTTTCTCCTTCTCTAATTCTGATCTAATGTTCTGAATCACCTTGCCGAGGCGAATGGCAGCTCTCAAAGTGTTGATAATTACAGTTGCTGTCTGCTTGGTGGTGCACAGTAATAACTGAGAGATGAGGCCTGGAAGCCACGGGTGTGAGCTCAACAGAAACACGGCAGCCTCAGACGCTGAAACAAGAGGCTCCTGGTCCCTTGTCCCAGCCTGTCCGGCTGAGCCATGTTCAGAGGGTTCAGTGGTACTCAAGAGTCCATGGGAAGCCGCTAGAGCCCCCCAGGCTCCAAATCCAAGACTCCCCATTACAGGCCAGAGTAAGGGAACAGTGGAATGTCCTTACACCCTCCTCTGCTTGGTCCAGGTGGGCGGTGCAGAGTCAGGAGGGCTGGACGACGGAACCCTGATGGAGGAAGGGCAGCACAGCAGAGAGCCGGTGAGGAGGAGGCTCAGATGGCCCTTTCCCATCTCTGGGAAATGAATGACCACAGGACAGGGCTCAGACAGCTGCCAAAACCCCTTATGCCCCCACGTCTCTTCCTTCTCCTTCCCTGGGTCACCCTCCACAGGACCCCCCCACCCCGGCTTGGGCACAAAGACAGCAAGAGTCTGCTTAGCATTCTTTCTAACTGCACCTAAAGGTGGGGGTGAGACGCAGCCCTCCCCACGCCTGCCTATTTCAACAAAAAGAAAGCTTAGAACTAAGAATTCTGGGAGAATTATTCATCCCCTTTGGGCATCACTTAGCTCTTTGATGACACTCTAAGGGTAGGAACCTCTGACCCTCCCCAACTGCCTTAAAATATTACCTCCAAGTGCTTTGCAAACTGGCGAGGAACATCTGACGGTGCCTCCCCTCAGGTCTTCTCCCTTGAGGACTCTCCAAACAGCCCGGCATCCCTAACGATCCCCTCCGCTACCCTGCGACAAACTGGCTTGCGCCTGAAAAGGCGAGATGTCACCTCTGCCCCGGATTCAAGTCCCCACATTACTGTCTAGACAAAAAAATAACTCTCCCCCTCCCCAAGAGAGATGAAGAGCTGACCGTCCCCATCCCCGCCATAGGGCTGAGACTGCACAGATCACTCTCCACCCAAAGATGACTTTCCAATCCTCTCCAGAGAGCTCCTCCAAGCGAGTATTGAACAAGAAAGCAGGCTGCAAGTGTTCACAACTGCCCTCGAGTCTCCAAGAGTAATCGTGTTTCTTTCGATCAGAATAGAGTTCAGCGGCGAGTGTCCGGAAAACTCGCAGGCAGTAGCCTGGTGACCACTGGAAGGAAGAAAGCAGTCTCGTTCCAGAGACACTGACAGTGGATGACGCGGGGGGAAAGGACGAGGACTCACACCGTCACCCCATCTGAGGCCCGGCACTGAGGAGAAATAAAGAGGTCTGAGGGCCGGTCTCCCTCTGAAGAGGCCTCCCTGGAGCTGGAAGCTCTGCCACTGACCAGCAGCATGGCTGGAGAGAAGCTGAGGTTTCTCATCAGAAATGGGTGTAAAGGCCTTCCCTGGTGGCGCAGTGGTTGAGAATCTGCCTGCTAATGCAGGGGACACGGGTTCGAGCCCTGGTCTGGGAAGATCCCACATGCCGCGGAGCAACTAGGCCCGTGAGCCACAGCTACTGAGCCTGCGCGTCTGGAGCCTGTGCTCCGCAATAAAAGAGGCCACGATAGTGAGAAGCCCACAAACCACGATGAAGAGTGGCCCCCGCTCGCCGCAACTAGAGAAAGCCCTCGCACAGAAACGACGACCCAACACGGCCAAAAGTAAAATTAATTAATTAATTAATTTTAGAAAAAAAGAAATGGGTGTAAAAAAAGCCCTACTCAATAGGATTTGGGTTTGTTTTGGATTAAATCAAGCAGACATGTCCGAAGCAATGTGCACAACACCAGTCATAAAGCAAGCCCTCGAGAAACAGGCTCTCCCTTATCTGATGGACCCGGAGCCCCACAGATGGTAAGGGTCACCGTTCTGACATAATGCCATCCATTTGTCAGATGCGGCCTGAGTTTCAACGCTGCAAATGTGAGCAAAAATGCATCCTGAATTGAGGAAATGTGGTATTTCCAGTGGGAATCGGGGTGTTCAAGCCCCTGTGCTGGCTGTGCCTCCAAACCACTCGCGTGATCTTGAGACGGTCACTTTACTTCTCTGAGTCTCCATTTCCTCGGTTTTCTCAGTAAATAACCATTGGGCCCTCAAACACTCTAACAAGGTCCCCAGTCATCAGTGACAGTGCAGGCTTTGTGTCTTGCGGACCACTTTCTTCACAACCGTCTAAGGAACCGTCTCCACCCACCCAGTCACATAATCACCAGCTGCTCCTTCTCACCAGCTTAGAAAAAGGCAAGATCAAGGCCATGGGGAGCTGCAGCCTTGGTCTCACCTTCTTCAAGGCTGGCCCCGGAGCCACGTGCACCATATGAAGCTGAGTGGGGAGAGATGTTTCCCCAGCCAGCCTGCTTGCTTCTCCCCTTCACCAGCTCCATAAGCTACATTAGGAAATTTACATTTAACAAATCAGCCACAGAATCCTGAGGAGCACAGATGTTCCCGCTGTGCGGCATCTTCTTTGCACTTAAAAGGCAAAACAACACAAGAAAACAGAAAAGGGGAAACTTGCACCTCAGACACTCCCTTTTCTCTAAGAGTTGGATTTAGGGATGTGCTCCGGGTGCTTTGATGTCTGGCTCCCTTTTCTCCCCAGGCCCTGCAAACCCCAGACCCCTACAGGCACCACGGGATCAGACAGGAGGTCCCCACATCCTGCTCCACTCAAGCTTCTCATGAAGAGCACCCCTACTGCAGCCAGCCCCCCAAGTTCTCTGGCCCCCACCGTCCATGGTCACGTGGCCACCCTCTCAGAACAGGGAAGAAAGTGAAACTGGAGCAGCTCCCCAAGGCCGGGGCCCAGGGCTGACATCCAAAGTAAGGCAGGAGCCCTCCAACTATCTCAGAACACTGTCTGATGATGAAGACTCAGATAAAACTAGCCTAGAGTCTAGAATGGGGAAAAGCCTCCACTAACAGAATGTCCAGGGGAGATACCACCCACCAGCACCGACACCCTCCCTGGACCTCCTCCCTTGTTCCCAGACATGCTCACCTTGCCCACCCTACACATCCTGTTTTAAACCCCTCCTGGGCCCTTTCCTGAGAAGCACGACTGAGGCAGGTCGTCACTGCCCTGATGTCCTCGGCTGCATTTACCAGCTGCACGGCCTTAGGAAATAAGTCCCCATCTCAGCAGCCTGACTTCTTTCTCTGCCACATAAGTTCTTTTCTGTCCTATGCACTGCATGTTGTCAAAACCAGAAAATGTGATAGAGTGTTAGAGGGCAGTTATTACTAAATGATGCTAATAATGCTAATTGAGATGGTTGAGAGTCTTTGGGCTTCAAGTCCTCTTCGTGCATGTATTCTGCCTCCCTGATGGGACTGTAATTTCCCCCAAGGACAGAGGTTATGTCTCTTTCCTTTTCCAAAATGCCTAAAATAGGATTCTTCACACGTCAAAATCTCAACTGGTGACGCAGACGGAAGAGATGGTGACGGAGAGCAAGCATGCTGCTGCCCCCACCCCCTGGCCTTGACAGGCATGGCTAATCGAGTGCCCACTCCGCCCACTGATCAGCAGCACTCCAGGAGGCAAGCTACTTGCAACCGATCAGAGATGGCAGAGGGGAAGCAAAGAGAATCTAAACCCTTGGTCTGGACGGTACCCGTGATCTCTAACACACAGGTCCTATCTTATCCACAGGCACGCTGAAAACAGAGCCCACCTACAAAAATGGCCCCGGAGCACTCCTCTGAACAGCCTGATTCTATCTACCTAGCTCCCCTTTCTTTTTTGCTGCCTCCAAGCCTTTTGAGAAGAGCAGCAGGATGTAAATTATTAAATTATGATTCCTGGTGTCATATCACTAACAAGTAGTCTATAATCTCTAACACGGGAGAACAGGAACAAAGGACAGAATTTGTGATGAATCCATAAAACTGGACCGCAAGCTGTCACTCAGTTCCTAGAGATGCCTCTCAAATATCCACACACTCAGATTAACCTCCCTCCCCACCTTTCCACCCAAAGTCGGGGGAGAGGGGGACGAGGACACATGGAGAAGGAAGAGAAGCCGATGATTTTCCAAACTCAAATGCAGGACCCTAGGCCTCAGTTTCCTGGGCTTGTAAAATGCGGACCTGGCTGAGATAACTCCTACAGTCCCTCTCAGTTCAAGAGTTTAGGGCTTGCAAATGTATTACTTTGCATTATCCACTACTTTATACTCTCCAAATAGACCCCTTCTCGTTATTGTTATAACCCCAAGCTGACAATACACCATGTTGGATTTCGAGAGGCATTTAACAAGGCCACTGTGCAGTCACATGATGATGCCCTTCTCCGAAGAACACCTCTCCCCACTCGGTGGGACCTCAGATATCCCTTAATAATGATGATGATGACAAATGGTGATTTCAAAGCCCTCTCCTGTTTACTGTCTAAAGGCCTCTCGATACCCCTGTGAGTCTATATTCACATATCCCGGGTACACCCTCTGCCATAGCAAAGACCTAATTTAGACAGAGGCAAATTAGCTCTGTGGGGTGAAATGCATTAACCGAGTCTCCCAAACAGCACAAATCTAATTAACTGAAAATCAAAATTGCAAAGCTGCCGAAAAAGATTTCCACGGAAGAAGTCTCCTAAGGCTTGAAGGAAAGTTGTGGGTCATGTGACCTGCCTAATCCACGTCTCGCAGCTAAACTGGGATAAATGCTGTTTGGGTGTTTGGGTTTATTTGCTTTTTCATTGATGTTTGTTTTCTGTAGATCACCTTTATCAACAGTGGGCTTTGGAGAGCTTATCTGGTGCATGCAACCGCCATGAAAAGCATCCTTTCCGAGGAGTGGGCCCAGCCTTCAAGAACCTCCAGTGCAATGGGAAATAAGAATACCACTTCCCGACAGCCTGGCTGGGAATTCCACTCCAACTCCTGCACACCTGCCCCACCTCCCCAGTAGAGGCTCATCTCCACTCACTGACCCCCATCACTCAAAAATGCTGGCAGCAGTGGCGTCAAATGTCCCCACCGAGGGGCCTCGAGAAGACTGAGCCACATTCAAGTCAGGGCCTCCATCACAGGCAGGTGAGCGGGCTTTTGTCCTTCGCTCTCCTGACCTGCCCCAGGCAAACGACAGCAGGACGGTCACTGGGGGGACAGGGTTCCTTTTGGTTCCAAGGCCTAGGATCTGCTCTGGGAAAGAGGACAGAAGCCATCTCTGTGCCTCCTATCCCACACCACGCCCTGCTTTAACGCTCCCTGGCTCCCCGCTGCCCAAAACAGTGACTCTCAACCCTGGCTGCAATTAGAATCATTTGGGGAGATTTAAAAAAAAACAAACAACAATGAAGCCCAGGCCACACCCCAAACCAAGTAAATGAGAATTTTGAAGGGAAGAGTTGCAGGCAACCAAGGCTGAGAACCACTGTTCTAGATCTGGTGTTTCGCAAACTTAAATGTGCCCGTGAATCACCTGGGGATCTTGTCAAAATGCAGGTACTGACTGAGCAGGTCTGGGGTGGGGCTTGAGATCCTGCCTCCCAGAGGGGCTCCCGGCTGATGTTACTGGTTCAGAGATGACTCTCTGAGCTGCAAGCCTCTAGGATCAAGTTCAAACTCTTGATTCGCATATACTCTGACCCCTCTACTTCCCCTTTTTCACCACGTGCCACTGTCCAACTCAAATACCCCCAAATACATCCAGCTCCCAAAATACACAGGGCTATTTCTCTCCTTGGTAGCTATGCACCTGCTACGCCCTTTTGGGGGGAAAGCCTTTCCTACAACTACTCCACCACCCTGGAAAACTCCTACCATCTGTTATGGGCTGAACCATGTCCCTCACCAAAGTCATAGGTTGAAGACCTAACCCCAGCTCCCCAAAATGTAACCATATGGAGGTGTAGGCTTTAACGAAGTAATTAAACTAAAATGAGTCATCGGGGTAGACCCTAATCCAGTATGACTGGTGTCCTTATAAGAAGAAGAAGAAGAAGAAATTTGGACACAGACACACATACACGTGTACACGCACCAAGGGAAGACAATATGAAGACACAGAGAAGAGGATCACCTATCAGCCAAGGACAGAAGCCTACAACAGATCTTTCCCTCATGGTCGTCAGAAGGACAACCCCACTGACCCCCTGATCTCAGACATCTGTGAGACTATAAGTTTCTGCTGTTTAAACTACCCAGTCCATGGTATTTCGGTACAGCAGCCCTAGGAAACTAATCTGCCATCCTTTAAGACCCAATCCAGGTATCACCTCATCTGAGAAGTTGCCCTGGTGGCCCAGCAGGCCCAGCACTTTGGTCTTCCTTTCCACCTCCAGGGTGCCCTGTCCTGCAGGTACCTGCCCACCAGACACCCAGCTACGTGTGAGCTCTTGGACGGCAGAGACCTCGCACAGTGCGTGGCACACGGGAGGTGGCGACGTATGTCAACCGGGTTGAACCGAAGGAAAGCCGTCCTCCCCTCGAGGGCAGTCACCTCCCAACAAGGTCCCCTGCCCTCCTGCATGTCTGTGCCAGGGCCTCCCAACAAGGTCCCCTGCCCTCCTGCATGTCTGTGCCAGGGCACTCTGCAGCTTCCCCTACTCTTGTTT
Source organism: Balaenoptera acutorostrata (assembly GCF_949987535.1). NCBI lineage: Eukaryota > Metazoa > Chordata > Mammalia > Artiodactyla > Balaenopteridae > Balaenoptera > Balaenoptera acutorostrata. Next base: position 27,322,540 of record NC_080083.1, read on the forward strand.
CCCTCTAGGCAGCCAAGAATGATCTCTGTTTTGAGCTGGGTTTTGTCTTTATTGTGTGTGTGTGTGTTTTAATCTACCATATTGAAATGCAAACTGCCAGGGGTTAAAAATGCCGCCCCCAGGCATAAGAGGCAGCTGGTTTCTACAGACTAGCGTTTATCACATTTGCAGTAAATACATAAAAGGTCCGGATTCAAAACCAGGAAGAGAAAGTAATTCTTTTGTCAAAAGGTAGTGGTAACTAAACACGGGGCAGGGAGGGAAGGCAGATTTGGACGGTTGCTTAGACCTCACCCAGGTGTGGACATGTTTTATGCTGGGAAAGGAGACCAAAGAAAGTCACACGGACACGTTCTGAATGTGCATTACGTAACCGAGCGCTTCCGCAAACCCGCTGCTACGGTTAAACTTCGCTGCAGCCCTAAAAGGAGGGCTGAGACGTCAGAAAAGGAATGCTCACATCTGCAAAGGGGAATCTTACCCCCTCTTTGGGATTAAGATGGTACCTGGAAACCTGTGTTCTAGAGGAGGGTCCAAAACAAGGCCATGAATTCATATAAATAGAAGATACCGACATCCTTCATGGTCAAAGAGCAGAGAGTCAAGTTAAAAGCTACGGTGTCCTCCAAGCACAGCCTGGGTACCATCATAGAATTTTTTTTTTTCCTTTCTACACGGAACCTGAAACATAAAGGGTCACTTTCTATTTGGTGTCGATTTCTACTCCGGAGACTTCAGAGGTTGCTCTTCTGAAGGTTATGGGGCTGCCAGCCTTGCACCTCCAGCACAGCATTTGATCCCTTGTCAGGAGCCTCCCTGGGGGAGTTTCCTCAACCTGGGCCCCCGGGGAGCCTACGGCTTTGAATCCAGAGGTCAGTGCCCACCCTGAGCCCCTCGAGTGTACCCATATCAGGTTTCCTCCACTTGGTGGTCTGAAAAAAGAAAAATTGGGAAGGGGGTATAGAGGGTAGGCAGGAATTGCTATATGACCCAACAGAGGCTTCAGATTTAAGGCACTTTCTTCCTTGCAAAGTTGCCTTCAGGCCACAAGAAACTGTAAGAGAGGGTAGTTCAGTGCTCTCCAGGACCCTCCGACGGCAAGGCCAGGGGCCCCTCGGGCAGCTGACTCCCTACTGCTACACTGTGCCCTGCTCCCCCCTGACCTCACCAGTCGTCCCTCCAGACAGGAGCATGGTGGCTTGTCTCCCGAGAAAGCAGGGATCAAAGATACTACGATGGCTTGAATTCTCTCCTCCTGCCTTCCCACCTCTCTTGAGCCAAAGGCATTATCACCACCAACCCTCAGTATTTAGGTCCCTTTCAGGGGCCTCCTAGAACCTTCTAGAACGGTGATGGGTCTCTTATTGCATGTGCAGCTGCTGACTGCCTTCTATCATCTCTTATCATTCACAAAATAGGATTTCAAAATCGAGGGCACCCTGCTCCTGGCAAAGAAGCACGTCCATCCCCAAGCTGTTCAAGGGTTCAGCACCCCTTTATCATCTGCTCAAAGGTCACCGCAGACATGATGCTTCAGACACGCCCACAACTGGTCTCAATGACCAAAAGCCCTCCTGCAGTTGATTTCCTACAGACCACCACTGCCGCAACAGTAACAACAATAGTAACAAGGGCCACTTACTGAGCATCTACTGTGTTCTGGGCACTGTAGCAGTTTGACACATGCTACACAGAAACTCACCAAATCCTCAGAGCAACGCTGTCAAGCAGGTATCACCATTTCATTCAAAAACTTATATTCCTTGTACATTGCTAAGAAAACTGAGGCTGAGAAAGAACAAGCAACTTGCCCAGGGTCCCCAGGTAATTAAGAAGCCGAAATGGATCTGAACTCAGGTCTGTCTGACACTGGGACTCTCTTCACCTACAAAGGTTTTGGGGCTGCTCCTTGTCTGGCCTCTATCTGCACAGCACCCAACGTGGGGAGGGGAACGGGTGGGACACTCATTAATAATATCCCCATTGCCAAGGACCTCTGTTCAGTCCTGAACGGTGGGTTTTTCCTCCAATTGTAGGGCCTGTCCCTATACTTGTGCTAGTAAGTGCATAAAGGTATATAGATATACCAACCCCGAGATTTTCTCTAATTGTTGAATATATTGTGCAATGTTAAACACATAGCACCCTTAAAGCTATCTGTCCATTTATCTTTATTTTTAAAATCTGAACACAGGGGCCAGCATATACTTGAGCTCATTGTTTGCCGGGGAAATTTAAACATTAATAAAATAGTATACCCCCCAAAATTAATAATAATAATATCCCCTTTGCACTGGTGGATGAACTGAGGCCTGCTGAAGAAGCAGAGTGCCCATAGCACTTCACTTGTGGGGAGAACACAACCCCTTCCTGTAGTTCCAATACAAGAGGACAAGGTCTACAGAGGTCCCGCCTCTCTGCTGGGCTCTGTTCACAGGCCTGAGGGCACTCCCAGGTGCTCTGCTACTGCTCCGTTCTGGCGAGCCATGTGCTAACTGCCCCGGGGCCAACTCCACGGAGAGTGCACCTCCGCCCCCATCACCACCCTCTGCAGGGCGAGAGGCTGAAGCCCAGTGGACAGAGCCCATATCTCAGGCTGCTCCTGAGTCTATACTAATAGCACTTAGCTCTGGCCTCAAGAACCCTTCTGCCACTGAGTTGCGACTTCCCTCTCCTCCGCTCTGGCTGTTACTGGCGAGACTCCCCAGGCAGGGCCTCCCTGCCTCCCATTCCCGTTCTCCTTTCTGAGCTCGGGTCTCAGGTAACTGACACATGACCATCTGGAACCAACACCTGCTTTTCTGAGAAGGAATTCCCCTCAAGGACGATCCAGTCACAGCAACTAAATCCTCCTTTATTTGTGCAAACATTTCCTAATATTTATAGCATACACTTTTCTTGCAATACCACACACATATACACATGCAATACACATGACATGTACAAATCCCCCCTACATATATTCATGTTTTATTATACACTTTTCCCCATGGTAGAGATAACATGTGGCTGACAGAGGTTTGAAGCCACTTATTCTGCAAGCCCATCCTGGAAGCTGACTGGTGGCAGAGAGGAATATGAGCTGTCAGAAAGGCCAAAGCAATTTCAGAGTAAACTGGCAGGGGGTGAGGGGTGGGCAAGATCCAAGTAACAGGAGGGCCTTGCTCAGAACAGTTTCCAGCTCGTAGGAAAGAAAGATGCACTTACAACTTGCTTAGCCTGAAACTTGAGGCTAAAATTCCCTACGATGATTAAGCCCAGTAGACCAGATGATCTACAGACTTGCTTATGTTCAAAGAGTCTCTGTGCAGTGCATTTAACTTATTAAAAAACATTAACTTTTCTTTTCAAAGGCTTTCTCTAATCCACAGAAAACCTGGGTTGACATTCCCAAGAAGACTCAGTAGGCGTCTCAGTCCTACTGAGCCTGTAGGATCACACAGGCTAACAGCTGAGGATGTGATGTTGCCACACTGTGATGAAAATACAGGCAGCCCTCAACTTGGGAAACCTACCAGGTGATAGCAAGTGACCTTCGACAAGTCACTTAGCTCAGCTCCAAGCTTCAGTTTCCTCAGTGGTACCACGGGACCAACAGAAGAGTCCAGTCGTACCCTGGCCTCTGTCATCACTGAAATTTCCTCCTACTGGAGCCTGCAATGACTAACAGTAAAACCTACTGTTTTATTGTTAGGAAAAGGGGCTCATCCTCAGGACAATATGGAAGAGGGAGGTAGGAGGATGCACCCTCCCAAGGCGCCCATCTTAGAGGAGAAGCCCCAGGGATGAGTAGGCGGTGGCGGTGGCAGTGTCAGAGGAGAAGGGAGCAGGCTGAGTCCCCGGGGGCCACATCGAGGAAGAAAAGGAGAGCCAAGGAGTCTACGGGCTTATCTGTGGCATGGCCCGAGGAATTCCCTGAGCTTGAGGGCCATCTTCACCCCATCGGAGCACACTGCAGTTGACTGGATGGTGGTGATTTCTCCTCCACCAGCCTCCCACCCCACACCTGCTGGAACCCAGTTCCTCCTTCATACCAGCTGAGGTTCAGGGAGACTCGAGCCTCAAAAGAATGGTCTTCTTCCAGGCTTCATGGGCTGCCCTAAAAACTAAAGCATTATTTTTTATGCTGTTTCCATGGGAATCCTCACTCCCAACAACCAACTTATAGAGGACCTTTTGTAAGAAAAACAACCCACTTTCCAGTCCGGGGCCACCCGAGCCCATGGAGCTATAGCGAAGGACACACCTTCCCATACCAAGCAGAAGCTGGTGGTAATGAAATGACAGGGGAGGGGAAAACCAGGGTCAAAAATAACACAGACTTCCCAAAGCAACACGCCAGAGAGCAAAGAAGACAGGAACTGGGCTGGGTCCGGTACTAGTCTGAATCCCCGCCACTAACTAGGCACACAAGAAAAATTTGCTATTGAACTTTGGGTAAGTCATTTAGCTCTAGCCTTCAGTTTCCTCATCATTAATATGGGGCAATTAAAATGGTGTCATAGGATTTAAACAGAAATTAAATTTAATGAAAAAATGCACATGAAAAAGCTTGGTACTTCAAAGGGAACCAGCACATATGACCCTCTATTATGTGCTAGGAATAGCACATAACCTGGAAACAACCTTGGAAAGTGATGATGATGGGGGGGGGGGGGGGCGGGGTGGTAACAGTAATGGCTGTTGCTGTCTGGTTTACTCTGTCTTACAACTACCACATGCCAGACACATCATCTCATTTAGTTCTTACAAACACTTGGGAGACAGATATCATGTCCCCTCCATTACAAATAAGGAACCTGTGATCCCAGTGAAGCCAGGACTGCAACTCAGGTCTGTCTGACCAAAAATCGATGAATACAGACCCCTTCATTCACTTAGTGAATAAAGATGCCTTCATTCATTCTTCATATATTTACTGACCATCTTCTGTGTGTCAGGCTTCTGTGGAAGGCACTTGAAATAGAGCAGAGAAGAAGACAGACACTGTCCCTACTCCCATGTAGCCTGTGGTCCAACAGGGAGAAAAAGACAATTAAGCAAGCAATTACTATGATAGCAGGTGGTTAGTCAGGGTTCTCCAGAGAAACAGAATCAACAGGAGATATGTACGATATTATAGAGACACAGAGAGAGACGAAGGGAGGGATATTTATTTCAAGAAACTGGCTCACAATTAGGGGAGTAGGCAAGTCTGAAATTCACAGGGCAGCCTAGCAGGCTGGAAATTCAGGTAAGAATTGATGTTGCAGTCTTAACTCCAAAATCTACAGGGAAGGCAAGAAGGCTGGAAACTCACAGAGGGTTTTCTATGTTGCTGTCTGAGGTATAACTGCTTCTTCCTCCAGAAACCTCAGTCTTTGCTCTCATAGCCATCAACTGATGAGATCAGGCCCACCCCACATTATAGAGGGCAATCTGCTTTTACTTAAAGTCAGATGATTATAAATGTTAACCTATCTACAAATGCCTTCACAGCATTATCTAGACTAGTGTTTGACCAAACACTAGTTTGGGGGGGGTTGGTATATGGAGCGTTAAGGAAACATAGAGAAGAAACCTGAGGATTTAGGAAATGTTGAAAGGTTTAAGAAATAAGCAAGAATCAGAAGCTCAAAATGTTCCTCAGAAACTATGGAAATTTACTTATCAAAGACTTAACTCCTCATACAAATGTACCTGGGACTCCCTAGTTAAAGGAGCCCCAGTGAATCCTTTTGAGAACCAAATAATTCCTTAGTCCATCAGTCTGCTTCCTAATATGATATGAGGGGGTATCCTTACACCATATTTTCATAAAGTGAGTCATGGTGGTGTACGCCAAAGAATCTTAAAGGCTGGGAGCAGAGCGTCTGAACAGTAATGAGCCAAAAAAGAAGGGGGTGCATGTGCATCTAGCTATTACCAGGTGCCCCCAATTCCTGGGAACACTAGGGGTCAACAGAATCTCCCTCCTCCCCATCCACTAAGGACAAATGGCCATGTCCCACTTAAATCTTCCAACCTCATCCTCACTTGAGGACCAGAACTCCGGGACCTACAGCTGAGGAGTGGGAGACAACAGCGTGGGGAGGGAAAGAGGCGAAAAGGACTGCGTTTTGTTATTCGGTCACCATAAGGTCATCTGTTTGGTGAAACCGCAGATGAGTCTAACTTTTTAACAAGCAGCTCTCAGTGGGAATCACTCTCTCTCTCTCTCATTAGCAGGCAGGAAGGGTTCTCCGCTGTGGGCGGCAGTGAACTGCAAGCCCCAGAAGGCCTGCGGGTGGAGAGGAACCGGCAGTCAAGCACAAGAGGCAGGAGATAACTCTTCCTCGTCAGGCAGAGGAACAAGTGGCCCCTGATCCAGTCTCCCCAGGGGCCACTGCTGCCCCAGCCCCGCCTCCACCCCACCCCAGGGAAGGCAGGTGCCAAGCTGCTCTCTCCTCCACGTGGATGGCTGCAAGGAAAGCCAGATCGGGGTCCCTGTCAGTTCTACTCAACTTAGCAGACATTCCATAAATATCTGTTGAATGGATGAATGTATCTAGACCGTACAACAGGAGCACTGTATCCTCTTTAAATACAGATGGAGCAGATGCCTGGAAATGCTTTTCCAGTTGGAAGTGAGGATTCACAGAGAGCCTTTCACATACTCTATGGGTCGTGCTACCTGTTTATGAAGACCTAGGATCAAGGGAAGGCCACCTAAACCGGAGAGAAGCAGCAGAATCTGCAGCCCTGGCCTCCCTGGAATGCAGCTCTGACTGGAGCAGGTCAGCCTTAACCTGTGTGTCAGATTCCTCGTCTGTGAAACGGGACTGTCTCCTCCCAGGGCTGAGATGGGGGCCAGCTTCACACTGGCTGCCCTTCCCCTTCCAGAACCCAGCCGCACGCCAACCACAGGGAGGGCCGGGCATCTGAGGTCCGGAGCCAGCTGCCCAGACCTCATCGGCGGCCACGCACGGTCATCGACGTGCGTCTGACTCCATCAGCCGAGTCCCCTGCTGGGCGGGTTACTGAAGGCCTCGCTGGTGCTGCAGCAGATTCTCTGCTCGGAAGATTAATTTATTAACTCTTCCTGAAAGCTGTCTGTTTGGAAGAAGAATGCACAACTGGCTCCAGGTGAACGTGTGTTGCTAAAGACAAAGGCCCAGAAAACTATACCGTTCCTCCCCTTCTCTTCAACGCCGGAGACCCCTGGCTTTCTGCAAGACCCTGGCTGGACCACGAGTAGTGAGAAGGTACACCACACACCCCCGGGGGCCCTGGGGCTCCCCATGCGATTCTGCACCAGGCCACCCCCATATCCCAGCCCTGAATCCCAGCTGAGGGGGTCTTTCCTAGAGGCTAAGGCCAGCATCAGTCGTCCCTCAATAACACCCCTGCCTGTCACTGCCCCTCCACGGTCTGTCCTTCCCATCAGACTGGAAGCTCCCTGAGGACAAAGACCCGGCTGGTCTATTTCTGCCACATCCCCAAAGCCCCATAAAACACCTGGCATACAGTAGGTGCTCAATACATGTTTGTTACTCTGTACTGGGACCCCCCCCCCAAAATGAGTTGCAGGGAGTCCTTTGAAACTGTATGCAAAGGCCTCTGTGTGAGGGCCTCTTGTGGTTGAAGTGCATGTGCACTGAAACAGTTTTCTTAGGAGAGGTCCAAAGCCTTCATCAACTGCTCAAAGAGGACCAAACCAAAAATAGCCTCTGAGGGCAGTCAAAGGCTGAGCTCTCAGGTGGGAACTGTGGGTGAACTCGTAACACTCACCCCTTACCCTGAGAGGCAACAGTCCTTAACGGCCTCTCCCCACTTTGAACAAAGTTCCCCCTCCGTCCCGACTGCCTCCCCTCCTCCCTCCACTTAGTCAGACCCTCCCTCCCTTCAGGAGCTCCCTCCACACCACCTCCTCTGAGAGGTCCCCCCGGAGCCCCCAGTGAGAGCCTGCGCTCTCTGCCACTTGCGATGACCAGGTGACCAGGTGCCACCAGCATGACGCCCACCCCTCTAGTTAACTATAGCTTAGCCCTAGGGCACTAACATCCTGGGACCCCCTATAGTCTGTGAGCTTCTTGAAGACAAGCACTTCCTCAAGGTGTGCGTCATATTAGGAGCTCAATAACTAAATATGCATTTAATTCAGGCATTCAGGGTGGTGTGATCAAATAACAGATTGCCAAGTCCAGGCTCATTTTTAGTAAAGACTTTTGCCTACACAATAATACTACAAAAATGTTTAAAACACTATCCCACCATACAAACAAAATCAACTAATATGTTTTTCCCTGTTCTCTCCCAGACCTTGTCCATAAGCACAGGTAAGATTTATATAGTTATATTCAAAATATAAACACCATGTTAGCCTCCAATATCTTTCCCCTCAACACTGCCTCTCTAAACGTGCTTTCACTTGGGACTGAAAGCCTGTATTTTGTCCTGAGATTCTCCTCATGGGGTTTCTAGAACAACCAACCCAGCAGATGTCGAGCTGTGCAATTCCATTCTTTCGTAACGGAACATTTTTTTCCCATAGGCAACCTCTCTTCCCCAGGTGTTAAAGCAGATTTTCTTTTCTCGTTTTCCAGAACATCAAAGGTCTATTTTCACATGAAAGCACTCAACTGAATACGTAGTAAAACAAACTGGCCTCCCCCAGAAGCCTCACCCATGCAGGATCCTCCCTGGTGAACGGATTCCCAGTACAGATTTGGGAACCACCCCGGGAATACCCAACTCCTGGACTCCAGAATCCTGCCCAACGCTTCTCAGATCTCTGACCACTCCTGGGAGCCTGGCCCCTTTTCCCTGGGCTCCCCGCACTACAAGTGTGTGATTCCTCCCTCTCTCCTCTCCCTCACCAGCGAGCCCAGCCAGGCCCAACCCCGTCCCTGATGTCTGCCCGGGGCTGTCCCCAGCGCCTCCCCACAGCCACACCCCTACCCAGGATGTGCTGCCACCACACACCCCGGGGACTCTGCCTGAGCTCTCATTTATCTGCCTATTTACATCAAAAGGAACAATATGCTCCCATCAAACGAGGAAAAGCCTGGCTTGCTGTCATCTCAGGGCTTTTTATAAAATAAAGGGTCAACAGGACTGCGCATCATCTGGCTTCTCCAAACACAACATACAGAACCCCAGAAAAGCGTGACAAGCTAAACAGATGCTCCCCAAATGCTCCCAGTACATTAAAAAAAAACACACCTCTGACTCTGTCCCAAGGCAGGAAAACAGCATTAGGGAAGACGCGTCCTACCAAAGCAGCAGTTTTTGTGTCACTGAATAAGAAGTATGTTTTAGTGTCCGAATTCCTTTCCCAGAAAAATAAGCATGACGTTCAATCTCATTACTGACTGGGGAGATGCAAATTAAAACCACAACGAGCCACCACAAAATTGGCAACAATTAAAAAGCCTGATAATAACAACTGTTGGTGAGAATCCGGAGCAATGAAAACTCCTACCTATCTACTCCTAGCCATACAAATAATGCAAGAAGGGGATCTTTAAACACAGTTTCTAGCCAACTTCAGTTGTCCGGACCCCACGACTTGGCAATTCCACTTCTGGATGCATAGTCTTATGAACTCTCCCATATATACACCAGGAGGTATGCACGAGGATATTCACAGCAACACTGTCTGAGCAGACAAATCAGGAACTCGAATGTCCATTGAAAGGACAAAAGACAAATCGTGGTCCCAGTGAACAGCAGCTAAAAGGCATCAATGGGGCAGCCCATGCAGACGGCAAGCTAAACGCCACAAAGTATTCTTCAAGGGTGGAAAGAAGCAAACCTCATGTGGTGGGTGGGTCCGTGCTTCAAACTAGGGAGAAACACACAGGGGTGTGAAGGAGGCTGGGAACAACATTCCACTTCTCAGCCATGTGGTGACTATGTAGGTTACTGTTTTATTGGTGTTCGTCCTCGACTCGTGCACAGCACGTGTTTTTGTACCTATGCAATATTCTACACATGGGGGAAAAATAAACTCAACTCAAGGCCTCTCCCCTCCGTACGACCGTTTTTTCCCTCTGGGACCTCTTGTTCTCTCTAAAGGAATCTACGTGTTAAGGGCTCCCAGTACTGACTACCACCCTTTTCCCTTGAGCCAAGTCAAAATTCTATCAAGGAGACACAAAACCAAAAGGGAAATTTATCTATTCAGACTGCAAAGCCAAATCTACTCTAGAAAAATCTCTGCACTCACAGCACATGCTAACTGGGGTTGTACCAGCAGGGACAGTGCTTCTGGGATGTTTGTCCTAAGAAGGAAGCTCCCAGTCCTGGGTACTCTGCACTGCCATGCCTCTTCCAGAGACGAAACAGAGCTTCCTGAGACTTCCTAGGACCCAAGAGGTCAGAGACAGACCTCACAGGCAGCACGCAGAGCTTCCCTCTGGAGCATTAGCAGTGGAATGGGTTCCTTCAACAAGAAACTCTTCAAAGGGCTCATCCTCTTAACACGCAGAAATTCCTAGTCCTTTCCTGCTCAATTCACCCTTCAATCTAGCGAAATTTTCTCTGTATCACTACTGTCCCCTCCGTTCCAAGAAGTCCCCAAAGCTACTGGTGACCATATGTTGTCCTGCCCCTGAGCCAACTGCCCCCTCCTCCACCACAGCGCCACCCCCTACCCTCCACCCATCTGGTTCAGCTGATTCACACACCACCTTGGACACCCCCTACACCTCAAGTCACCTCCTCGGACTCCCAAGAATCCATCCCTACGCTGCCATCCCTGCTTCCACCCGAGCCAAGTGATCCAGGGTTCGGTCTCTACTCTTCCCTCTCCCGATTCACTCTCCTACCATGTCACAGTCCTAGCTCCTGAAATTCTAATGCTGTTCAAGGAAGCTGACCCCACGTATTAAGCAGATAAAGTCTTTCTCACAGCAAAATCAAAGCTGTATTGTAAACCACCCCTGCCTCTACCTGCATCTTCTCTCCTCATCTGAGCACTCATTTACTGTCTTCTGAATCAAGTCACCTGATATAATAATATAAACAAAACAATAATAATAATGCCTACCTACCGCATGTTTACAATGCACCTAGCAACGTGCTGGTCAACATAAGAGTACACAAAAAAGAAAGAGACACAGTCGCCCATATGCATAACCACAAAAAGGGATTTTGTTAACTGAAAAAAGTAGGCTGCAAAATTATACATATAAAAGGATCTCTTGGGCTTCCCTGGTGGCGCAGTGGTTGAGAATCTGCCTGCTAATGCAGGGGACACGGGTTCGAGCCCTGGTCTGGGAAGATCCCACATGCCACGGAGCAGCTGGGCCCGTGAGCCACAATTGCTGAGCCTGCGCGTCTGGAGCCTGTGCCCCGTGACGGGAGGGGCCGCGATAGAGAAAGGCCCGCGCACCGCGATGAAGAGCGGTCCCCGCACCGCGATGAAGAGTGGCCCCCGCTTGCCGCAACTGGAGAAAGCCCTCGCACGAACCGAAGACCCAACACAGCCAAAAATAAATAAATAAATAAATAAATAAATAAGAAAATCCTTTAAAAAAAAAAAAAAAAAAGGATCTCTTATTTGTAAATCATAATATATATTTTTAGTACACACAGAAAACATATGGAAGAATATATTCCAATTCATTAACTGTAGTAGTGGAGGACAGGCAGCCCTATATAGGTACCTTTACTTTGGATGCTATGAATTCTCTAATGTTTAATTTTTTATTATGAGCAGGCATTATTTATGTAATAGGGAGTTTTTAAAAATAAATATTAAAAGAAAGAAAGCCAGACAAAATTCCAACTCTCAGGAAGTTTCCATTTGGCTGCTAAAGTAGAAGTTAACACACAGAATGAGAGTGAACAAGATAGCATAAAAAATCCAGTTACCGGCTCCTTCCAGGAGAAGGACAGGATATCACAAGATGCCAGTTGCCCAACTCGCACGATGAACGCCAAAGGAATTAGAAGCAGAGATCAGCTGGCCACAAGTTTTCAGAAGGGTGTGCAGGCAGAGAGGGATTTGCTACAGCGATGGATGGAGAAGGGAACAGAGCGATGGCATGAAAAGGGGGCCAAGCCAGGAGTGACAACCTCCCTGGACTCTCTCAGGTCTTAGTTTCCCAGTTTCCAAAGCAGTATGGAATAATCTGCCCTCCCTATAAGTAGATCATTTTGAATGCACATAAGCCAAATATAATCTCAACCAAGCCAAAAGGAATATTCCAAATATACCTTTTTTAAAAAACTTACTTTAGGGACTTCCCTGGTGGCGCAGTGGTTGGGAATCCACCTGCCAATGCAGGGGACACGGGTTCGAGCCCTGGTCCGGGAAGATCCCACGTGCCGTGGAGCAACTAAGCCCCTGCACCACAACTACTGAGCCCGCGCTCTAGAGCCCGTGCTCCGCAACAAGAGAAGCCACCGCAATGAGAAACCCACACACCACAAAGAAGAGTAGCCCCTGCTCCCTGCAATTAGAGAAAGCCCACGTGCAGCAACGAAGACCCAACACAGCCAAAAATAAATAAAATAAATAAATTTATTAAAAAAAAAAACTTACTTTAAAATAATTTTAGAATGACTCTAAGAAATGCAAAGAGAGTTTAGAGAGTTCCCCTATACCCTTCACCCAGCTTCGTCTAATGTTAGTATCTTACATGAACCATAATACATTTATCATACTAAGAAATTAACATTAATTCAATACTATTAACTACAGACTTTTTCTGGATTTCACTAGTTTTTCCACCGATGTCCTTTTTCTCTTCCAGGATCCAGTCTAGGATACCACACTGCATTTAATATAACTTGCTTTTAAACAAGCAAACATTTTATGATTATTTATTCTCTCTTGCTAAGAAAATGTGCTGGCACTCAGGGCAAAGACTTCGTCCTTCTCCTCACCACCAAAGCAGGCAATCTTTGACAGATCTGCCAGCCTCCAAAGGGAACAGAATTTGATCCACAGTGAGATAAAAACCCAGACAACGACCAAACCTCTTAACCCTCCATAGGCAGCCACAACCCTGGCCTCTCTCCGCGGCAACTAACTGGTATTTAAAAGTAATTTATGTTAATTGCATTCGGGCATATATGAACATTACAAAGCAAGTTGGCTTCAAACAAAAAGCCTCGAGAGAGGAGCCTAACAAAAAATTAATGTTGTAAAAGACCTATTTCTTATTCCAACTTGTTTTTAAATATATGTTCTGAGTCACACCCCATTAACCAACTCAATTTATTAATAATCTCAGGGCAACCAACTACCTCAGATCATGCAAAAATGAAATCTTGCATAAAAAAGAAAATGAAATATCTACACACAAACATTAAGCAGGTAGTCAGCTGTGATGACCAGAGAGGATTATAATTTTTTTTTTTTTTTTTTTAACCAGAATTTGTGGTAGGGCAGAAAGAGGAAGGTACCTGAACCAGTAACTCAAACTTTGCGAAGAAAACTTTTCTCCTTCAGCATGAGACTATCAAATACGACTGGTTCAAAGAAAATTCTCTGGAATTCCCTCCCCATAACAGAAGTCTGTGATGGGAGAAGGCCCCATATTCTCAAAGACCCTTCTTTTAGCTGAGGAAATGACGGTGCTGTTTTGGCATTTTAAAGCAAGAACAAATACTTTAGCTATAAAATCCACTTTGTAGATTGAATCAGCAAGACAGCTGTTTATACAGAAACCCTTTCCTCTCTCCCTCCAAGCCCCTCAGTGATTCCTATCAGTAATAAAACACTGGCTAGAACAAAGAAAAACAGAGTTTGAAAAAGAGAAAAAGGCACCAAGAGCACACCCCACCGTCTTAATACCAACCCAGCCCCCTGCTCTGAATGATGCTTCTCAACCTATCCTGCTTGTAAAAGAAAAAAAAAAATGTCCCCAAAGCAGACCAGCTTTTTGTGGCAGAGCCAGAAACTGGGTTATTTGTGTAAAATGCTCCATGGGTGTGACACACTGCATCTTTGATATGCCCTAGGCTTTGAAGTTTGCTCTCTTTTTAGCCACAGGGAAGCTGCATGACTCACCAGCACTCTTCCCTCTCCCCCGCCTCCCCACCATGGGCCACCATACTAAGCACGCATGGCAGCAGGACCACCGGATTAATTCCTGAGTGACAGAGGCTCGAGGACAGAAGGAGGGACAGGAAGGCACATCACCATCCATCATGGGAAACGAAATCCCAAGAATCCTGTTTGTCCTGGAGGGTGAGCAGTCTCCCACACCCCAGTTCTCTCCTGCTGACCCTTCAAGGCCCAAGTCCAATGTCCTTCCTCTGTGAAGCCTTCCCAGCTCTCCTGCTACTCCCCCCTCGCAGGTTCCGTACCACCACCTTCAGCATCCTTCACCTGTTGATTTAGCACCTACACCTGTGGATGATCTGCCTTCCCAAACAGACTGCAACTCAAGAGCCAAGCAGGCCCCTTCCTCATCTCTGTAACCCCAGCACCATGCCCTGCACCCAGCCCAGAGCAGGGGATCAACAAATGTTTGTTCAGTGAATGAACACAACTCAGCTACCCCCAGAAACCACATTACTAAATGCTAATTACCACTCGCTGCATGAATAATGAATGAATAAATGAACTAACAACTGTCTCCTTGTTAGCCAAGTTGCCAAGTCCTTCAGGAGCACAAAGAAGGGACCAACTGACTTGTGGCCGTCGTCGGATGGTTCAAAGACGAGACGGCCCATCTTGAAGGGGTGTGCGAGAGGCAGGGAAGAAAGGCCACACCCGTCCTGCAGCTGGCAGCACACTGAGATTTTACCAATCCAGCTCACTTCCCCAGGGCAACAAGTCCCCTGGAGCTCGTCTTTGTGTGGCAAACTCAGGGATGTCAGCAGGAGAGCCCAGCTGTCCAAGGACAGACTCAACCGCGCCTTTGCCCACAACCCACCCCAACAGGGCCACGCCTCAGCTCACTCATCTGCCACAGCCCCCTGCACCTGCCAGTACTTAAAACTCAAAGCCAGATGCTCAAGCAGCACCCAACTGGAGTGCTGTACCAGAGCAAACAACCAGGCAAGATTTATGAGAAAGGAGGCACCAATCTCTTCCCCACTCACTGGAATAAAAAGGTCATTCATTCAATCTGGTGCCGGTTAGACCTGGATGTTCCCAAGTCTAGGATTCATTCTACCCATCAAAAAAGAAACAAGTCCGTCTCCAGCATTTGTTATTTGTAGACTTTTGAATGATGGCCATTCTGACTGATGTGAGGTGGTACCTCGTTGTAGTTTTGATGTGCATGTCTCCAATAATTAGCGATGTTGAGCATCTTTTCATGTGCCTCTAGGCCACCTGTATGTCTTCTTTGAAGAAATGTCTATTTAGGTCTTCTGCCCATTTTTCGACTGGGTTGTATGAGCTGTTTGTATATTTTGGAAATTAAGCCCCTGTCCATTGCGTCATTTGCAAATATCTTCTCCCATTCCGTAGGTTGTCTTTTCGTTTTGTTTATGGCTTCCTTCACTGTGCCAAAGCTTGTAAGTTTGATTAGGTCCCATTTGTTTATTTTTGTTTTTATTTCTATTGCCTTGGGAGACTGACGTAAGAAAACATTGATACGATTTATACTGGAGAGGGTGTGGAGAAAAGGGAATCCTCCAACTTGTTGGTGGGAATACAAGTTGGTGCAGCCATTATGGAAAACAGTTTGGAGGTTCCTCAAAAAACTGAAAATAGAGTTATTATATGATCCAGCAATCCCACTCCTGGGCATATATCCAGAGAAAACTTTAATTCAAAAAGATACATGCACACCCCTATGTTCGTAGCAGCACTATTCACAATAGCCAAGACATGGAAACCACCTAAATATCCATCAACAGATGACTGGATAAAGAAGATGTGGTATAGATGTACAATGGAATGCTACTCAGCCATAAAAAAGAACAAAATAATGCCATTTGCAGCAACACGGATGGACCTAGAGATTATCATACTAAGTGAAGTAAGTCAGACAGAGAAAGACAAATATCATGTGATATCACTTATATGTGGAATCTAAAATATGACACACATGAACTTATCTATGAAACAGAAACAGACTCACAGACATAGAGAACAGACTTGTGGTTGCCAAGGGCGGGGTTGGGGGGAGGGAAGGACTGGGAGTTTGGGGTTGGTAGATGTAAACTGTTACATATGGAATGGACGGAAAACAAGGTCCTACTTTATAGCACAGGGAACTATATTCAATGTCCTGGAATAAACCATAATGGAAAAGAATATAAATAAGAATGTATGAATACGTATAACTGAGTCACTTTGCTGTACAGCAGAAATTAACACAACATTGTAAATCAACTCTACTTCAATTAAAAAAAAAAAAAAGAAAAGAAACAAGTCTGCCTCAGGAAGCCTTCATTAGGGTCATCTGTAGGGCCCGTCTACCCCCGTATCCCACACCACTGGGGAGAGGCAGAATCAGAGATGTACAAACACACTTGAGAGAGACAAAAGAACTTTTTTCAGTTTCTCTGAATAATCCTTAGAGAAAGTAAACATGCATCACCTATGCATCTACATCTAATATCCTATATTCCTTAAAAAAAAAAGTAGAAGCACTGATTATATATTCAGAGGATGTGCTATACATCCAGGAAAAAATTATGATCAGATACTTGAGCCTTTACTGATTGTGCAAATAATCAAGTCATGGCAAGGCACCACCGAGCTCTGTCCCTGTGTGGGGGGGAGGAGGAGGCGGGCTCTCACTGCCCAGGAGCTCACAGCAGGCCTCAGCCCACCAGCACCCCCGCCTCCCTACCCAGGCCAGGAGCTTCCCAGAGCTCCACACATACCCCTCAGTGGTTCCGTACTCCAAGCTGGAAGCAGGACATGTCGTGTGAAGGTCCTTCCAATGGTCAGGGCCCTGGGTCTCCCTCTCCCCAGCCTGACCTGCCACCCCAGGCTCTGGAGCAAACACCACTCCTGGTTCACCAGGAGCAGCTCTGAAAACCACAGGAGCTCAATACTGCCAACCAAGTAGATGGACTTTTTTTTATTAACCTTGGTGAGCCTAAGCAGTAAATTGTTCAAATGTCTTCAGTTTTGCAATCGAGGCCCTCCACCAAGAAAATAAAATCTTACATTTTGGTTCAAAAGATTAGCTCTTTACTTAAAAGGCCCTTATTCTGGAACCTTTGGTACTGGGAATGAACTCTCTCCTTGACCTCGCTCGTTCCGTAAGCTAATGGGTTTTCTTAAAGTGGGGTACACCTACCATAAGGAGGGTCCTTTCTCAGAGTAGAGCATGCATCTCCTTCACCTCCCTAAAATCTTAAGCTCCTAAAGGCAATTGACAGAAAGGCTGTAGAAACTCTTCCACCATTCCTGCCCCAAATGCTCCCAAGGGCAACACAGAGCCACCTCTCCACATGGCATACCTCGAGGACCTGGTTACGGTCCCAGACAGGGGGGAACGCCAGCAGCTGGAGATGCCAGGGGGGTTCTTACACCAGTACTGGCTCAGCACTGACTCACCATCTCTCCAAATACCCCCGCCCCCCGCCCCACTCCCCTGGAGTCTCCAGGCCTAAGGCACGGGGGCGGGTGGGGGGGGGCGGTTAACTCTCACTGCCACCTTGTCACACTCACTCGGCTTCTGCTCTTGTCCAGGCCCTGTTCTCTTAGCTAAGTGGTCTCCCTCAAACCCCACAACGCTGCTGAGAATTTTCTTTCTAAAAGATGAATTTGGTCCTGCCGTTCCTCACAAGCCTGCATGACTCCAGACTGGCTTCGGGTACAGGCCCTATCAAGCCATATCTTGGCTTCAAACGCAGAATCTTTCCTGTTCTTGTCCCCAAAGCACCTGTCCAGCCTCTTCTCCCACCCAAACCCTGACCCCGCCCGCCAGCCCCCTTTCCCTGAGACCGCTGCCCCACCGCTCTGTCCTGCACTCATGGTGCCCCCGAGGGCCTTCCCAGCCCCCAACCCAGTCCCCACGAATGCACCTCCTCCAGGGATCCATCCCCTCCTGTGTCCTCCTGCCTCTGCCTCCATCACAGCATTCTCCCAACCCCGCTGAGGATGGGGGCTATTTTGTGTTTCGCTTGCATCCCTGTATCCCCAACTCCGGCACAGTGCTCAGCCTACGGCGGGGGGCAGGGGGAGGGGCTGGGGGAGTGGCCTCAGTCTGTGAATTTACCAGCCCTCTCTTGCCTGTCCCGGTTCTTAGGAGAGGGTGCTAGTGAGGCTGGGGCCCTGAGTCCCAACCCCCTGGGCAACCTTGCCCTACACTTGGAAAAAGCCAGTTCAATGGCCAGCCACCTGACTGCTGGTCACAAGGGGGGCGAGGCCAGAGTGCACAGACAGCTCGACACGACCCAGTCCTAGTGCGGGGAGAACAATTCCGGTGTGTGCCCTGCTGCTGACAGGTCAGGTGTGTCAACTCTGCACATAAGAAAAAGCAGCGGAGTCAATCCATCTTTCAGCATCCTATAACGGTCCTAAGCAGCATGTTTAGCTGTTATTTCAATAAGCCTTATTAAGACCCAATTTTCTTGGGTCTTCTTTCAGATTCTGCAGCATTAAAAGCCTCGCTGCTTAATTACATTAGGAGCACCTGTATATATTATGTGCAATAAATCAACTTTAATTTACCACCACACAAGGCTATTCATCTTCTCCGGGTTATTTATTGCTCAGTATTATTGGTGCTGAACTGTATCCTCTCCGCTGTAAGAAAGAACAGTTGGGGTAAGAAAAGGCAAAGCTGTATTCCAGAACGCTCCAGGATCCTGATCACACGGGTACACAGCAAAAAGGCAAGGAAAAGGAACATATAAGCGAATCTTGGCAATCTGCTCCTTGCTATTTTCCCTAAACACTCCCCAAACATTTTGATGTTTTCTTTTGCACACGTGCACACACACACATACCAGTTACCCACTGAAACAGGCCCACAGCTCTTGCCAGCAAAGTGAGAACCAGGCGTGGGGCGCTGGTTTGGCCAGAAACAGGGACACGCTGCAGGCCAGAGCAGACGATCCTCCTGTCACCTCACTGCCGCCGGTGCTGGCCCAGCCCTCGGACGACGCAGGCAGGACCCGACAGACAGATCCAGGGGCAGAGATGAGCAGCTTGCAGCCATCCACACCCGCCATGCCCACGCAGCGCCCAAATCGGGCAACCTGGAGCAGGCAGAACTGTTGCCAGATAATCCGAGCTGAAGACGGACACTGTGATGACACTGGGAACCCTCGTTCCTTGAGAATCTGAAAAACGCTGCCGTTAAGGAGTCACAAAGCTCTGTGCAGACCCACACCCTCACCACCCCCCACGTCAGCACCACCTGGGCCTTCAACTGAGGCCTCGATTTCAACACATCCAGGGAAGGGCCCAAGTGATTCTTCTGCACAGTGAAGTGTTAAGAACCACGAACTGTCATAAAACCTCAGGAGTAAGGCTGACCATCCATTCCAGAATAACATACTGGAATAATTTAAGTAAGAGTAGGTTCCTTCCTCCTTGCCTGGTTCTAGGCTCAGCCCTTTACTTGCATTAATTCCTCACAACCACCCCAGAGAAGGCACTACACTCTCACGACATTTTACAGATGAGAAAATTGAGGCACAGAGAGATTAAATAACTTGCCCAGAGTCCCATCTTCATACCTGGCCAGGTAGTCTGGTCCCAGCACCTATGCTCTCAACTGCCTCTCCCAGCCCTGATCCCCACACCCGCTCCAACTGGACAAGCGTCTTTTGTTCTAAATGAGAGGGAGGCCAAAGTCACTGAGACATCACGGGCCTCACATGCAGACCGTAAAGCCGTCTGGCTCCCCCAAGTTCAATATCTAAAGCTGGGCTTCCCTGGTGGCACAGTGGTTAAGAATCCGCCTGCCAATGCAGGAGACACAGGTTCGAGCCCTGGCCCGGGAAGATCCCACATGCCGCGGAGCAATTAAGCCCGTGTGCCACAACTACTGAGCCTGCGCTCTAGAGCCCACAAGCCACAACTACTGAGCCCACATGCCACAACTACTGAGCCCGCATGCCTAGAGCCCGTGCTCCGCAACAAGAGAAGCCACCGCAATGAGAAGCCCGCGCACCGCAATGAAGAGTAGCCCCCGCTCGCCGCAACTAGAGAAAGCCCGCGTGCAGCATCGAAGACCCAACACAGCCAAAAATAAATAAATTAATTAATTTTTTTAAAAAAAAATCTAAAGCTACTGCTTGGCAACTTGCTGGCAACACCCAGGTCTTGTCTCTGAGCTTCCCACGGATCAGAGGAAGCAAGCTTCTCCCCCACTCACTTACCGAAAGCTAGAAACGTCACGGTGCCAGGTGCCGATGGGCTCCCTTCCTCTAGCGTGGCAGCCGAGCCGCTGGGAACTAAGCTAACATCCCTAACTATTTCGTGGCCCTCCTCCTCCTCACCAAGGGAACCGTGATGGATTCTGTGGCACACAACTGACTTGTTTACAAGCACGGCGGCAACATTCACCTTCCATTTGATAATCTGCCTTTAATCAGTGCCTAGGAAGATCCCTGGCCAACCAATCTCACCAGACACCCTCTTAAGGGCTCATCTTACAGACGACAGAGAAGACTAAAAGGGGAAAAGAGAGAACAGTGGAGTCCTAGCAAGAGAACCTTTTTTTTTTTTTTTTTTTTAATGAATTCATTTCAAGTAAAAGTCCATTTTGTGCATGCGGCGGGGCCCGCTCCGGAGTGATGAATGTGTGTGTGCAGAGGATGAGGAGGCAGATCAAACTCACAAGCTTGTAACCAAACTCCTGGAGGCCCGAAACACGGGACTGCCGGGAGCCCGGGCGCAAAATCCCTCTGCAAAAAAGGTCTCCGTGAAAAGCTCCACAGAGAGGCTGGCCTGGGGGAGCATCCCTCTCTCTGCCTTTCCACTTGACCGCAGAGAGAGGACTGCCCGGGTCATGGCCTGGCCCAGGTGACGTGCCTGAGTGCCTTCCCGCTCTTGAATTCCATGAATACTTCATGGTGCAGGTTCAAACCCACAGACCCTCAGCACGCGTACAAACCTTTCCCGTCCTTCCCGCACAGAAGCCACCTGCGGGGCTAGATCAGTGATTCTCAACCAAAGGTGACTGTGTCCGCCAGGAGACATCTGACAATGTCTGGAGACATGGTTAGGTGTCCCGGCTGGGGAAGGAGTGCCACGGGCGTCTAGTGGGTAGAGGGCGGGGATGCTGTAAAGCATCTTCCAATGCACAGTGCAGCCCACCACACCCAAAGAGCTGTCCAGCCCAAAACGTCCACAGCGCCAAGGCTGAGAACCCTGGGCCAGAGCACTGAATATAATCACACATCCACGCTCAATACAACCCTCCTCGGCCCCCACTCCTTCTATCACTGCTCTCTCCCATCACCTCACTAAATCAAGCAAGAATTAGAAACCGAACCGGAGCGATCTATAATCTGGATGCTGAGGACCATCCTCAGCTCTCGGCTGAGGGCCTGCACGGTTAGAACATCCCTCAGTGTCTGGCGAAAGCTGCTCTCAGACAGGGGTCAGAGAAAAGGCGGGGGGACCCAGGAGAAGTTGGGCTGCCGACCATCTCGAATTGACTGGGAAGTTACCCCTAACTGAGCAGATCCCACGCGTGTGAGGATGGGGGTGGATTCTGCAGAAAAGAGAGGAGGGCACAACGAACCTTCCAGGGCCTGGAAGCCCAGACAGCACACTGCAGCCCCTCCGTCCAAATGAGCAAAATTAACCGACTGGTATAAGGTCTGATACCTGCACAACCTCTGGCCTCTCCCAACAGCAACAGCCTGGCTGAACAGTCGGCACTGTGTAAGCACCTACTGAATGCCAGGTATCGTGCTAGGTGCTCTAGAGAAGATGTTTCAGTCCCCACAACCACCAGGCAAGTCTATTAGTCTCACTTTACATATGACACACATGAGGCTCAGAGAGGTCATGTAACCTGGCCAAGTCACACAGCCAGGATTCAATGCCAGAACTGTCTCTAAGAGAGGCCCTATCTACCAAACCACATCGCCTCTCTTCTGCCAAACATGTCTCTGGAAGAGGGATGAAGAAATAAAGCAGGAAGAAGCCCCAAATCCGCCCTGGGCCTGCTCTCCCACACTCAGCCCTACTGCTGTTTGCAGAAGGGGATAGATAGTCTGACCACCTCCGTCTGGTCTATAGCGTCCCGCCAGGAAGCTGGCCCAGCACGATCCTCTCACTCCGGGCTCTGTCCTGGGTGCTCTGACCCTGGGACTGATTTCATTCACAACCTGCTGAAACCTGTATCCTGCCCGCTCCAGGCAGGGCCTGTGATGGAACCCATTTGAGTGCATGTAATTAACAAAAGAACCCAGGCTGGCCACGCGTGCAACTGTGAGGGTTTAACGAGGCAGGGAGAGAGCTCTCTGATGCCCTAGTTAGGAGAAGAAAGGTCTAAAGTCCTAGGAGAGCCTCAAGCCTATTACCTGTGCTGAAGCCCCAGCCCCCACCTGTGTTTGGACACCCAACACAAAGCAGAACATCAAACACCAAACACTAACCAACAAGTGCAGAACAGAAGCATGGGACCAACTGGGTCAGGGGAGAATCAACACCCAAGACCCTGGGATTGAGGAACTGGAGATCCTCCCTCTGAAAACCGTCCCTAAGGCTCCCTGTTCTCACCGCGCCCCTTCCCCAGGGCTGGCCGCGAAGGATTTATGGAAGAGATGATCCACCAGCCAACCATACAGCACCCACACTCAGGTATGACAGGGCTTCTGAGCTCAGCAGCCCGTAAGATACTCGGGGTAGCCCCCGTGGGGCTCAGTGTTCACCGAGGGGAGCAGTGTTGAGCTTCTTTTCTCTGCGCGGCACTGATTTCCCACATGAACACGGCAAGGAGGCATCCTCGAGCTCCTCATGAGGCCCTTGCAAAGGGTCTTATTATGAAGGTTTAGAGAAGGAAGGGGGGGGAGGGAAGAAGGGAAAGAAAGAGAAGGAGGAAGGAAGGGAGGGAGGTAGGGAGGGAGAGAAGGATGAAAGGAAGGAAGGAAGGAAGGGAGGGAAGGAAAGGAAGGAAAGGAAGGAAGGAAGGATGGAAGGAAGGAAGGAAAGGAAGGAAAGGAAGGAAGGAAGGGGCTTTTTGAGACTACTTATTTGCAGAATACTCTCAAGAGACCATGGATGTGCAGCGAACGGGGCTGCTTTTTTTTTTTAATTCCCAATGCCAAGAGAAATGTTACTCCAAAAATCTCTGCAGTCCCTCCAGGCTGGCCCCCCTCTTGGCCTCTGCTGTGTCGCCGAGCATTGCGTTCTACCCTGCAGGACCCTGCACTTCCTAGCAAGCCTCATCCCACCGCAGCGTTTTAATGAGTGGTACCCGTGTCTCTTCCCAACGCTGCCTGCTCTCTACCAGAACACACCCTCCTAATTCTGTTTGTTCACTCTAAAGAAGGCGAGGGGTGGGGTTTACTGGGAGGTCATTTTGCCTTAGGAAAGGAAGAAATTAAGTTGAGGCCAACAGTGGGCTGGGGAATCCGCTCTCCATCAGACAGGCGACCTTGGGAAAGGTCAGTGGCAGCCCCTGGTTTCTGGAACCCGGATACCAAGGCATGGTCACCTCTGAGAAGCACAATTAGTAACAGTGGCACGCCTAACTCTTGTATGGGGTGCCTCTTAAACACTCCAGAGATCCGTCCAATTCCTCGCAGAACAGTGAAAAACAAAAGTGCTCTCAGCAGGAGGGGGAAGCCAGGAGGCGATTATGAGCAATTAGTAAATCAATGATTCTCAGAGACACTGATTTAGGCCAGCAGTTCTTATTAGGGACCCTCGAGGAAAATGCAAGGACACACCGCTTCAAGAAGAGGGAGGAAAAATCGCCACAAGCCACCTTCAGTTTTCCCCTCAAAACACTTAAAATCTGTGCTCAGTCTTTATTTTTTTATTATTTTTTAAATTCATTTGTATTGGAGTATAGTTGATTCTCAATGTTGTGTTAGTTTCAGATGTGCAGCAGTGAATCAGTTATGCCTATGCATATAGCCACACTTCTTAAGATTCTTTTCCCATATAGGTCATTACAGAGTATTGAGTAGAGTTCCCTGTGCTATACGCTAGGTCCTTATTAGTTATCTATTTTACATAGAGTAGTGT
This sequence comes from Balaenoptera acutorostrata, assembly GCF_949987535.1. Taxonomy (NCBI): domain Eukaryota; kingdom Metazoa; phylum Chordata; class Mammalia; order Artiodactyla; family Balaenopteridae; genus Balaenoptera; species Balaenoptera acutorostrata. The sequence continues at coordinate 27,346,592 of NC_080083.1, forward strand.
GTGTATGTCAACCCCAATCTCCCAATTTATCCCTCCCCCCCATCCTCCTTGGCAACCGTAAGTTTTCTACACCTGTGACTCTAGATTCCACATACAAGAGATATCATATGATATTTGTCTTTGCCTGACTTACTTCACTCAGTACGACAACCTCTAGGTCCATCCATGTCGCTGCAAATGACATTATTTCGTTCTTTTTTACGGTGCTCAGCCTTCACGGAAAAAATCTATTTGTAAGTTATTTCCTTAAATGCCAAAAAACAAGTAAAACTACAGCCACTAGGTCTGTTGGTCCCCATGAAATTACTCTCCCCAAATCCTGGCAACGGGACAAGGAGTTAGGTATCAGTCAAAAGAAAGAGAGAAAGAAAGAAAGAAAAAGAAGAGCAGAAGGAAGGGGGGAGGGGAAGAGAGGGAAGGAGAGAGAGAGAAAGCTACCCGGCAGATGTGAACAGCAGGGCCCTTTCCTTGCCCTCACCAGGAAAGCGGGGGGAGAAAACCCATTGGGTCTCCACTCCCACCGCGTCCATGAAGGATGCAAAGGTATCGATGCCTGGGACAAAAAGTATCCTTCGGTATTTTTTTTTTTTAAATATAACCCCTCATCCTTCCAAACACCTGTTCAGGAAATCATATCGGCATGACAGAAAGTGCTAGGAGCCTTACTAACCGATAGGCAATCAGGAAAGAAAACATTTCTAAAAATATAATGATGCTTGCTGGGAAAACAGGGTTCCGTTTACGCAGAAATCCTCAGGAATACCTCTTCGGGGTACCTGTAACTGTTTTTAAACGTTCAGTTCTATACCACAGAATTCAAAACAGCTACTAAGAACACAGCAGCTTCCCAGGCACAAATATGGGGCTTCCACAAACGATTTTATTTGAAGGTTGCTAACAGCTCACAGCTATGCATACTCCCCTCTGGGCCTCTCCTCCGCTGAAAAGTGTCGTGCCGCCCCCTCCCATTTATTGTGTGTGTGTGGCTTTTTTTCTGATTTGCAAGCACCCAGAGAAGCGCCGAGGAATGGCGGGTCAATGCGAAAATGTAAAAATGCTAACTAGCCTCCTAAACAGAGCCCCGTCTATGCCACTGCAAACTTCTTTAATGGTTCATCTGTTTGGTTTCTGCCGGTTTGTTTATCTAGTTACTCCAAGCAGTTGGAAGAAGACAGCAAAAGAAAACAAAAACAAAGGCTTTCTTCCCAGGAGGGGAGAAAACGGGTATCCTTGAACCCAAAGAACTCCCCTCCCCTGCCTAGCCTCGCCTCCCTGAAAGTTAGCTGCTCCCTAACCTTGAAAACAGAGTATGTTCCAGCGGCTCCTGGCTCAACAGTCAAGTTGAGGAATCCTTATCTTAAAAGGCGAGTCCCAGCTGAGGGATGCAAATCATCTTTTAAAAGTTGGAAAGAAGAAACTTCTGAGAAACCGAAGCTACTCTGTGCACCGAAACCTTCCGTCTCTTCCTCCTACAAGGCTCCTAGAAAGGGGAGGGGTTAAGGGCAAAAACAAATCCAAAACCTGATCCCTGCTCAGCTCAGAGCCTCAATAAATTGTTACCAACTTGCCTCCCCAAATTCTCCACCTCTCTCCTCCCATTCCCACCAAGCAGCTGCCTCCCCCAGTGCGGGCAGGAGATGGCATCCTTAAGCCCTCCCCACCATGCTTCTCATCTCTATGGTGACCAGAAACACTCTTCACTCGGATAAACAGGAATCCCAAACTTAAAAACTTTCTTCTTCCCAATAACTGTCTTTGACCATACTTTAATTAAATGATTTCTTTAAAAATTGGGGTCAGGAGACTTCCCTGGTGGTCCAGTGGTTAAGACTCCACGCTTCCACTTCAGGCGGCACGGGTTTGACCCCTGGTCGGGGAACTAAGATCCCACATGCCGCGGCCGCAAAAAAAAAATTGGGGTCAGAGCGTTTTATGTGTGATTACAGTCAAACCACACCACCCCATCTCCTCCTTCAACCAGCCTTACCCACCCCCAGTCACTTAAAAACATGTATATTTTCTGGATTTCAAAGCCAGCAGTGGCTGCACAGCTGCAGGCAACACACTTGTCAAGAGAAAACACACTTACACACCCCTCTGAAATACATATCTGGAGCACACAGGTTTATTTTTTGTTTGGAGTGAGAGACATGAGTGCGAGTCCTGGTCCAGCGGCTGAACTGCAAACACCGTGGGGGGAGGGCTGGGGACAAGCACAGGCCTGGGCCTTAAGGACGCCTGAAACCAGGGCCACCTGGGAACCTCACAGCCCGGCGTCGCCCGGACAACCCCTCGGGGTGGAGGGCCGGAGGGGCCTTCATTAGAGAGAAGCAAGTCCACAAGGATGAAAAGAAACCAGTACCCCAACACTGCTCAACTCTGCAGGCCCCTTTTTAGAATGAAAAAGGAAAATAAACCTTGGGCCGCGCTGATCCGGGGCGTCAGAGCAATGGGCTTCCCCGCTGAGAGCCGCCCTGAACACACTTGAAATCGCCTAAAGTTGCCTATTTTTGTTGGCCTCACGCCCCTTTAAGAGTGTTTGCAAATACAGAGCGATAGATATTTCCTAACCGAAGGGTCTCCTGAGAAGGAACAGAGCCCCGCTGGGCACGCTGTGAACGCCCCCCGTGTCCCCACCGACCTGCCACCTCAGCTGGGAGCCCCCAGGCTCCGGGCACGCACCCCTCCCCCCTACCAACGACCATGCTTCTGGGGCGGCCACGTGTGTCCTCCACCCTTTCACATCCTCCACCAACTCTGATGACTCTGGAGCCAAATGTTCTCTTCCCATTCGCTGCCTTTCCAGGATCTGGATGGAGTTTTTTTTGTCACTGTTGTGTGTTGTCGTTTCGAGACTTTTTTGGTTTGGGGGATTTCGAAGAAGACCATTCTCTGCTAGCCCTTCTTTATTTTGTATCTAAATACATGTTCACATGCTCTTTGAGTCGCTTAAGGCTTGGCATCCGTCTCAAACACATCTATAATGGATCGGGAGGCAAAATCTGTTTCTCATTATCACAGACAAATCAAGCCCCCCTGAGCTGGAGAAAAAGATAGGAGCTCTGGTTAAGGGTCCGGGACACAAAATGACTTCTGGGTCCTCCTGCCCACAGAGGAAGCATTTCAGCCCCAGGGGCTGACATTACTGCCTGATGCCTCTGCTTATAAACTTCCCAGCCACCCACTCTGGAGAGTTTACAGGTGGGGACTCCACAACTAGTGTTCTCTAGGAATCCTGGCGAGTTTGAAAGGGAAAGAAGGGGAGTAGGGAGAAGCCCAAGAGCTCCCTCTCCCCGCAAAAAGGCGAGCCCCGACGTAGAGAACACAGCTGCGGGAAGATGAAAAACAGTTTATTGTCTAAAGAGCAACAGAGGGTTGCCGGACATGGGCAATTTAAAATTAAATACAACTCCAGTCACAGCCGTTGGCAGTTAAAGGTGAGCACATTCTTTCAAAAGCAGAATCATCCCTGCCAGAAGGGTTGCCTTCCACTCAGGGACCCAGATGCCTCCTCAATTATTAAAGCTTTAATAGGTGGCCACTCAACTGCCCTGGATGGCAAAGCCTCTTCTACGACGTATTTTCTTAGGAAAAAAAAAAAAAGTTTTGCCCTCCCGCTCCGTCCACAGAGCATAAAGTAAACGCTTTAGGGAAGGTGAGTAGTATCTTGTCACTGAGGTAAAGGACTCAATTATAAAACCTTCAGAAGGACTCTCAAGGCACATCTACCTACTGTGACAGCGACTTAACGCAAAACCGAAAGACAGGCTAAAACATTTGCCCCCCTACACATCCTTTCCTACTCCCCTCCCACCTTTGCAGAACACAGAGGGGAGAGAGGAAGCAGGGAAGGGGGCGCCCTGAGACCTGGACACTCCTCTGACCTGAAGCAGCATCCTTTCCTCCTGAAAGATGAGCCGGCCACACACGTGCTGCTTGATCACACCGGCGAGAATCGCGGATTGGAAGCCCGCACTAATTTTAGGATGGGATTCACTCTGCAGCCGGGGTGGGTGGCGGGGAGGCAGGCATTCTCCAGGCCTCTGCCTTGTCTCAGTGCAAAATGAACACCCTGCAGGATGGCCCCTCGGAGGAGCAGCAAGGCTTGCAAAGAGAAACTTCCAGGCTCCTGCTATCTGGGAATCCTTGGGAAACATGGGGCTGGCCTCCAGGCTGCTTTCCAGCCTCTCCGAAGCCCTCTGTGAGCGTTTCCATCTAAGCGCTCCCTCCGACCGCAAGACCAAACACGCCTCGTCTGAAACGAACCCCAGTGACCCCAAGCAAAGACACGAGACCCCAGGGTCACCGAGGAAGGGACACCAACGCAGCCTGCAACCGAGCCTCATCTCCCGGCTTTGATCTCAGAGGAAATAAAGCCAGAGCAGTCAGCGCAGGGACAAACTGCCAATGCTGATGTCCCCAGTCGACCACTTCAACCTGGCTCCACGGAACATCCGAACTGAAGACACATTTCAGATTGTGTTTTATCTCCACCAGGCTCCTCCACCTCCGTCCCGGGCATCCTTTGTCTGCTCCTGGCCCTGATTTCTCCCCGAGTTACCCCACGGAGCAGGTCTGTTGCTGGGCAGCTCCGGCAGTTTTCAGTCAACCTGACTGCTTTACTCCAGAAGGTCCTTTTTACACAAAAGGCCTCACTGAGGCAGAAGGGCTCACCTTTGATTTGCTCACCTCTCACATGTAAAGATGGCTCGAGGCCTCTGCTGAGCACGGCTGCACTCGGGGAACGCCTGAAATGCAGTCTGTTGGGAAACAAGGCTTTTTAAAGCGTTCTCTGGAAGGCGTGATCCTAGCTTGGGTTCTGCTGGAAGGGAGAGCTAAGTGGAAAGGGCTGCAGCAGAATCAGCCCAGGAGAACCCAGCCAGAGAGGGAGCAGCAACGCCGGTTTGCTGGGAGGCACTGGGAGAGGGAACCAGAGGCAAAGATACACGCCCTGAAACACCCTATGTGTTTTTGTAGCATTTATGATCATCATCCTCCAATAATGGATGCTGTAATAAGTTGTTTAATGGATATGTCCCCTGCCGGATGCAAACGCAGGGACTGTACCCCACTCCCCAGCTGTGGTCTGACTCGGGGTCAGAGCTCCAGTCACTTGCTGTATGGTGAGGCAATCAGTCTTTCACCCCATCCTCCTCCGCGTGGTGAACTACGGACCATAAGGAACAATTTGCCCCGCCCCGCAAGAGCCAAGCTGCCTAACTGCTCCCACACTTCCTTCGACTTGGAGGATCTCTCCTCTCGAGATGCAGCTCCCAGAGGCCTCCTCTGATAGGCCTGCCCTGCCCTTCCCTCTCCTCCTCTGTGCCCCTCCTGTGCATGGTCCAGACAAGCCGGGCCACTGTCCCCACCCTAGCACCCTGCCTGGTTTATACACCTGCCTCCCTCCAGCCTGGGAGCTGGGAGGGCAGGGCCAGTGCCTGAGTCTGAGTCTCTACAGGGCCCGACAGCACCATAAGAGACTATGTTTGCCCAATACATGGCCTGGGCTGTACTCATCTGCATAGACCCCCTTTTTCCCTCCCACAAGATGCTTTCTGCCACACTCCCTCCTTCTATCCTCCCTTCAAGGGAATAACAGTAACAGTATACCCACACCTCCTAAGGCTTTTCCACCTACAACACCTAATCAGACCCGCCCCCGAAAAGGAAGTCAGGCTGCAGCGGGTGGGAGCCGGCTGGCCACATGATGCCGCGTCCACCGCTCCCCGGGGCAGGTGGCCGAAGAGGGCTGGACCCGCCCCCACTGCAGACATTCCTCCTGCACACACCAGGCATGAGAAACAGGTGCTGGTGCCTGTTTTTCACCAAGAGGGGAGGACTGTGGGAGAGGAAGCAATCAAAAGACAGACCCTTTTGTCTGCCCAACACACTTAACATTCTGAAATCGCTAATGGCCTTTGACCAGCCCTGCCTCAGTCAAGCGAGGCCTCTGAATTTCAGAGAGTACCAGACATGGGCTTCCAAAATCTAATGTGAGTCTCCACATCACTTGGCGATTGGCCCTCCTTTTCTCCCTCTTCCCTCCTGCTGCAGCTGAGATGTCACACAAGGGGAGGATGCAGTCCCCACACCCGTGGGTAGTCTGGTGCCCGGGAACACAGGTGGGCCCACCCCACAGCTTCCTCTGCCCTGCAGGGTACACAAGGCAGCCGGGGACCACACCCTGGGCAGTGGCGGATCACAGCCCGGGTATGTCGTCATCTAAGCTCCGGACCAGGCATCTCAGGCAGACGTCACCTCCTTGACTGCGAATCTCCCTCCGCAGGAGGCTCTGTCCAAATCAGAACGTCAATCTGTGCAGCGCGGATGTCTTCTGGAGGTGGCCACACCTTGGCGAATGTCTCGGGCACCTTCAGTCGGACCTCTGCAGAGTTGTTCACAGTAAAAGCAGCTCCCACTTATCAAAGTGCCAACCACGCCCCAGACACCATGCTGAGCTCTTTATGAAAACTCTCAGGCAATCCTAGCAACAACCCTGTAAGGGAAATACTAGTCTTACATTATCCCACTTTACAGATGGGGAAATTGAGGGCCAGCAAAGTTAAGTGAACTTCCCAAAGTCCCACAGCTATGAAATTATTAGGCCAGAAAGAAAACTCTAAGACTGCCCGCCTCCTAAGCCTATTCTCTCAAACCCTAAGCGCAGCTGGTTCCCACCACATACTCCCCCGTCTTTCCTCAGTCTACAGATGAGGAAACGGAGGCAGAGGGCTGCAAGGCAACTAGCCCAAGGTCAAGTTCAGCTACTCAGCACCGAGCTAAGAACGAGAAGCCAGCCCTCTCCGGCTGCGCCTGGAACATTCACATCTGTGGTCAGCGGCCCTCCCTCCTGCCCCCTCCACGCCTAGCAAAAGGAAAACCAACCCAAACCCACAGGCCAAAGAAGAAAGATCCCTCATGTGATCCAACCTGAAGCGAGCAGGTCACTTGCTGTCTAGGGCTCCTCTCCCCTAACTGGACAGTGGAGCTTGCTGGCTCTCTCTGTCCTTGTCCTTTCTGCCACCCTCCCCAAAAAGACTGAGTAAGCACTGGTACGGCTTGGAAGCAAGAACCTAGCGCCTCAGCACAAAATGAAGCATCTGCCTGTGACCTGGCACTAACAGGGGCACTTGCCTCAGAGAAATTCAAGCATCACCCAATTTGGAAACTAAGGAAATGAGTCATGCCTCTTTGAGGACCTTCCCTTACAGAGAAGGAAACTGAGGCAAAGAGCAGTGGCGGCAAACCGGTCACGGCCCCACGATGCTGGGGACAGGGAGAGGTTAGACAGAGTCAGAACATCTTCCGGACCCGGATGTCCAGCTCTCGTCACGTTCCTCCCTGAAGGCCCAGGAGAATCTGTTGCATTTCTTTAAGAGACAGGCCCTCATCCCTTTCTCTCTCTCTCTCTTTATTCCCTTGGCTTTTAAACCCAGAAACTTTCACCAAAAGCAGGCACGTGCAAAAAGAAGCCACCTTTGTCACAACATGAAGCTCCCTCATCAAGCCACTGAGGTCTAAACTGGCTCCTAATTAATATTAACCCTCCAAATCAGAGTCATGCTCAGAAAACCTTGGATGAAGAGACACAGGGCGGGAGAGGAGTCTCCAATTTTCTTCTTACTTCATCTGGAAAATTAAGAGCACCGCTGATTTGAACAAGAAATCATCAAGGAAAGCAATCACAACTCCACACGGCCCGTAGCGCGATGGACTTGGATGTATATAACCTGCCACTCTCATGCCCTGAAATTAAAATGACTGTGGCAAGAATAGCAATGATGGCCTGGGTTTGTCCCTCCTCCTTCATCCTTAGCAAACATAAAAACCCCAACGGAAGAGTCTGGAGGAGATCAGGCTAGAGATCTTCCTTATAGCTGTCACAATAAGCCAGCAGAAAATTGGTCGAAGACTCCACACCTCAGTCCACCAGAAGCAGGCGTCCCCCAAGGCTCTTTACCTACAGGATAATGACGGGTGCAGCGAACACAGAGCACTGGAGGGGGAGGGTGTCTGGAGACCCTCCACTCCAGACCCAACATTTATTTGCTGTTTCTGCATTAATTACAATAAACTGCTTCATAGCCTAGCGATCACTTAATGGAGCAGCAAATATGGCTTTTTCCCTATAATTAGTCAATGTAATCTACTACTAGTTCCCTCCTCCAGGCCACCCCTTTCCATCCTCTACATGCTAACACTCACACACACCCCATTCCCCCAGCCCAGGATCCACTTAAAATCATAATCTTGCTCTCCGTTTCCAGCAACACCTGGCCGGTGGATTCCTCCTGCGAAATACGAAGTGGAGGGGACGAATTCAGAAATGAGCAAAAAGATGAGGACAGGCAAACTGCAGATGCCCTAAGATGTTGGGGGCTCTCCCATCCCCCGCAGAAGATTTGAGGGTCAGGGACCCAGCAGGCGATAGCTGGGACCCGTGGGCATTTCCTGGAGCACTGCCAAACAGACTCCCACTCACATGACTGAACCCACAGGCTCGTGGATCAAAACCTAATATTTCAAGTCCTCAAGTAAAAGTTCTGTGAAAAGGTCATACCCCCCCATCCCAAGGTTCTCCCTCCCTCCCAACTGTCCTCACTCACAGCTGGGAGCCCATCTTTCCCTGAAGTTATTCCTTCCTTCTAAGCATCCCCCAAACCTCTTCAACCACCCAGCCAGTGCTTCTAGGGACCACCGGGGGTCAAAGGAACAAGCCCACCTTCAAAGACTTGCCGACACCATCTAAGGTTCCTGACAAAATAAAAGTACTGCCTTAACGCTTGAAAATTTGGGTAGATTGAGGCTACCAACATCCCTTTCTTAAGATCTGCTTCTCTCCACTCAGCGCGCTAAGGACTTATCAGCTGACTTTTATTCTCATCTCCAGTAAGAACAGAACACTTTGCATCTCCCTCAGTTTCAAGATACAAAAGAAAAAAAAAAAAAAATTCCCTGGTCACGGGGAAGAAATTAACATGTTCTGAGTGTCAACCATACACCAGGTGCCTTATCTACAGTGTCTCATTTCAGACCCACAACTCTATCATCCAGTTTTTTAGGTGCAGAATTGAAGCTCAGAAAAGTGTGGACACCTTTCTAAGGTCACAGAGTTAGTGCAGCGAGATTCAGACTAGGTCCCTGTGAGCCCAAAGGCCGTGCTCCTATCAAAGCACAAGCCTCGTGTGTTACAGCACAAGCACTTGTCCAGATCCAAATCACATGCAATTCTACTCAAGTCGTATATATTCATATACGAACACAATCCACGTGTGTGTGTATATATGCTCTTTTGTAGTTCTCGAATATTACATTTAAAAAAATAGTAAGGCAGAAGACTGCTGCCCTTAAAACAATTCTCCAACTACCAAGGCAGTCATTTTGCCAAACCTGCCATAGGACATCACCCTTCCTGACAACACGGTAACTCACATGTCATAGCGCTGTGTGCCAGACACTGTCCTTAACACTTTAAATGTTAAGTCATGTAATCCTCACAACAGCCCCACGAAGGCAACACTATCTCCATTTTACAGACGACAAAACTAAGGCACAGAATATCTAGATAACTTGCTCAAGGTCACATAGCTGCTAAGTGGCAGAGCAAGGATTCAAACTCAGCCTAGTTCCAGAGCCCATGCTCTTAAACATTAAGCCATACCACCTCAATAGAAAGGAATAAAAATAACAAAGTCAATGATTCAATGCAGGGTGGGGGATGGAGTGAGATCAGGCCTACATTTGGAGCTTTTTCCCCCATATTTTCAGCCCCAAACCTGTATGACCCCAACTCATTCCCAAGCTGTTCTCACGATTTCTCTACCATGAATAATTGTTCTATTCAAGCTCTCCTGTCAGCATCTAAGACAAGAGCCCAGAGGGTCTGAGGAGCCGGTCTCTAGGCAGCTTTTAAAGCCCCTGCACAGGGGGAGATGTTTGAGGATGTTTAAGTTCAAACCCCCAAAGCACTTCCCGACACTTGGGGGGTTTTGTCTAGATAGCCCTGAAAAATGGTCATTTCCCATAAGTACAATCAGTCCTTCTCCGGGGATGCCCGGGGGGTCTGATCATTCTCACTCCATCATCTCTTACAGCTTGGGGAAGAACTCAGGTGACTATTTCCACGGTACCTTCTGCTTAATCCACTGGGGTCATGCTGAAGAGGGGCAGCGAGGAGAACTAACGCTGTGAATGCACAGGCTTTGAGCAAACAGGATGATGTGGCGATAAAGGCAATCACAACATGCTAACATGGCAGCGAGCCAAACGCGAGCTGCCCGGGCAGGACTTGTGCTCAAAAGCACTTTAATAGAATTCTTTCAGCAAGTGCAGCAGAAAAATTCATAATGAGGTTCCCCCTCCCCACTGTGTCAGTCAGGTTCTACAGTTGTGTGGATCCAGTGAAAAATCACTTTTAACAAGGATATGGGACACGTACGGACGTTAACCTGAACATCGTGTACTGCAGGGAAAAACAATGATCAAATCCGTGGATTTTTATTTTCAAAGTGATTTAAGTAAGGCGTTCTGCCATAATCAGCTTTACTACCCCTATTAGCACAGGAAAACAAGTTCTGAACCTGGCTCCCTAGTGAAAAATGCAAAATTTGTATAATTAAAATTATACTTGTGAAATTCAAACACACTTTAATTTCCTAAGGGTCCCCTAATCAAGTCAGAAGTTCTTACTAAAACCAATTATCTGCTTTGAAAACAGAAGAGGAAACAGATACATGTAGCAGTCTAGTGGAGATTCACAGCCCAATCTTTTCCTAGGTTCAAGCATCCTGATTTGATCCTTTTTCCCCAGGTGAAAGAGACAATGAACCTGGCTGGCTTTTATTAAGTGTTATGTGTGTAAGTGTAACCATTTTTGTTTGCCTTTAGCTACAAAAATGACACATTCAAGAGATATTCAGAGGGAACTGAGTTGAAAGGAAAAAAAAAACAAAAAACAAAAACAGGCATGTGCCAATAAATACACACTGTATTTCCACCCACCCACCCCACTCCAGGTCCCATGTAGATTTTTTTTCTTAAAGATCTCACAGCAGATTTTCAAACACTTGCCCATTACTCTTTAGAAGGCTCATGTCAACACCAGGATGAGGAATCAGATAGAGATTCCAGCCTCATTTCTGGAAGTGCCTGACAACCGGGCCAGGTACGCCCTCCCAAGGTCCTATCCAGTAAGGCAGCAAGACCCAGGCTCCTCACCTCCTTACCAGGTAATCTACCTGAAATGTTGCAGCTTTTCTGGAGTAACTGGAAATTCTTGCACAAGAGCAACATGGAAATACTCTCTAAGGCACTAAAATATTTAAGAAGCAGTTGTTGCATTGTTCCATCTATACCATCAATATGAAATGTTATCAGGCTAGGGCTTTAAAAAAAAAAAAAAAAAAAAGCCATTGGCCAACAGGCCTTCTCTTCCTGCCTCCCTGGAATCCATCTCAGAGATGAGGATATTGACTTTTCACACTCTTGGCCCTGGTGCTCCGAGGCGGCCTCACCAGCCACCCACCCAGGCCCCCAGCAGATGCTCAGAAGGGTAAAACAAAATGCCTCCCGGTTGAAAACTTGACTTTTCAGTAAGTGGGAATACAGCCCTCGCCACACATGGCCTCTCGAGGGTGGAGAATACTGCAGCCACCTGAGCAGGATTTGATGTTACAACTTTCATTGGAAGATAGGAAACTCGAGTGCGTCGTGCACACACACACACACGTGTGCAGAAGGAGACACGCTCAGCAGAGGGCAAGTCCTGGGAACCGCTCTACCTCGCTGGACAGTTGCCCCCCTCCCACCGGAGCCGTCACCTCATTAATGTCACTCAGCATCACATTTTGCTACACTAGGTCTTTCTGCACTCTGTTCCTGCAGGCAGCCCGAAGCCAGCTGCCATTGTAAACTTCTGCTCCTTGGGAAACTATCAAAAGCTTGAATTGGAGAAAAGAAAAAAAAAAAACTTTCCGAGGGCCTCTCTGCTCACACTTTCCCCTCCTCCAGTTTCTTCTCTTTGGTGCTTTATTCAAAATCACTACACACACAAACCATACTCTGAAAGTCACTTACAACAGGCCGGCTTTAAAAAGAAAAAAAAAAGCTAGCGATTGCAGGGGCCTATCTATTTGCAATTGCCCAAAGAGAATAATTCATTTCGGTGGAGGATACAGATGAAGCCCTGAATACATTCCCACACCGTTTTCTGCCCTTCAAAACAATAAAAATGTAAAAACCCAGACGAAAGAAGGCCCGGGGTGGCATGAACAGACTCTCTTGACCCCCAAGGAATTTATTCTCCTGGATCTTCTAAAGCACTCTGTCCCCAGAATGCATCATCAAGACCATTTTATTAGATTTTTCTAAACCCTTGAAATTGTCACATAATTGAAACAGAAACAGCAATTTAGAGCTCTGAATGGATTTCTTAAAAAGAAGACTCTGGGCTGGCCCAATATCCCCTCCTTGGCCGCTGTTGTCCCTAACCTAAATTTAAGGCCCTTGCGTACAAAACCCTATTTATCTTTTAAATCCTCCCCTGCCATAAAAGTTACATGTTCCCCTAATGCCTTAGATTTCAGGACATTTGGGTGAAACTCATCCCAGACAACAGGCTAAAAAAAGAATCCATTAGCATTAACTTGCCTGTCACAGCCAGTGACAAATAAATGAATGTGATGCTTTCAGATCAGTCATTGGTGGAACTACCCCCAGGCAGATAAAGACCAGGACTGGGAGACAGAAGGCTCACAGGGACACCTCTCACACAGCGGTGTCTCGGCTGTCCCCCCGCTGCTCCCCAGGACTCCACTCTCAGAAGCAGCAAAAACAGGCATCAGATGCAGAAAAGGAAATGCGTTCCCAATGCCCATGGAGCATCCCCAAGATAAAGGATGCTCCCTTCGAGAGCCAGGACCCCAGGAGGAGACCGAGCCACTGACATAGAATTTCCCAAATCTCAACGTGCTGTTCTATCCATCACCCCTAGAAAGGGCCAACAGTACCAATCAACCCATGAGCTACTAGGTAAGGGCCTGTTACAATCTGGGCAGTGCCGTCTCTGGGGACGGTAACAGATGACTACACTGGACCCTCTATGTGCAGATATCACCCTCGGCCCTTCATATGTGTTAACCTACTTAATTCCCTGAACAATTCTGGGATGTAGGAAATATTAAAATCCTCATTTTACAGATGAAGAAACGCAGGCACAAAACCATTAAGTGATTTGTCTAAAACTCCGTAGCTAGTAAGTGGCATTTAACTGTGCTAAACAGGTTCTTAAAAAATAGGCAATAGAAACTAACTTGAAACTTCCTGACCAGAGGAGAACAAATGCTACGCCTCAGCCTGAGCGTTTTATAACAGTCAGGCAAAGCGCAAGAACCTAAAATCTACCCACTCGTGTTGGATGCAGTGGGGCTGAGTGGTTAAGAGGGCAAAGGGACTTGGGATTCAGACAGACTTCAGACCAAAGGCCAACCCTGACCCTTACTAGTTCTGTGGCCCTAGGAAAGCTTCTTATTCCCCTCAGACTCAGTTTCCCCATCTGTCAAATGGAGAGAATACCAACTATTGCCAAGGACTGTTGTAAGGACTAAATTAAAGATTAAGCAGATAGAGGCTCATATGGTTCCTTGAACATATACTGAAACACAAATGTGACAGTCATTATTCTGAGTTTAAGACTTTTCTTTTTGATTATTCAAATAAAATAAAGAAGTACCCTCTCTAAGAATAACTTCCCAGAGAGCTGGGAGCTTGATGCTATCTACCCTTGAAGGAGAGGGTGAAAAGGGACACTTGTTGTATTTGGGAGCCAAATACTGTCCCAACTGGACCAACCATCCTCAGCTGCTACGACAATGTACTACGGGGGGCTCGGGCCCAAGACCCCGCCGGTTCACACCTCTCACACCGCACAGAAGGCAGAGGTCATGATTCCAAAACCTCACGTCCCGCACACTAGTCAGCCACTCACCCAAGGTGACCCCAAGCAGACACTACCTATGAAATCACAGGTCAGGATGCTCTGAGCCACAGAGCAGCCATTGGTGTCATACAATCTGTGATTTCCAAACCTCAGTGTCTACACACGGTAAGGTCAAGATCACAAGTACAAAACTTTGGAATTCTATCTATATCATGGTCCCTTGTTAAGGAGGCAAAAAGGAGAGGAGGGGAGAAGGCGGAAACAAGAGAATGACAGAGCTCTCTGTAGCTGCCACACACCCCACAGATCAGGGGTGGTATCTGCCCAGAACATCACTCCTAAGAAAGGGTCGAAAGAACGCAGTATGAATTACGCTTAAGGCACAAGTCCAGGGCAGGAAGTTCTCCATGAAACAGCACAGGCACAGTCCTATCAGGAACTCAGCTTCTACATTGGTCCAAAAGAGCTCAGCACGTGGTACGGAGCAGCTCCATGGTCCTGCACACACACAACAGGTTCCCCAGTGCCTGCCCAACAAAGCACAGCCGCATCTGCTTGGCCTGGCATTCAAGGCCTTCCACGAGCTGGCCCAGCCTGCCAACGAGGCCCCATCCTAGGGCACCCGGCGGTACACACCCTTTCCTGCAGCTGCACGTCCTGACCTCCCGACCTCCTGGGCCCCAGTAGGAAGAACTGCATTCCTGCCATTCTTCCTTCCTACCTGTTCTTCAGAATCTGGGGCAAAAACCACCTCCCCCAAGGGGCTAGCTTCACTCCTCCTTCTTCCAAATGCTGTTCCGACCTCTCTTACCGTGCTTACGGAATCCTCTCCTGTAGCACGGGCAGCACACCGTCCTTCCAACCTAGAGGTAAGACCCCTGAAGACAAGCGCTGTGTCTCCTTTGTCATCCTGCATTCACTCTATCTAAATGGAGGTCACAGTGTGCAAAAGAGCACGACTAAACGCTGAGGGCTATTTTTTAATGAGTAAAATATGCTTGTGCCTTTATTGTCCAGTAGAGGCAATAAGGCATGAACCTAAGGAACTCTAAAACCCAGAACAAAGCACCTAACACAGAGATTGGTCCCTGGTGCTGGGCAGAGACTGGGAAATAATTACTGAACACTGAATGTGGCATCTGAATGTATTAAAGACATGGCCAGTGCCCACCCCCTTCACTCTTATCCTGCTGAGGTTCTCACACTGGCCGGTGTGTTGTATACTTTGCTCACCGCTTCTTTGCCCCACCAGAGTGAAAGCCCCACGAGGGCAGGGCCTTTGTCTTATTCTCCACACCATCCCCAGAACCATACACAAGTGTCTGGCATATGGCAGGTGCTCAGTAACATTTGGTGAATAAACGAATGAATGAGTGCCCGGCACAATGCCTAATGGATGTATCAATACGGTTTTTGCTAATTTATTATTGTTGGAAGGGCCATAACCGAAGAAAAGGTAAAGTGCTGTGAAAATCCAGAGAAAGAAGTATTACGTCCAAGAAGAAGCAGGGACAGCTTCGTGGAAAAGGTTAACGACTAACTCGGGCTTTGAAAGAGGGGTCTCTTTTGTACAGTAGAGAGAAGGAAGGGCAGTGCAGATGGGGACCCACAAAAGGGCAGCTCTTCAGAGAAGGCGGAACACTCAGGTTCTAAGCAGC
Organism: Balaenoptera acutorostrata; assembly: GCF_949987535.1. NCBI lineage: Eukaryota > Metazoa > Chordata > Mammalia > Artiodactyla > Balaenopteridae > Balaenoptera > Balaenoptera acutorostrata. Next base: position 27,362,186 of record NC_080083.1, read on the forward strand.
AAAAGGTTAGAGGAGTTGGGGAATAGGCTGGAAGAAGACCCCCATACAGATCTTGAAGGACCTTGCCTCCCAGGCTAAGTTTAAAGTTTGTTCGGTGGGCATTGGGAAGCCAAGGAGGGTTTCCTAAATCCCCCCGAAAGTGGGTGCACACACAGTCAGCAAGTACAAACAATGAAAGGAGCTCTTAGTAAATGAACACACCAGATCAAACAAGAGGGCAGAAATGAGGAGCCCCATCTCTGTTTTGTGTTCTCGGGGCTCTTGGCTGGAGAACGTTCGGGGTTTAAAAATACAGAATAGGACAAAAAGAATGGATGCAGCCTCAAGAGGCACCCAGGAGGGTCGGCTGATTCCTCAGAGCATTCCTCCTCCTCCTTCCCTGGAGGGGCACAGGCGCCTCACCTGTCCGCCAGAAACATCTGACATAGAACACGGGCCCTCCAGCATCCGCGTGGACTGACCTTAACACTGAAGCGAAAGCACATGAGGAGAGGCAAAAATCCAGGGAAAGGACATTTGTAGGACAAGGTGCCCTCCCCACCCTGAGCTGACACCTGCTGCTACCGGGAACGAAGGAAGAAGCCACGCTCCCCAAAAAGAAAGAAGCTAAGCCACTAATCCCCCGAGGCCCTCGCTGCCGCGGACGAGGGCTGCAGACACCCCACCACATCCCTGCTGGGGACAGAAACCCACCGGCAGGTCGGTTAACTGTGGCTTCCCAGATGACAGCTGCACATCACCCAGGATCTGCAAGACACTAGGAGGACCCGACCCGCGGCAGCAGGGGAGGCCAGATGTCGAAAACTCACCCCTCGCCCTTGAGAAGCTGCCAAGAAACTGCTCCCCCGGAACAGGACATGAGTGCGTGAAACACCCAGCCTGCACTGAACCCATCTGGAGAGCCTTCCAGGGGGCAGGAAAACCCGGCTTCTAGCTCAGCCTTGCCACAACTTAGCTATGTGGCCTGTGGCAATCGACATAACTCCCCTGAGTGTCAACTGCCTCCCCTGTGAAAAAGGCAGGCTGGATTCCACGCACTCATTTAACAAACAGTCACCAAATGCCAACCATCAGCAGCCCCCTGCCGTCAGGGGGCTTACATTCCAATGAAGAATTTTCTTAGGGCATTTGCACCATCGTAATGTTTTTTATTCTACAAAAATAAGTCTATAATAATAGTATCAGCAGACCTTTGCCGGGTGCTACTTGGTTCCAGGCTGCCGGCAAAGACTTGTGCATTCCTCTTGAAAACCGCTCCAGGGACTTCCCTGGTGGTCCAGTGGCTAAGACTCTGCACTCCCAATGCAGGGGGCCCGGGTTCGATCCCTGCTCAGGGAACTAGATCCCACATGCATGCCGCAACTAAGAAGCCCACGTGCCGCAACTAAACATGCTGCAACGATGATCCCGCGTGCCGCAATTGAGACCCAGCACAGCCTAAATAAATAAATATTTTTGAAAAAAGAAAACAGCTCCATGTGGGGTGCTCCACGATCCCAGTTTTAAAGGGGAGGAAACTGAGGCTTGGCGGGCCCGAGGTGATTTGCCCAGGGTCACCCAGCTGTGACCAAAGGCAACTGGAGATCCGTTGAACAAATGAGATCTCTCTTGATCAACAGATAAGGTTCTGGCCTCGAAAACTGAAGGAGGAAAATGGTAATCAGGGGAGTGGGGAATGCTTTACTATACATGAGGATAATTAGGGCAGATGGTGAGTTACACCCAGACTCACTCTTGCCCCAAGATGCTAGGCTGTCTCTTGGTTTCTCCATACAAGAAAAAGAACCCCAAAAGCTTGAGTGAAATTCTTCCAGGTAGCCAACACTTCTGCCCCAAAAGACCGACAAAAGGATATGACATGATTGATCCCAATCATCCCCGTTTCTCCAACGGCTTCAAATTAAGTCATCTTTTTAGAGTAGCATGACCACTTTAATCTTTAAAGATAGAGGGGAGGGAAACTCTTACATATTTTACCAAATGAAGTCATCATCCGGAGAAATAGAAAGATACAGAACAGACCTATCTTCTTCTGATCAAAATGTGCTTCACTAATTAACGGCCACTAGTCTCCAAAGAGCTTCCCCTCGACTAGTTAATAATGCCCATTATACTTCACTTGAGATGTGAACATTTCTATCGCAAAGAGGGAGAGATGAACTGCAGGATTCAAAACCCTTCCTTGGGTTGCTCATTAAAATTCTCGTCAAAACAGATTTTTATTTATGTGATACATTAAAGAATATTATGACAGTCCTAATACGAAATCTGTTCTTTGCTGCCGTGGATTTTCTTTTGTATCCAGTTACAGTTTCTTTCCACCAGTCTTGTTTTAACACCTCCACGGAATATTTCTCTGGCAAGTGTTAGCACAGAGGGACGGCCAGAGAGCAGGGAAATGAGTCTTAACTGAGAGACACGCTGACGCATCACTGACAAGAGGGGCACGGCTCACCTTGCCACTGAGACCCTAACGCAAACGCACACACGTTTTACTGGAGACAAACAATAAATAAATAAGGCTTGAGTTAACGTTCTACTCTCCTGCCAGCTGGGTCTTGGCCTCCAACACTCCCTTCAGTCTGAAATCCCCCTGGTTGGACTCAAATTCTACTGGAAAATAACCATTGACAAGGAAGACGCTCTCTCCACACCCTGCCCCAGTTCCCAACCACCACGCCCCGCCCTCAAGCCCAGAACCCTCTGAAAGATTCCCCGAGGGCTCGGATGGAGAGACACACCAGTGTCACACAATGGTATGATATCACAGGGGTTGAGCGAATCACCCAACCATGGAACATCGAGGTCCGGAGGTGCGGTTCTGCTCCTCAAGGCCTGGTGACCACTCAGAGCTGCCGCCTCCTCCGTACCCCTCGGAGACCCCGCAGGACAAATGCCGGGAGAGGGCCCAGTTCTGGGGCCACGGTACACCACTTCTCAACCCAGCTGCGCCTTGGTTTCCTCATCCAGAAAATGGAGATGATACTAGCACCCACCTCACAGGGCAGAGGTGAAGACTGAGGGGGTGAATACACATCATGTCCCTACCACAGTGCCTGGCACATGAACTCAATGAACGTCGTCATTATTACTAGACCTCTCACAGGATTAGCGTGAGGGCCTCACGAAAATAACAAGAAAAACATTAGGTAACTAAACCAGAATGGAAAAGAATACGAAAAAGAATACATATATATGTACACACATACACATATACAACTGAATCACTTTGCTGTACACCAGAAACTAACGCAGCACTGTGAATCAACCGTACGTCAATAAAAGAAATTAAAAAAACTAAAACAGCAGATCCCACATATGGTATTACCATACGCTAGCTCTTTTTTTAGGCACTTTACCTTTCTTAATTTATTTACTTCTCACCAAAACTCAGTGAGATAGGGAAACTGAGATTTGAGGAAGTTAAATGATTTGCCCAAATTCACAGTTAACAAGTGGCACAGTTCGGATCCAAACACAGGCTGTTAAGCTTGAAAACAACAACAACGGTGATTAAACCAACAGTAATGGTGCTGGTGAGGATGAGGATGATAAGTGTCAAGGCCCTCACCCTGTGCCAGGCTCTTTTACTCTTCACGACCCCCTTCTGAGGGCGTTACCGTCATCACTCCCATTTTACAGATGAGCAAACTGAGAGTAGATGATTTCTCAGTGTTGCAGGACCTGGGATTCAGATGGAGACAGTGGATAGGAAAGTTCCTTGTAAAGTAACGTGTGTCATAAAAAGTAAAGTATTGTTATGAAATTCCTAGAATTCCATGGAAAGATGTCTTTCCCCAACTGGTTTAATGTTAGCTCACATCCAAAAGTCTGATAATTCACCTAAGCCAACCCAGACTCCTGGGTTGGGGCAGGGGTGGGGGGCACATTTTGACAAGTTTGAGAAATATTGTCTCGTTTTTAAGTTCAATGCATCAGTGAAAAACCAAATGCCAGAGTATATTAAAATAAAATATTGTCCTCCTGGTTTTAAAAAAAATGGGGGGTTGGGGAGGAGCAGCAAGGGAGAGGAGAAAACAGGTCAAACCCATGGTTTGACCAAGTCAGGGATTTTTCCAGTTTCCCTCTAGGGTAATCTGATCCGAGTTCTCGGTGATCAAATGACTAACCTGGAAATTTGAAGATTCACATTTATGGAAGAAACAGCAATTCTTCCAAACTGAGGAAACACTGCTTATCCTGGAAACCTTCTGAAATGTCAAGGATCACACACAGTTTGGAAAGCAACCTTTAAACACTTAACACGGTCCCAAAGTTTGTGCTCAGTACAGAAATAATCTAACCTCTTTGGTTCATTAATTCCTATTATTTGCTTAAACTTTAGGGAAAAAAATGCCTAAAGAAAATATTTCACTATTTTTGTTTAGAGATTTGTGTTTCCTTCGAAAGAGGGAAGGGGAAGGGGAAGGGAGGGGAAGGGAAAGGAAGGGAAGGGAAAGGAAGACATGGAAGAAAGAGGGGGGAGAGAGAGAGAGGGAAGGGAGGGAGGAAGGAGGGAAGGAGGAAGGAAGGAAGGAGGGAATCGCATGGTAGGCTCCAACCTGAAATTCTCAAAATACCATCCACAACAGCCAACTATTTCTTCATTAATGTACAAAACCATTCCTTCCTTTGCACAGCTAAAAGGCTCCACTTCTGGGAGACCATACTTAAAGAAATAAACTGAATTTGCTAAAACCACAGCACTATCCCTTTATGACCTACAGTCAGACGCTTCACCTTTTCCCCTTTCCCTTAAAAGAGTGCCAAGACCACAAGATGCGGAAAAAGTATTTCTTCCGATATTACCCGGGGAAGAAAAAAGTATAATTAAAAAGTGAAAATTTAGTGTGGAAGCCATAGGCCCTTTAAATTTCACCTTAAGCTTTATGCAGCTGTGATATTGTGGCCACACCTGGCAAGCTCAGTGAAAATTATGTTAACTACACACTTCGGAAAAGGTGAAGGCCTATCTCAAGCCTTTCAGCAAGGCTTGTAGTACCACTCCTACAAAGGGACAACGTTCCCAGCACTTCTCCGCCCAGGCACCAGCACCTGCACCAAAGGGTAGCACTGCTGGCTTCAAGTGTGCCCAGATTTACCCAATCTACCTGAAACCAATACATCCAACCACTTCCTCTGTCAGATTGAGGGCTTCATGGGTCTACAAAGTTGTTTTTCCAAGAAAGGACAAGTTGTTTACTTAAATTCTACTCCTCTACATAAACTCTAAGTTGTAAGACCTCAGAAGAGTACCCTCCAACAAAGAGTCACGAGGAAATGTCCAACTTTTCCTGATGTGATCTCAGCGATGCTTAAAAAATAAATAGAACACTTGCATAAATATTGCAACAGATGGAGCTATGTCCTCCCAGGAAGGATCGGGCTTGCCCCTGCCCCCAGCTGGATGCTCAGAACCCACCTGGGGACGGCTGACTTGCAGACGCACGGTTATTTCACAGAGCGCGCCTGCCCTGGCCTCTCCACAGTCACGTGCTGATACCCTGAAGAAACGGTGTGCACCAGGTTTCAACGCTTCCTTGCCAGTGCTCTGTTGGAAACTTGAAATCCTTGGCAACCACCTCGGAGGGCTAAAATCCTATTACTGATTCTCCTACTTACCTTGGGTTGCGCTCGACGAGGAAATGCAACTTTGGGGTCAATCTGGGGAAAAAATGCAAAAGCAGGAGTCAGCTGCATGACTTTGAGGGGAGAAAAACAATTCTGACTAATCACCTAGTTATTAATCACTCATTTCTCAGGCTTTTAACCCAGCTTTTAGTAACTTCTCAGGCAACTTAAAAGCTTCCTTAAAGTTTGATCTAAACTGCAACGGTCTCTCCCAAAATGTAACAAACACAGCGAGCCTTTCTGAAACATCCCACCATGAATTTCAATGTGTAATGCTGTAATATACCAGATCTCATGTGTTCTTATTTAGGCAAGGGCTTCGCTTGCATTAGGGCTTCATGCATCTAATTTGCATCTTTTCTGGGAGAAAAGATGAGAACATCATCAATGAAAAAAAAATCATAACCTGAAATTTACATGGAAGACCCTTCCAGCAGCACGTAACTGGATGGTAGTTCTTCTCCTCAATGATAACTAAACAACACAGGTGGGGAAGGGGATTCCAAAAATTTTTTAAGTCAACAACGTCCAAAAAACTCCCCATCAACATGCAACACCATGCTCTGCTTGAATTAATTCACTCATCTTGGCAAAAGTAAAATTACCTAAGATGAATCAAAAGGATAGTTCGGTCTGTAGTTATACCTCAAAAGAAAGCAGGTGTCAAAAACTACAGAGACTGAGTGGGTTCTTAAAAATAATAATAATGAATAAAAATAAGTGGAAACATTGGAGATAAATGCACCTGGATTTTCAAAATCACAGGGGGTAAAAATCTATGAGCAACCTAAACCCATGTTAGAAAAGTAAGGCCGTTATGGGGAGAGGATAAAAAAAAAAAAATTACTGAAAAAAAGCAGTCAGAATCTAGTGCAACATTTAGGATATTCCCCCTACCCCAACCCCAGTCTGAATGGAAAAACAAGCAGTACACCAGATCAGACGTCTGCAGATCTGAATCAGGGACTGGCTTTAAAACTCTGAACAATTCCCACAGAAGCATTTGAGTCTAATAGGCTGATTTGAGGGGGGAAAAGTTGTTGGACAGAAAATATGGGTAAGGAAAGAATGAAAAAATATTCCCATTGTTAGTTTTCATTAGATTTCTAAATGTCACAAATCTCTGGGTAAAATTCAACACGGAGCGTGGCATGAATACAGCTAAAAGTTATTTATTTATCCGCTTTGGCTTTCATATTAAAATTTTCCCCTTTTAAAATGTAAATCTCAACCTTGTTTTCAGTTCTTCCATGGGGGGCGGGGGCGGGGAGAGTGATGCTTTGGGAAAAAGCACAGAGGAGGGGGAAAGTCACACCAGAGCTAATTCTGTTCCCAGACTTAACAGCCCCTAGGACCTAACCAGTAAGACACATTCACCACTTTTATTAAGGTAGTTTAAAGACCTCATAAAAGTCTGCAGCATGTTTTCCACCTTTAAACATCACCTGAGAAATGAGAGATTACTTTGCAAAAACTAAAACAGACAAAAATCTCTGATCTAGGAAACTACCCTTTCATGGAGATTAACATTACCACAGCTACAGGTATATTCAGCACTGACTAGGAGCTGTCGACAGGAGAAATACAACAGGTGTGGATTTTCCATTCTGTTGACCAAACGTAAGACAGATACGTCTTCTCATAAACACTCTCCCAAAGTTTTTTTTTTTTTAGCTGATCAGCACACAACTGCAATAATAAGTCACCTTGTTTGTGGGGCAAAAGGTGAGGAACATGTCAGAGGTGAGGGAAAGGCCAGGAGCCAGAGGAGAGTAGGGAGAAGTAAAGAAAGCAGAGCGCTAAAAAATTATATATATCCAAAGTTACAAAACTCGAAGCCAATTCAGATCTCCTGTATAGGGTATTGCGGTAACAACGTGTTATACCACAATGAGAGATCTTCTGTGGGCCAAGTGTACACGCTGAGATCTTAAAAGGAGAGGACAGGTCAAGAGAAGTAAGGCAAATCCCAACCTTTTGTACATCCCTGTCAACTGTTTTTTAAAAACGAACGAAAAAGAAAACTACCAAAAATGAAAACATTAGTTAGTTAAGTACAACTCTACTTACTGTAGCTACAAATCCTCTAGGAAAAGACTAGGGTACTATTTTGGATGTGAATGGCCGTTACCTAAACAAAGCTTTTAAGGTAACAGTAAACAAGATCCTCGTTTCCATGTCAATAAACCAACCGCTTCTGCCTCCGGCACTGAACGTTGAAACAAAGTCAAAAGCTAGGTTATACTAAATAATAGTGACCAAAACATGTCTACAAACAATTAGTGAGGGAAAACTGCAGGCGCTGCATCTGATACTGAGGGAGATGACCCACCAGACACCATAGAAATCAAATACTATAATACTTCTCCCACCCGGGGTGGACAGAGGGGTGAATAATAAATTCCCGAATTTGCCTTGAAATATCTTTCCTCTTTAATTTTACTAGCTTTTTGAACTGTCTAGCCAAGAAGTCAAAGAGATAAAAATTCTTCAGACATCCGTTATCACCCTGCAAATGATTGTCCCTGAAATTAAATGATCTGAAAGTGCAAAAAGGCTGGGCCACAAGCTAGGACAAGTTCAGTGCAATTAATAAAGCAACTTAAAGTGTGGGCCTCTTTTTTTGGGGGGGGGGTGGGGTGCGGGGTAGGAGGCATGCACCTGACCTCTGATCAGAGAAAAAGAGTAAATTTGCAAAATCAATTCAAGGGTACCAAAGGTGGCCAGCTTCTTGTCTTCTCTGCCATTCAGTGTTAAAGCCAAAAGGGACATGAGAAGATCACTTGTTCCACTCCTTTATTTTACAGAAGAGGAAACTGAGGCCTAGAGGCAGGGAACAACTTGCCCAAGCTCTGCATGGGCAGCTGGGCCTAGAGCATGATTTTCCACCCCACCCCTACCCCGGCCCCCATCCCACTCACCCACCACAGAGAGGTGAAGTCCCCAGCAGCCCAGCACTGCATCCCAAAGTGACCTCAGGGCCCCTGCCTTAAGGCGGATGAATAAAAACCATGGGGAAATTCTAGTAGACAAGGAAGGCAGGAGAGCCACAATAAAATGCTATGAACTCCCCTTCCTCTCCCCCATTAAATGCATTATTATACACTGATACTTTCTTCCCTTCCTCTTCTGACCTTAGAGACTTTTATCCCCTCAACAATGGACTTTAAAACCTTCTAATGCTGTAAAAGTACCCACACTCAAAGGATCTGAAAAAGAAAAGAAAAAACAAACAAAAAAAAAAACCACTTTGAAACCCAAGACCTTATCAGCCTTAGATTTCACACCATCTGGAGTCACCCACTGGATGCCCAGCTTGGATCTGGGAGGTATCCTTCCCTTCTCAAACCACCTTCCAAATCCGAAGTGCCCAAGAGGAACCTGTTGCCTGGACTGTGGTTAGCGCCCCCTCACCTCCTCGCGTCCCCAGTCCCCCTCGGTCCCCAGTCCCCCTCGGCCCCCTGTCCCCCTCGGCCATGAAGCAAGCTGTGCCTTCTAAGAGCCGATTCCCACAGCCACAGTTGGTTAACTCGGGCTGGGCTCGGCTGACAAAGAAAAGTTGCCTCTGATCGGTGGTGGAGTCTCTTCGCAGGGTCCTTTGGCCCGGAAGATAGCCTCTCCCCAAGCCGACCCCTCCCCCAAGCCTAGGCCTGGCAGCATCTGGGGCTGCAGTGGGACAGGCTCTAAAAAGAAAACCCCAAATCCAGGCTTTGCGGCAAACTTTAGGACCGACTTGCAACCTCGGCTTCAAAGTACCCAGTTCTCAGCACAGAAGCAAAAGAAGACACTGTCTCTTTAAATTGGGCTGTCAATGCCCAGATCGGTCCTGAAAAGGGGCAAACAACAACAACAAGGAAAAGCAACCTACCGTCTTGGAATCTAACTCGTGGTGGGGCTGACCTAATACTTTATCTACACTTGCTGGGTCTGCGAACGTGACGAAACCGAAGCCTCTGAAATGAGACAAAGAGGGAGAAAAACAAACAAGAAAATGTGACACCATCGAGAGCAACAAGGAGCGAGCCCTAATGCAGAATGGAGAGCAAAGTTGCCCCCGCTCACCCCCACTCCCCACCCTCCCCACCCCCTCCTGCCTACAGCCCTCGGCCTCGCAAGGAAACACATCAAGGTTAATCGGGGAAGTGGAACGGGGGCAGGGCGGGTGGAGGTAACTTGGAGAACGCTGGTGTCTCCACTCTTTCGCCACCTCAGTTTCTCTCCTCCTCCTCCCCTTCCCTTTCTTTAACGCTTTGTTTTATTCCGAAGAAACCCAGGCACTTAGAGGAGATCCAACCAGCTTTCTAAAGGGGCTTAAGAGTTCGGGGAGTTGGGAGTGCGGGGGAAGCACACATTAAAAAAAAAAAAAACAACTATGTGGAAAGTGAATGAAGCTGAATGTCATTTGAAACAGAAGAAAAAGAAGCGACGGGAAAATGACTTAAAGCGGAGATGTGGGCATCTGTGTATCCAGAATTCAGCCCCAATTAACAATAACCTTTGGGGTTAATGGAGGAGGGGGGAGGATGGAGCGACGTTCGAAACCAGCCACATGCCTGAGCCCCATTCTAAATCCGCTTAGCTACTTCCGAAGACACCTCCAAAAATAACACTTAAACTTTGTTCTAAAATAAAGACAAAATCCAGAAGGGAATGCTTTACCTGGAGCGTTTCGTAGTGGGATCTCTCATGACCATACATTCTCTAATTTCTCCAAATTTGCTAAAATAGTCTCTAAGGCTATCTGTAGAGAGAGAAAGAGAGAGATTGGGGGGGGGGGGGGGGGAGAAGGTGTGGAAAAAAAAAGCAATGCAAATTTTGATCAAGGACAAAAACCAAAAGTAGTTTTCTGTTGTTATTCTGGGTTTTTTTTTTTTTTTGCACACGCGGGGGAAATTCGGCAACAGAGGTCGCGTAGAGGGCTCGGAAAGGATTTGCTATTTAAAAAAATAACCTTGCACAGGAGAAGTGGGGAGCCAATGGCGAGGGGGGGGGGCTCCTACACCGGGATAACAAAGAGCAATAAAGAAGCCAAGAAGGGGGGGACCCAGGCGTCCCCCCCTCCCTCCCTTACCTGGTGAGGTCTGCCAGCTCAGTCCACCGATAAACATTTTACTAGAGGGAGAAAACATAACAGAAGTGAGCACCGATGTCAGATCGGCCATTTTGACGTGTAACTTACAAAAGCTAAAAGGAAAGCGGGGAGGGGGGGGGAGCGAGCGAGCGAGAGCCGGGAGGTGGGGTGGGGGAGAAGGTGACGGCGAAATGCAATCCAAAGGTGTGTAACTTCCACTGGGGTGGGGGGGGGGGCGCGCGGGAGGGATGGGGGGGGGGGCGCGGGAGATGCCCGGCTCCGCGCACCGCCGTCCCCGCCGCTGCAAGGAGAGCGAGCCCGAGGCGGCGCGGTGGGCAGCGGCTGGAAACTTACCCGGGGTCGTGCTGGGAGTCGTTGGCGCTGCCCGAGGTGCCTTGGCTCCCATTTGCCTCCATATCTGAGCCCCCCCGCCCCCCCACCCCCAAAAAACCGAGCCCCACAGCGATCGGAGCGGAGCGGCGGCCGGCTCCGAGCCCCGAGATCTCCCGCTCCCTCCTCCCCCTCCTCCTCCCCCCCGCCCGGGCTCCTCCGAATCTCTCTAAGAGCGGCGGAGCCGGGGCAGCGGCGAGAGCCGTCACACGTGGGCTCGGCTTAGCTCAGCCCCGCCGCTCGCACACCCCCCCGTCCCCGCCCCCCCCCGGCCCATCCCCACCTCTCCCCCTCCTCCTCCCCACCCCCATCCCCTCCTCCTCCTCCCCCTCCTCCGCGGCGCACGTGGGGCGGAGTTCTAGAACGTCGTGTAACCAATGCCGGTGACGTCACGCACCCCGGTGCGGCCCCCGCCTGCCCGCGCGCGCACACTCTGCCCCCCGCTGCCCGACCCATGGGGGCGGTGCGCGAACCCCGCGGCCCGAGGAGCCCCGCCTCCGGGCGGGCCGAGCCAAGGGGAGCGCACCCCGACTTCCCTGGATCACATGGGCTGCGGGGGGCGGGTGGATCGGGGGAGGGGGAGGCGCGGGGAGCTCGCCGCGGCTCCTCACTGGGGCAGGGGAGAAGATGCCCCCCACCCCTCTAGTTCGGCCTCTCCATTCAAGTTCCCCGGACCCGGCCGCCTGGATCCGGGGATGGCAACAGCCGCCTGCCCGGCTCTGCGCCCTTTTTCCAGCCACCGCGCAGAAATTTAGGTCAAGGACGTCGGGATCAAATCCAAACCCTGGCGCTCCTCGGGCAGCCGCCGAGACCCCTCAGGATCGCGGGGCTTCAGGACTGCGGAGACTCTCCCGCACAAACACCAGCCACAAGTTTTATTTTCCTTTCGCGCTGGAAGTTCTCTCTGGCTCTCGCTCCGCACCGGCACGTCTTGCGCGGCTCCCCGCCCTTCCCCGGCAGAGGTACGAATCCTTGCCCGGGAAAGGTTATTTTGGAACTTTGAGGAAACTATCGCGATTCCAGTGGTGAGAAAATGCCGAAGAAAGGGTTTCCGCGTTAATCATAAGGCGCTTAAAAAATATAACATAGGGTTATAGAGGTCAAGGTCAAATGATCGGAGTTCAAATCAAATTTTTTTATATAGTGAAATAATTTGGGAGCATCTCTGGGAGGGCCGGGAAGGATGGTTATTTCAGGAAACCCCTCTCCCACCCGTTTGTTATATCTATGTTATTGTTTCTATGCCGAGGTAGTAAAATGCATGAGATGTGAATAGCCCAAGCCCTCCACCATCTGGGGATGTAGCTGAGGGTGGCAGAAGGCTTCAAACACACACCCCCGCCACCTTGGGAGCAGTGTGGTGCAGCACAGGTCCTGGCACACAGTAGGTGCTTAATAAATGCTGGCTTTTATCCTTTCCGGCGCTGAAAATTCCTAAAAGATAATTTTGTAGCTTCCCAAAAAACAAAGCCCACTTCTCCAGCGGATTTCAGGCCGGCTAAATTCAGGCTGGATTCAATTTGTGGGGTATTTAAAACAATAAGGATATAATTATCCTTATTGTTTTTAATTATTACGATAAATTGAGTTAATATGGCTTAAGGGGGCAACATCATTGGGTATTTGTGGTTCATCAAATACTCAAATTAATGTTAAGCATGAATTGATGCCCAATTAACACTTTTCCACTAATTTTCATAGGATTAGGATACAGTGGAATACACTCAACACCAAAACTGCACCAAATCCACTGTGGGTCTTTGAAAAATAGACTATTTGGAAAATACCAACATCAGCCAAACCCGTGAGTGACCAGGCTCTTAATCTCCCTGTCTCCTAAATTGGGATAATTCTTCCTTGACAGCATTGATAGGGTGAGGGGAGGGTTTGAAATGAACACATGTAAAAGTCCCTTTTTCATTGCAAGCCTATATGGGCTGTGCTTGTTATCATATGATTTTTAGAAGGCACTTTAAAACTTTAAACCAGAAGCCCAAGCATTTTCCAATTCACTCCAAGCTGCTTCCCAAATCATCTGGGGTCCCATGTGTTGAAGAGCCAGTTGTTATTATGGTAATTGTTTATTATGACTATTCTCAATAACAAAATGCAGACAACAGAGCTAATGGGATTTTGTGGGGGATTTTTACACTAGAACCACAGATCATCAGAGGTGGAAAGGCCTTTCCTGATCCACCCCCCTCATTTTACATCAGGGGCCCAGAGGAACCAAGTTTACCAGGCTACACCCTACCCACCACCTACCTGTCAGTTCCTTAGCGGAGCTCTGGCCATCAGTCCCATGCCCTTTGGCTCTGCTGCATGCATATTTATTCTGCCCTTAACAAGGTGAGAGTGGGGTGCCCTTGTTCCCTGTTGTAGACCTACACAAGCTGAACTGAATTAAATTGCAGGAGCTAGCCCTGCAGTTATAAAGAGGAAGTTAGATCTTAAATCACCAATACTGCATTGTTTTTATTTATTTATTTTTAACTTATATGCAGTAACATTTACTCTTCTTCGTCTATAAGTCTGAGTTTTGACAAATGCATGGAGTCTAGTAACCATCACCATAAACAGGTTACAGGAAGAGTCTCATTGTCCAAAAAATTCACTCTTGCTGCTCTTAGTTTATTATCATTATGCATTTCTCCTCCAGCTCACTCACTTAATGTAGCCCCTGGGTTAGGAGAATTCCAGGAGCACATCAGTCCTCCACCCTCTTAAAGTTTCAACAGCCCATGACACTGTTGGACACTCCATTCTTTGTAACTCACTCTTCCCTTGGCATCCTTGATGCCCACATTCTCCTGCCTTTCCTCCTACCTCTCCTGCCTTTCCTCCTCTCTTTGCCCTGACTCCTCCTCTTCTGCCTTTCCTTTAAATAGTGGTGTTCATTCTCTCCCCTAACTACACACCCTCTCTGGATGAGATCCTCTGAAGGATGGGTTAAATACCACCTACGTTCTGATGCCACTCAAATTAAAATCTCCAGCCTGCTCTCCCCACAGAACTCCAGGCTCTGGTTAATTTCCTATTCATCATTTCCACTTAGCCTTCCTAAAGTTACCCCCAAACTCCACATTTCCAAAACCACATGCATGCTCGTTTCCCCTAAACCTGAACCTCTTTTAAAGTTTTCTCGATGAACAGAGCCCCAGCCATCTTAGAGACAAGGTTGACCCCTCTCCAGGTTGACACCTTCCCATGTGCAATCCATCATGAAGCTCTGTTGGTTTTACTTCCTCAATGTCTCTCGAATTCACCTTTCCTGCTACTGCATCTCAGATCTCCCACTGGAGCCCCTGCAGTAACCTCCTAAACGCTCTTCCCACACTCATTCTTGCTCCACTAATACGCCTGGAAAGCATTCCCTGACCTCTCTGACGAGGTTGAATCCCCCTCGGTATGCACTGTTATCCTGCCAGAATGCCCTCTGTGTACCCTACCCTGTGTGATCATTTGCTTTATTGCTTATCTCTTCCACTAAGCCATAAGCTCCTGTCCATTTCTGCTCTCCAAGTATTAGCACAGTGCCTACTGGTGCATGGTTAACACTAAGCAAATATTCGTTGAACGAATGAAAGGATAAATGAATGAATGAATGAAGGTCAACATCTAACTTCATTGTAGGCATTTTTGTATCCATGTCCATAAGTCAAATAGGCTGCAGTTTTCCCTTCTCATATTGCCCTTCTCTGGTTATACTGGCCTCAAAAAATGAACTGGTTCCTTCTTTTTCCATTTTCTCGAACAGTGTGTATAAAATTGGAATTATGTGTTCCTTGACTGTTTGGTAGAACTTGCCAGTAAAATGTCTGGCTCTGGGATAAACATTTCCTAGGTTGATTTTTAACTACTGATTCCATTTCTTTGATGGCTATGGATCTCTTTAGGTTTTATATTCTTCCTAACTCAATTTTTACTCATTATATTTTTCAGGGAAATTGTCCATACCAGCTAGGTTTTCAAATTTATTTTAAAAATGCTGTTCATAGTTTTCTCTTAATATATTCTAATCTCTGCTGCATCTATCCATACCCTTCATTTTTTTTCATTCCAAATATTATTGTATATGTATCTTCTCTTTTCTGGATCAGTTGTGTCAGAGATCTCCCTATTTTTATCTAGCGTTTCTTTCTACTTTCTACTAGTGTTTTCAAAGAATCAACTTTCAATTTGGTTAATACTATTTTTTTGTTTCATTAATTTTCACTTTTATATACTATTATATATTTTATGTTCTTATGTATAAGAATATATACCATATATAAAATATAATCTAATCAGTGGTCCCCAACCTTTTTCTTTCCACGGTAGTGGGGGGGGAGGGATATGGTTCGGGGGTAATGCAGTAATGCGAGCAATGGGAGCGGCAGTTGAAGCTTTGCTAGCTCACCCGCCGCTCACCTCCTGCTGTGCAGCCGGATTCCTAACAGGCTTCAGACCACTAGCAGTCCGCGGCCCAGGGGCTGGGGACTCCTGATCTAATTGTGTATTGTTAATATATCATGTTATTTTCTTTGTTCTGTTCTCTGGATTTATTTTGTTGGCTTAAAAAGATTCTTGATGGCTTAAGTAATTAATTTTCACACTTCTGTTTTCTTTTTTTTTTAACATTTAAGGCTACAGATTTCACTCCAAGTGCCACTCAAACTACATTCCACAAAATATGTAGAATTTTTATTACCATCCCAGGCAAAGAATGTTTAGATTTCGAATATGATTTCTTCTTTGCCTCAATACACATGTATTTTTACATTTCTAAACACAAGTTTTTGTTTTGGTTTTTAGTTATTTATGTCTAACTTAATTAAGGTCAGAGAGGTGGTCTGTATGTAGCACATTCTTTATTATTTGTTGAGATTTGCTTTGGTAAATAGTTTTTATAAATACTCCTGTGGTTTTGAAAAGAATGTGTATATCTTATTTGTTGTATAGCATTCTGTATGAGTCTGTTAAATCAAGCTTGTTAATTATATTATCCAGATTTTCTTTAGCCTTACTAATATCTATCACTTTTTATAGTGGTACATTAAAATCTCCTTATATGACTGAATTTGCCAATATCTACTGTAAATCTCTCAAATTTTGCTCTCTATATTTTAAAAGTATGCGATAAGGTACATCAAAAAGGGCTATGAAAATCTCATACTATGACTGCATTTTTTTATTTTTTAACATGTTATTTCTCATTTTGCTTTATTTATTTTGAAGCTGTGTAATTAGGTGCATACAAGCTTAGATTTACTGTTTTCCTAGTGAATCGTTTCTTTAATATATGCACAGATGATCTTTAACCCTAGTGCTTTTTGCTTTAAAGTCTACTTTGCCTACAATAAATATAACTACTCTCACTTCTAGCTGGCATTTGTCTGGCATATCTTTTTCCATCCTTTTACTTTCAACCTTTCTATGTCTTTGATTTTTAGATAAGTCTCTTATACAGCATGTACCTGGATCTTATTCATTTATTTATTGGGTTGACTAGTAAGTTTAGTCCATTTACATTTAATGTAATTGCCGATATTGTTAATGAAACTTAGGAGCACAAAACTGTATTAATCACAATCTCTGGCATAAACATACTATCATCATTAGGTATATCCATGGCCTTATTTTATTTTATTTTTTGATATTATGAACACTTGTAAACCTACTATTCAACTAGAGAACTAAAACAGTAACAGTGACTTACTTACAACTACTTATATGCTCCTCCTCTATCTGTTCCCCCACCTGAAGAAACCACCAGTCTCAGTCTTGTATTTATTATTCTTCTTTGCTTTTTAAAAAGTTTTATCAAATTTTTATCATATACTCGGTTTAAAATTTTACAAAAATTTTCTGAGGCCTATATTTCTTACTCAACATAGTATTACTAAGATTCAACTAGACTGTTGCTTCTGGCTGTAGTTCATTATTTTCCATATTTGTATAAAATTCCATTTCATGACTGTCCCACAAATTAGTTTGTCCATTCTCCTGTCACAGGTCTTTGTGAGTTGTTCCAATTTTTTGCTGTTACAAGCAGCTGTGATAAGTAGTCTTATCTTCCGGTGTATGCGGGCAGAATTTTCTCTTTGGAGTGATTCCTGCGTCATGAGCTATGTAAATGTAAAACTTTACAAAATAATGCTAAACTGTTTTCCAAAGTTGCTCTTCCAATTTGTACTCCCACTAGCAATGTATAAGACAGCCTGTTGATCTACTGATTTCTGACATTTGGAACTGATGTCTCATTTTCTTCTGCTTTCTCTAAGTTTTTTGTTTACTTCCTTTCTTTTCTTCTATTGAACTGATCAAGAATTCTTTTTTCCCTTTTCCTCTTTAACTCTTTTAGGAGTTGTAAGATATATTTCTATTCCTTTAGTGATTACTTTACAATTTTTAACATGTACACTTAATCCAGCCTCCCTGAAACTCTACAATAAACAGAGAATTATTCAACTTCAATTACATCCTCCCTTTTACATGTTATTATTGCTTCTTATTTTAGACTCACCTGTTTTTATACCCCTAAATTTAATCACTACTGTCATTTTAGTTTTATACAGTCATTGTTTCGATTTGCCCATGTTTACCAATTTGTTCACCTTTGTTTCTAGCATGTTTTTCTCCCTTTCTTCTAGGTACCAGCCCTTTCCCTTGAAACATATCCTTTAGTAGTTTTTTTTTAGGGAGGTTATGTGAGTGACGTGCTTTCTCTATTAGTATAAAATTGTCTTATTTCACTCTTATCCTTGAATGATGATTTCTCTGGGTGTAAAATTCTAGATTGAAAGTTATTTTATCCTCAGCACTTTTATGAATATGTCATGTCTTCTTGTTTTCTATTTATTGTTGAGACATTTGCTGTCAGTCGAAATGTCATTCCTTTGTAGGTAATCTGTTTTTTCTTTCTGGTTTTAAGATTTTTCTCTCTTGTCTTTGACTTCCTGCATTCTTACCATGCAGTGTTCAGGTGTGAATTTATTTTATTTACATGGTTCAAGATTCATTGCATATCCAATATCTCAGGATGCATGTTTTTGATCAAACCTGGAAAACTGTCAGCAGTTGTCTATGTAAATCCTGTCTCCCTTACACCCTCTCTATTCTCACCTTCTGGTGCTCATATTAGGTGTACAATGCACCTTCTCTTTCTATGCAACATAGCCTGAACTTTTCTCTCAGACTTTCTATCACTTTGACTCTCTGTGCTGCTTCCTGGGCATTTTCTTCAGATCCATTTGCTATTTTTTCTTCAGCTGTGTCTAATCTGCTATGTAACTCATCCACTGAGCTTTTCATTTCAATGACTATATGTGTCATTTCTAGAAGTTCTGTTTAGTTATCTTTCAAATCTACCTTTTTTTATAGTGTTATGTTATTTTCTGATGGTTCCAAATGTTCTTTTATGTCTTTAATAATTTTTTAACTTACTTATTTTATAGTCTGTCTGATAGTTCTGTTATCTGAGGTTCTAGGGACTCTTGGATCTACTACATCTTGGTTATGGTGGATTGTATCCATGTATGTTTTGCAGTTTGGTGTTGGGTCAGTATTTTTATCTTTTTTTTTTTCCACTTTAGGGTTCCTGGACCATAGAGGAAGGGTAAATTTCAGTCCCAGATTTACATGAGGCTGGGCTGTAGTCCCAAATTCTCAGTGAAGACTTTTTTCTCCACTTTCAACTTATGCCAAGACAAATTTTCTTGTCTCCCTGTGCCACTAGGGAGATTTTTTTCCAGTGAATTATTTCTATAATGATTCATCCCTTTCAAGGTCCCACATTTACTCGGGTATCTCAGTTCCATCTCCCTGCTTTACTGGACTCAAACAACAGTCTTCTTTCCATTTTGATGCTCAAACTTCAGCCTTTCAAGGCCAACAAACCTGCCTGAGACCAGCTCCGCATCCTCCTTCTTGCTCACCATGCTAACTGTCATCTTTCTCTTGCTTCTGGCACTGGAGGCCTTTCCTTGTTGTCCCATGAGCTCATTTCAATGGGTGTTTATTACATCTTGACCAATATTTATACATGGTTTATATTTATAAACCAGTATTTATAGTGGGAGGATTTTCAAGTTATTTAGTCTGCCATATTGACAGAAATGGAAACTCACTTCCATTTAATTTTTACTATCTTCCATTTCAAATGCATTTTTTCTTAGAATACTGTGGCATCTAGGATTTCTGAATAATTTTTCTTCTGAATAATCTTTTACGGGTGAGGCAGCATTGGAATTATCTCAAATGAGGCAAACACTGGTCAGTGTGACTATTCATTATAATCACCTGGGAACTTTAAAAAATACTGATGCTTGCTTCCACCCACAAGATTCTGATTTAATTATTCTGGGGGACAGTGTGGGCAGTGATCTTTTTTAAAACTTCTCAACTGATTCTAATGTGCCACCAAGGTTGAACATGACTATTGGAAAACATACTGATAAAAACAAACAGACCGTAATGATCCCTAGGCCCCTTCCCAGAATGTCTGATTTATTTTGCCTGAGGGGAGCCCCAGACATCTAAAATTTCCCTGATGATTGTAGCAAGGGTCCAGGACTGATGATTTACCTGGGTACATCCAGTCAGAAGGGAGGAGTTAAAATAACGTTAGAGCCGGAAGCATGAGCAATAATCTAGTCCAGTGGTTCCTAGTGTCTGCACACCCGTCCATTGGACTCCTGGGGAGCTTTTTAATTTTACAGATTCCTGGAGGTTGTGACCTGGTAGATTTAATGTAAGGCCAGAGAGTCTTTTATTCCCCAGAGGACTGTGATGGCCAACTAAGTTTGGAAACCACTCAGCTAGCCCCTCTTGTTTTACAAAGGAGGAAACCAGCCCAGAGAGAAGTGTTTTTTTTTTTTTCTCAAGGTCGCAGAGCTGATTAAGAAGAAAGCTGACTCCTACCTTCCAGTCTTGTGTCCATTTCATCCATTTCCAACATAAAGTCTCCTGCTGCTTTTAGAAGAGCTTGGCCAGTTTAAAAAGGCAGATTCTGAATTTGTGTGCAGGGATTTCAGGAATGTGGGGTCTTCTGGTTTGTTTTGTGTGTGGATGGCAGAGCAGAGGGGAAATAAAGCAGTCTGCTGCCTTGCATGTAGGGTCTTCTAGTAGCCAGGTGACCTTGAACGGATAAGCCACCCTCATCTGTAAACGGGGTCATGATGGTTTTAAAGTATCTCCACACATTCTTTAGTCCTCCTGTAAGAGGTGGAGTTTAATTCCCCTCACCCTGAGTGTGGTCTGTACTTAGTCACTGGCTTCTAATGAATAGAATGTGGAGGAAATGATGGCGGTTGAATTCCAAGGCTGGATCAGAAAAGGCACGTGCCCTCCGCCTGGCTCTCTCTCTCTGATCACTCTAGGGGAAGCCGGCTTTCATGCCGTCAAGATGCACAAGTAGCCTGCTAGAGAGGCCCACGTGGAGAAGAATTGCAGTTTCCTATCAGCAGCCCGAACTAACCTGCCAGGATTGTGAGACATCTTAAGGGTGCATCTGCCAGCCCCAGCCATGCCTTCAGAGGACAGCTACCCCAGCTCACATCTCAACAACTTCCCGAGAGACCTGGAGCCAGAACCTCCCAGCTAAGCCACTCCCAATTCCTGACCCTCAGATACTGGGTGAGACATTAAATACTTGTCTGAAGCTACTACGTTTGGGGCTAATTTGCTGCACAGAATAGATGATTAATACAGAGATACTTCAAAATGCACGAAAACAGAACTGCTTACTTCATAGGTTTGTGGCAGGATTCCTACACTAACAGTTCTGGAGTGCTTTAGTAAGACTCTAGCCAAATGAACTGCATATTAGATATAAAGTAGTGACTGCATATTATTAATGTTATCAGATTGCAACATATTTCATGTTCAATTACCTACAGTGCTCTTTCTGGAGCATTACTTTGCTCATCTGCTTATCCCCACTGCACACTTATAAAAGGTCGCTGTTACGATATAAAAGTATACGTATGATTTAAATGTCTTGACTCAGTTACTAACAACCGTGAGCACGTTTTCAAATTGGAAAAGCAAGATCCATTTAAACTCTGTCTTTTTTGCAAAAGGCTCTTTGTTTACTTCTTGGTATTGCATTTTTTTAAAATTATTTATTTATTTATTTATTTATAGCTGTGTTGGGTCTTCGTTTCTGTGCGAGGGCTTTCTCTAGTTGCGGCAAGTGGGGGCCACTCTTCATCGCGGTGCACGGGCCTCTCACTATCGCGGCCTCTCGTTGCGGAGCACAGGCTCCAGACGCGCAGGCTCAGTAATTGTGGCTCACGGGCCTCGTTGCTCCGCGGCATTTGGGATCTTCCCAAACCAGGGCTCGAACCTGTGTGTCCTGCATCGGCAGGCAGATTCTCAACCACTGCGCCACCAGGGAAGCCCTTGGTATTGCATTTTACCGGCAGGCCAAGCGCCTCTCTGATTGAAGAGTTCGGGGCTTCTAGAAATGTATAATATGGGAAAGCCAAGGTGGTTTCTTTCTAACGGTCATAACTGGAGGTCTACAGTATCTGGAAAAGACATGAAAAAAGGCAAAGGGTGTGAGGCTGAGAGAAAGTGAAATTATATTTTTCAAACACTCTTTACTGATCTAACACACAAATATCTGTAACTTATTTACTCCTAACATTGTTTGATATATTTAGAGACATAAAGTTTTCCTTTATTTAAATGATGGAGAGAATACATTTTGTTTCATTATTTCTTTTCCAAACTGGGGATGGAAATGCAAAAAGCTCCCTAATGGAGGGGGGGGGGAAGTGTTTAGCCAAAAATTTTCCTTTTTTCCTTTCCATTTCCACATTGGACACAGCTAGACACCTAGTGTGTGGTTGCAGAGTGTTGCTGTCTTTTGTTCCCTCTGCCTTCTTCTGTCCTCATCTCCAACTCAGAATTACCACGCCAACCAGGGCAAACGCTCCCTACATGCCTAGCTGAAGAAGAACAGGTCACACTCATAATGAATCAATATCATTAATTGAGTGACCACAGCAGAGGATCATTCTAGCTATAGTGGGGACAGGGACTGAAAATCTTTATTCTTCAGAAGTTGCAGGAAGTGGACGGTAGCTTGGGATTGGGTGTGAGGCTGGCTCCAGTCCCTCTGGGTGACAGCATCCTGCAGGCAACACCTTCTGCCAGCCTGGTGAGCCCCCTCCCCAGCCACGGCTCTCTTATTTGAATGTGGGTACGGCTGGCGCAAGAGAGAAGCCTCATGAATTAAACAGAAAGTCACCATTCTCATTACAAAATATCCAGGGCTGGGACTTCCCAGGTGGCGGAGTGGATAAGACTCCGCACTCCCAATGCAGGGGGCCCGGGTTCAATCCCTGGTCAGGGAACTAGATCCCACATGCATGCCACAACTAAGAGTTCACATGCCACAACTAAGGAGCCCGCCTGCCACAACTAAGACCCTGCACAGCCAAATAAAAATAAAATTAAAAAAAAAAAAAATCCAGGCCTGCTCTCCCACGTACCTTAAAGCTATTGAACTGCTGTTCGTCATTCTGTCATCATTATTCTTATACACGTGGGTAAATATTTTACTAAACGGCTTCACTGCTTGGCAGTGACAGAGCCCTTTGCCTCCTAGCCCTGGCCGGCGCCCAGCACTGCCTGGGAGGGTAGGAGGGCAGTGGGCTCCTTGAACACTCAGTGGTGTTAATGAAGTAGCAGTCCTCTCCACCTGGAAACCATTTTCTCCTCCAGCCTCTTGGGCTTAATCTTCCATTTCTTCTTTTTTTTAATGTTACCAACTTAGTGTTAATGAAGGGTGCGGGGGCGGCCCCCAAAGAAAACAGCTATGCCTCTTAACTCCACCTGGAAATGGGTGACACGGTGCCACCGTCACCTTCCCTTCCACCTGTGTCTCCACTTGGAAACTTGCTCTAGCCCCCCCGTGAGCTGCCTTGCCAAACAAATTCTAACTGTCATAGGTGGAAATATGCAGGGCCCCTCCAACCAGGCTGGCTCCCATGCTCTACAGGTCACGTCAGAGAACGCCAGACATTCTCATCGTCATTTCCACCACCAAGCCTCATGGCCCCATCAGCTTTCCAATTTGCCAGCCACACGTTCATAGCCCAGGCCCACAAACCCACCCATTAATTTGGACCAACGTTGGGTCCACTTCTTCAAAATTCTTAGCTTTTTACCATTACACAGTATTGGAAGTGGCCAAAGCACCAATAAGTAGCATGGCTGTAGTGTCATGCCATCCCATCTTTGAGTCTTCAGGAGGCCACCGGGACAAGACCTATTTCTGTGGCAGAAATTCCAACTTTGGAGGACCGTGGGTATGACGCCCTCTTCTGGTGGATGCAGGGAACGCCCGCTTGCACCCCTGCATTCCGGTTCCCTCTACTGGCTGAGGAGAAAGCAGCTCTTTCTCCCTTCTGGGCCCAGATTCCAAAGTTCAAGGCCCTGCTCTCAAATTCTGAGACCCAAGTCCCACAAATCTAGACGTTTCCTGAAGTGGAAACCAAGACTCACCACAATAGCCCACACTGCAATTTCTACAATTACCAATCGGCTAATTCCAAGTGGCTGAAAAACTAATGAAGGGAGGGCGGGGGGAAGCACTGTCATCTCTGAAGGGGGCATTCACGCAGGTTGAAATCAGAGCTATGTAACCAGACACGATACTGACACACATACAGAGACAGAGGGAAGAAAAAAGATTAGATAAGATAAAAGATTAGACGTGAGGACAGTAGAGGACAGACCACAGAGCTGAGTTAGACACTCACGCTAAAAAGAATACTGCTTGGAGAGGGCAGAAGAAATAAAAGCATGGCTGTGCCCATGGGTGGGAGGAACAAGAGGCTCCGCGTATAAACACCCAGCATGAGAACAAGATGAAGAAGAGACTGTAATCTCAGAGGAGAAGGAATGAGCCTAAGCATTATCTGAAGCGAGTCTGAAAATGAATTTCATCACCATCCTCTGCTTTTGCGGATTCCGGAGATTCCCTCGACAGTGGCTAGACATGCCTCTGGATTCTGAACTGGCCCCCAAAACCCCGGCACCTACTCAGCAGATCCCACACGAGAAAGAAAGGCAAGACCTGGTTTTGTATCTTCTAGTTTGGGTCATAGATAATCACGAGCATTCCAAAAATCAGTTGCCCAAGTGGCTGATGGGGAGGCCTGGCTTGACAGAAGACGTTCATGAGGAAGACCCGGGGGGTTAGCTGATCACAAGCTTGATGCAAACCTACAGCGCAAGGAGGCTGTTGAGAACCCTAATGCAATCTTCGGCTCTATTAATAGAACAGCAGAGTGTGAGGAGGGAAGCAATAATCCCAGTGCGTGCTGCCGGGTCAGGCCACATGCAGTTTTATGCTCAGTCCTGCAGGCTGTCTTTTAAAAGAGACACTGGCAAATTCAAGCCTGTTCAGAAGAGCACGAAAAAGATCGGACACCGGTATCTAGACAGCATCAAGATTAGCTTGACAGTCCTTTTACGATTGGCAATATCAGAATGATGATTGTGCTGCAGATACAGAATCTCAGTAGCTAACACCAGGAATCATGTTTTCAATGTTTACTTAAATTCCCTGATATTTGGGGGGGGGGGTCCCCTCTCAATATAATGGGTATAAGACTCAACCCAGTCTACCTGCAAGTGTAGTTTGAAGGATAGAGTCTGCCCAGTTGGGCTGGTGTGTCCTGAGCATCTACTTACTGCCAGCTCTGTGCCAGGCCCTGGGGCATCAAGAGGAGCTTGAAGTCTAGTTGACAGAGAGGCCCATAAACAGGTACTTTGCATAGAATGTGACTGATGGTGAAAGACACATGCATTGATTTGAAATGAGATGCAGTTTATTTCTTATAGGGAAAGAGTGATAAGAGAGAAACACAGAATCTGTGGCATATGTATTTGCAATCGCTGGCAGTCAGGGAGGAGAGGCCATTAGTAGAAAAGATTAGAACCAGGCAAGTTCAGAGTCAGAAAAGACAATCGAAGGATCTCAACTGTGTCAGATGCCGTCAAGAAGTCCAGGAGGTGGGGAGGAAAGCTCCAGACCACTCCCTAGATGTGGAGATGAGGGGTTCACCCTTAGTGGTCAAGAGACACATTCCAGGAAAATGCTAGAGACAGAGACAGACTTCATTTAGGGAGTTTGAGGAAGGTTGCATTTATCGGACACCTATTACATGCCTAGCATGGTGCTATGAGTTATGGAAGTTCAAAAAGCATTTGGAGTTCACTTCAGTGTTGGTTGGTGAGTTAAGACTAACACCTATAGGTCCTTTAGGGAATAGTGGAAGATTATTGTATGAATTGCTCAACTGGGTGAGACCGGCAGATGGGGGTTTAAGTTGTTGGGCATCAGCCTGTTGGTTGACCTAGGGTGATGTTCCTGACGCTGATGGTACCAGAAGAAAAAAGAATGGTATTAGTGTGCTCCAAAGATGGTCAGCCTGATCCTTGCCTTCCTCTTCTCCTTGCCTCTTGGCAAGTTTCCTTTCCCAGAAGTGTTCAGAAACATGATTCTTGTCCTGATATCCCTTGGGTTTGCTTCCTTTTTGTTATTTACCCGTGAAATTAATATTACTCTTTACCCTGCGCACATTCTCAATCCAAGGCGTGTTTTTTTCATCAGTGGGTTTGTGTTTGGTTGATTAGTTATTCATGTATAATGTAAGATGACAAGAGCTGTGATACAGAGAAATGATTGTGGTGAGTGCAGGCATACAAGCTCTGTGGTTGGCTTCTTTTCCTCTTTTTTTTTTTTTTTGGTGGGTGTGGGTGGGTAGGCAGGTTAGTAAGGCATTTGGATTACTTGCAGATGGTTGAAATTCTCCTCTTACCAAACTGGTGACTGAAGCAAAATAGAGGGAATTAAAATAAATGGCGTTTGCTGCACATCCCCTCAGCCTCCTTGAGCAATCGTGAGCTCCTCATGGACCTCTGCATCTGTCCTGTGCAATCGCTCAAGTCACTTGACTTCTCTAGACTTAAGTTTCTCCATCTGTTTCACATCCAATGTATCTTTTGTATGTTGGCTTCCTTCATAGATTACATTTTTGCAAAGGGAATGCAAGTTGTAGGCTAGCTCTTCCTCTGACTTGCCCCATGGGACTTCCCAGGACATGTTCCCTCACAGTAGCCAGAGAGGTCATTGCAAATCAGATCGCTCCAACGGCCTCTCACTTGTACTCAACCCTTTTGGTGTAGCCTAAAAAGCCCTGAATGATCTGATCTTGGCCTGCTTTTCCAACCTGTATCATGCCACTATCTCTCAAACAAAATGAATAATTTCCCTCCTCGGGCCTTTTGCATGTGCTGTTCTTTCTCTCCTCACTGTATGGATATCTCCTTATTACTTTTCAAATCTTAGTTCAAATACCACCTCCTCAAAAATACCTTTTCTCATCAACGTCTCTAAAGTTGCCTCCCATCTACTGCTTTCTAGTTCATTGCCTTAAATTTCCTGCTGGGAGCTCAGCTGAGGGCCTCAATTATCCTCTATTTGGGTTTTTCCACGTGGTAGCATGGGCTTCCTAATAAAATGGGAGCTGGATTCTAAGAGGGAAAAAGCAGAAACACCAAAATCTGAAATACTCTCTACCTATTCCCAAATAATTTTCTAGCATATTATCCTATGTTATCTATCTTCTCACTCTCTGAAATTATTGTGGTAATTTATGTTTCCTTGCTAATTGCCTGCTCTCTCCCCGGATCTATAAGGATATAAAATCCATGAGATTAGAAACCTTGCTTATGTTCATTGCACGCGCCAAGCACAAAGGAAACACCCAGTAAACCTTCAATGAATAAGTGAATTTTAAATGTTTAGAAATAAAGAGAAAGAAACAATTAAGATGGACACGAAATGCAATGAAACATACAAACAAACACATGTACACAAAAGAAGTCAGGCTGCAGGGAACTTTTCAGGAAGGGAACTACAACCTGAAGGGTAGAGAGCCCACCACACAGTGAGCAAGGCACGAATGAGATCCTATTGGCAGCCCCTCTGCCTCCTGCTGTTCAGAACTTTCAGAGTTGGACAGGGAAGGGGGTGACTCAGGCACAGCGACCCAGGACACATAGGAACCTGTAAGTGACCAGGATCAGCACACAGAGCTAGAACTTAAGGGGAAGTAGGTTGTGCCCAGATGTCACAGGTCACCTGTGGGATGACGTCAGTAACACTTCCTTGAAGTCCTCTGCCTGGTGTGGGAGGGCTTTGTTGCTTTACTTGAGCCTAATCCTGCAGAGGAAGATGATCTTGGTTTAGCGCAATTCAAATCAGCACCTACTATGTGAAAAACACTGTGCCACATGCAGTGGATGATGGAGAGGTGAAAGGACTGGGGCATGTGCCCAAGGTGAGAACAGCCAGTGTGTGGATCAAGCAAGTACAAGGACGGCTCCTAAACGGGACGGAGGGGTTAAGTGGCAGAGGAAGGAAGCCAGCAGCCCCAAAGTTACAGAAAAGGGAGAAGCCGAAAGGCTTCCCAGAAGGGCCAGTGCGGGAGATGCCTGGCAAGGAGGGCCCTCCAGAGTCAGGGAAGCCAGGGCACATTTGGAGACCTCTAGACGCTCCCTTAGGTTGGAGGAGGGTAGGACCTGCAGGTAAGTGCAGGAAGAACAATTTACTACCAAAAGTTGCCATAACCAATCCCTGAAGCCAATGGCTGGAGTCTTGGGCTGAGAGCAAAGGAGACGTGGTTTTCCAAGTGGAAGATGGGAGACAGTTTTACTAGAAGCTTTACTAGAAGAAGGGGAGTGCATGCTGTGTAGGCAAACCCACAAGAGGCACTGCAGTGATGACATGTAAGTCCAAAATGGTGTCTGGGGTGTGTTGTGATTTGAACAAAATAATAAGTGACCATTGGGAGGTGTGTGTATGGGGGGCGGGGAGTAGAGGGTAATTATAAAAGCAGTAAAAGGATTTTTTATTTGGATCTGGACAAACTGATTCTGAAATTTATGTGGAGTACACCCACGTTCATAGCAGCATTATTTACAATAGCCAAAAGGTGAAAGCAACCCAGTGTCCATCCACAGATGAATGGATAAACTAAATGTGGTCCATACATACAATGGAAAACTATACACTTACAACAAAGAATGCTACAATGAGGATGAACCTTGAGGACATTATGCTAAGTGAAGTAAGCCAGACACAAAAGGACAACTACTATATGATTCTATTTATAGGAGGTACTGAGAATAGTCCAATTTATAGAGAAAGTAAAATGGTGGTTGCTAGGGTCTGGGGGGAAGGGAAAACAGGAGTTACTGTTTAATGGGTATAGAGTTTCAGTTTGAGATGATGATTAAAAATAAATTATGGATGAGTGGATAAAGAAGATGTAGTATATATACACAATGGAATATTACTCAGCCATAAAAAAGAATAAAATAATGCCATTTGCAGCAACAGGGATGGACCTAGAGATTATCATATTAAGTGAAGTAAGTCAGAGAAAGACAAATATCATATGATATCACCTAAATGTGGAATCTAAAAAAATGATACAGGAGAATTCCCTGGTGGTCCAGTGGTTAGGACTCTGCACTTCCACTACAGGGGACATGGGTTCAATCCCTGGTCAGGGAAATAAGATCCCACAAGCTACGTGGGATACACGAAAAAATACACACAAAAAAAAGGTTAAAAAAAAAACTTATAAAAAAATAAAAAATGATACAAATGACCTTATTTACAGAAACAGAAATAGACTCACAGACATATAAAACAAACTGATGGTTACGAAAGAACCATAATTTCTTTGGGAGGAGGGATAAATTAGGAGTTTGGGATTAAAATATATACACAATTATATATCAAATAGATAACAACAATGGACCTACTGTATAGCACAGGGAACTATACTCAATATCTTAGAATAACCTAAAGTGGAAAAGAATCTACAAAAGAATATATATGTATGTATAACTGAATCACTTTGCTGTACACCTAAAACTAACACAACAATGTAAATCAACTATATTTCAATTTGAATTTCAATTTAAAAATTTTTTTAAAAAGTTCTATAAATGGATAGTGGTGATGGTAGTACAATAATGTGAATGCACTTAATGTCACTGAATTGTACACTTCAAAAGGGTTAAATGGTAATTTTTATGCAATGTATATTTTACCATAATTTTTTAATTTAATGTGAAGAAATAAGTCAGGAATATCCAGGGTAGTACTGAGGAAGAAAAGTAATGAGGAGATGAAACCCTACCAGATATTAACACCAGTTGTAAAACCTCCAGAATTAAAAGTGTGGTGTTCGCACTTGATTACATAGACAATGAAACAGATAGAAAGTCCAAAAATAGACTGAAATAATTCAAGACTTTTGTGTGCGAGAAAGGTGGCATCTGGAAACAGTGGGGAAACAGAGCTGAGACTAACTGGAGCCATCGGGAAAAAGTGAAGGTGGGTCCTTACCTTGTACTTATAGAAGGAAGACCTCTCATCAGAGATGAGACTCAAAGCTGAACCACGATACCACACAAATAGTAGAAGGAACCAAGGGAGAATTCTTTTTTAACCTCAGAGGGTGAGCATGTACCCGCTGTGACTTGGAGTCAGTCCTTTAGCCTTCCCATCCCTATCTCATGGGGTTGTTGTGAGCACTGTGGGAGTTAATACCTGAAAAGTGCTTAGAAAAATGTCTGGCACCTGCAGCAGATTCAGTCGGTGACCACCACCACCACAACCACTGCCATCACCACCACCATGACCATCTCCACCACCACCACCACCACCATCACCACCATCACCATCACCACCACCACCACCACCATCACCACCACCATCACCATCTCCACCACCATCACCACCACCACCACCATGACCATCTCCACCACCATCAACCACCACCACCATCATCACCACCACCACCATCACCATCTTCACCACCATGACCACTCCCACCACCATTCCCACCACCACCATCACCACCGCCATGGCCATCTCCGCCACCATCACCATTTCTACCACCATGACCATCCCCACCACCATCCCCACCACCACCACCACCATCACCATCATCACCATAACCACCACCACCATCGCCACCACCATGACCATCTCCACCACCATCAACCACCACCACCACGACCATCCCCACCACCATCACCACCATCACCATCACCATCACCATCATCACATCACCATCACCATCACCATCAAAAAGAATGAGGATGTTTTATAAACTGATATGGAAAAAGTATCCAGATGTATTATCAAGTGGGAAAAAAAGCCCAGGTGCAGAGGGGTGTGTGCACAATACACTATTCCTGGTTTTAAAAAGAGGGCAGTAGAAGAAAATACACATGCACGTATATACCTAAATATTTGTTGTAAGTGTATAATTACACATATCTACATATATTTGTAGGTGTATATTTACACACACACATACACAATAAACATCTTTGATCAGGCCACTGCAGTGCAAAACTCCAGGGGGCACTGTTCCATTGTGTTCCTTGTCAGTGGCATCCTAGGAGCTCTATATAAATGGTGTCCCTTGG
Organism: Balaenoptera acutorostrata; assembly: GCF_949987535.1. Classification (NCBI taxonomy): domain Eukaryota; kingdom Metazoa; phylum Chordata; class Mammalia; order Artiodactyla; family Balaenopteridae; genus Balaenoptera; species Balaenoptera acutorostrata. The sequence continues at coordinate 27,392,793 of NC_080083.1, forward strand.
AGTTGTGTACCACAATGGTCCTGGTCACTTAGCTGCACATGGTAATATGTCTCTGGGAGAACACAAAGTACCAAATAACACTGGCTACCTGTGGGGAAGGACATAGATGGCTTGGAATAGAGGAGTGAAGGAGAATTTTCACAATACAGCATTTGTGTCTTTTCAGTCTGGAACCACATGCATCTGTTACGGAAACTCCTCCTCCTGAAAATAAATAAATACAAGGAGTGGTGAAAATACATAAATGCACACATACATAAAAATAACAATACATGTTAGAGAATTTGGGAAATACAGAAAAGTACGAAGGAGAGAATTATAATTAAGCATGATTTTTCTGGTTGTCTCTGTGTCTGTCTGGAGTGCTTTGAAAGACAGCTTCATGTAGGGCAGGAGGGCCCCAAGGCCATCTCCTGCCCCACAACCTGGTTTGCAAATAAAGTTTTATTGGAACATAGCCACACACATTCGGTTATTTAGCATCTATGGCTGCTCTCCTGCTACATGTAGTTATTGAGTAATTTTGAGTAGCTTTCTTGTTCAATCTGTAAATCTAGTTCAATCTATAAGTGCCCTGGCATAATTCCACTAAAAGGCACAGTGAAGAAGTAAGATGATAGCACAGAGTTAAAATGAACATATTAGTTTGGATTTAGAACTTAAAAAAAAAAAAAAAACAGCAGAGATGTTCCCCACTATTAAATAATATTAGGATAAGTGATAACAACTGGACTTGTTTGCATACAATGAGAAACAGGAATATAATCTGAATTGAAGTACGAATAATGTGCCAAGACAAATTAAAGATTATCAAAGTGGAGAAAATGAAAAAGAAAATATTCTTAGAAATGAGCTGGGCCTCATTAAGAAGTGTAATGTTAAAATAATTCCCAATGTTATGATACAGGATAAGATACAAGAAATATGAGAAAAAACACACCTCTTATGTTAAAAATCTCACCAGACATTCAGTCTCTCAATGAGCAGGGGGGAAATTCAAAAGTCATATGAGACACAGGACAATTATACTTTGGGCAGGGCTGTCCTGTGCATTGTAGGAGTCTAGCATCCCTGGCTCCCCACTAAATGCCGATAATGACCCCATTCATAATGATAACCAAAACAACTCCTTCAGCTTTTTTAGACTCCCCTGAAAGGCAGTACCACCCTCCTTGAGAACCACAGATACATGTGAAAGCAATTTGAAAAGTTAAAAACACTTTTCAAATATATAGTATGATTAATCTATAAAACTGCAGTGGATTTTCAGTGAATACTGTATATCTACACTATTTAAATGAAGACTATCGAATTATAAAACATGAGTGTTTTCTTTTTTTTTGTGAAACTGATTTCCATTCCCAGAAAAACAGCAAGTGAATCAATATACTTACTGAAAACAAATAAAAATTTGGGATTTTCTTAACAGCATCAATGAACGAGCAGAAAAGTTAAGAAGTCTTAGTCCAGGGATCGAGTGAAGTGGAGCTCAGAGGTGTAAGTAGAGGCCAGCACTCCAAGGGCATTTGCTGAACCTGGTGAACTTGAACTTTGGTATTCATGGCCTCATAAAACTTTGAAAAAGCAGCCAAAGCCTCAGGGCTGTTAAAGATGAGGAGTCTAATAAGACATTTTCCAGCATGAACATGGGACATCTGAAAGGCTATGCGTGGAGTATAAGGGTGAATTTAGAAACACCTTACAGACCCTCCTGGAGACTGCAAGGAAAATCTGTCTCAAACTTTGCACTGGAGAGGATAAGATGTGTGTGTGTGTGTGTGTGTGTAGACACATGTGCCAGTAATCTCTATAAAACATTCAAACCTTAAGCTGTCCATGACACAGTTTATAGCAAAAGATCCACACTATCTGGGTGGTCTGAATACCCCAAGTGGAGGATATAACTGGAATCATCCCAGGAACTAGTAATGCCTCCAGCACCTGGCAGAACAAAAGTGAATCCTCTATAGAGGAAGCCAAGTTTATCCCAGACCTCAAAGTATTCCCACATATAAAATGTCAAGGAAAATGATCAGATTAAAGTTCAAATACACATGTACACACACAGAGAAAGACAGATCATGAGCAAATGACTACATGATACAAAAGCATGGGGTGACTAAGTGGGAGGGAGGAAGAGAGGGAGGAGGGAAGGAAGGAAGGAAGGAAACAGTGGAATAAGGCACCAAGAACTAAGAGCAAGAAGCAGCAGATGGCTGGAAGAGACCTGCAAAAACTTCAGATCCTGGAATAATAAGATGAAGACTATAAAATAACCATGTTTAACATGTTTAATAAAAATAAAATACACACATGAAAATATACAAGAAAAAGAAACTATTAAAAAATGATCAAGCATTTTTGAAAAAGAACCAAAAGAACTTCTGGGGAAAAGAGAACTCCATGGACATATTTACTAGAATAATCATATGTGACAAGAATGAGTACACTGAAAGACTGACCTGAAAAAACATTCCCATAATACAGCATAGAGAGAAAAAGTGAAAATACAAAAGAGGAAAAAAAGACATGGAGGATAAATCAAGAATTTAACAAACATCTAATTAAAGTTCCAAAAGGAAAAGAGAAAGAAGATGGGGCGGAGGCAATATCTGAAGACATAAGGGCTGAAATTTTTCAGGACTGATGAAATACATCAACCCACAGAATCAAGAAATCCAAGGGATCCGAAGAAGGCATATATATATAGTCCACCAGAGTGAAATTGCAGAACCCCAAAGACAAAGAGAATATCTTAAGAGCAGTGAGAGAGAAAAGACAGATTATTTTATTTTTAAAGGAGTGACAGATAACTTACAACTCAGGAACAATAGCATTCAAAAGACAATGTATGATATCTTCAATGTGCTAAGAGAAAAATGATTGTCATTTTCAATTCTATATCAATAATTAAAGGGAAAAAGTCACTTTCAGACAAACAAAACTGAGAAAATTTGGTACCAACAAAACTTCACTTCTGGCAGAAGAAAAATTAGTCCTGATGAAAGGTGTGAGGAGAAGCAAGAGGGAATAAACCACACAAAAAGTGAAACATAGGTGAAATATTGAGTGTATAAAACAACAATAGATGTATTGGGGTTTCAAAAGAAAAGTTGATAGGTTAAAATGCACAGCAATAATAGCATCTAAATCAGGAAGATATATAATGGAAATTGTAAGATTTTTATATTTTTCAGAAGAGTAAAATTATTGAGTAACTTTGATAAGTTATTTGCTGCTATTTCTAGAGAAACCACTTACAGGATACAAACAGAGTTCTGAAACCGATGAAAGAAAAAAATAAAAAAGGACAAAACTATAAATCAATTTAAAAGAGGGCAAGAAAGGATAAAATGATAAATGGAACTTGTGGGAAAAAGAAATAAAACAGAAAACATTATAGCTATAAACCTGAAAATATTAGTAATTATGACTAATATAAATGAACAAAATGCTCCACCTAAAATACAAAGCTTGTCAGAATGTATTTTTTTTATCTGACGATGTGCTACTCATAAGAAACATATCTTATGCAAACATATTTTATAGAGAGATTGAAAGTGAAAACGATGAGTGTACTGGGTTTTAACTATCTTGATATTAAGCAAAATAGACTTAAGACAAAAAGTATTGCTAGAAACAAAGACTTTGACCTGTTAAGCAATTCAGTTGAACAGGAAGACATGTTGATGTTAAATTTATACACTCAATAACTTTCCAAATTTATTAGGCAAAAACTGACAATTACCAAGAGAAATAAACAAATCAGCAATCCTAATGGACACTTAACCCCCCTTTTCCAGTAACTGCTAGAACAAACAGTAAAAATACATCAATAAGGATATGGAAGATTTGAACAACACATTTAATACAACTGACCTAGTGGACATTATGTGAGTTCAGGAAACAGATGCCAAGATGGGATTAGGTGTGCCAGAGGTTTATTGGGGAAACTGCCTGCGAAGGATAAAGAGAAGGAAGCAGGAGGAGGCAGGGAGAGCCTTCTGACCACAATGCAGTTCTGAAAGGAATGAGAAGGAAGGAGAAATGAGTAGGAAGAGTCTCAGTTTACAGTGCGGTTCTTCAAATGGTTTGGCCAGACTGATGGGGTGGCCTTTAGCCAAAGTTGCCCATTTAAAGGGGTCTCACACCCCACAGGAATGGACCTGCACTAATACCCTGTCATTGGCTGGGAACAACCCCGGGGAAGAGTGGTCTCAGCACAAATGTGTTGGTGGATCCTGAGTAGTAGCAATAGGGCTCCAGTCAACGGTGCTGTCCGCAGCAGGAGAACTGAATTGCACATGTTCATGACACCATAGACATATCTAGAACACCATACCCCAAACGACAAAAACACGTTATTTTCAATATTTACAAAAATTGACTATGTACTGGGTCATAAAGCAAATCTCAATCCATTTTTTAAGGATTGAAATCATACAGACTACATTCTCTGACAATAAAAAAAGTTAATAGAAGGCCCTTCCCAATATACCTAAAAATTCAGAATTACCTATTCAAATAACCAGGGAATCAAAGAAGAAAGCATAGTGAAAATTGGAAACTATTAAGACTTGAACTATAATGAAAATACATAACAAAAATTTGGGGATAGAGCTAAACAATGCTGAGAGAAATGTATGATCCAAAATATTGTTTGAAAAAAACCAGAAAAACTGAACATTAATGAGCTAAGCATTCATTTTATGAAGTTAGAAAAAGATCTGCAAAATAGACTCAAGAAGGGTAAGAAAAGAAATAATCAATAGTCAAGGAAATAATTAATGCAATAGAAAACAAACACAATAGAGAAGATTAACAAAGCCGAAAGTTTGTCCTCTGAAAAGACTAATAAAAGTGACAAACCTCTGGTAACACTGACTGAGAAATAAAGAGAGAAAGCATAAACAATATCAGGAATGAAACAGTGATATAAATGCAGAGACTACAGACCTTGAAACAAAATAACAAGAGGATGTTGTTGAAAATTTTTAAGCCATTAAATTTGAAAACATATATGAGATCTAACTGACTCAAATCTAACTGACTCAAGAAATAGAAACCCTGAAGAGTCATATAACTATGAAAGAAATTGAATGTATGAATTAAAACTTTCTACATATTAAACTCCTGATCCTGATGGTCCTGATGGCATCACTAGCAAGTTCCAGATATTCAAAGAATAAATAATTATAATCTTATACAAGCTATTTCAAAGAATTTAAAAAGAGCTCCCATTCCCTCAACTAATTTTGTGAATCTAGCATTAACTTGATGCCCAAAACTGGCAGCATAAGAAAGGAAACTTTCAGGCAAATCTCTCATGAATGTAGATTGAAAAACCATAAACAAAACATTAGCAATCTTAATCAGCAATATATAAAAAGGATAAAAAAAAAAGGATAATACATCCTGAGCAAAGCAACATAATAAATAAGAAAAACATATGATCATTAGAAGAAACACTTGATAAAATTCAACATCCATTCCTGATTGTTTTTTTAAAAATCCCTTAGAAAACTTGAATAGCAGGAAACGTCCTTAACATGATAAAGGCTGTCACCAAAAAGAGTGTAGTGGATGTCCTAACCAGTGCAACAAGGCAAGAAAAAGAAATTAATGGTATAAGAATTACAAAGGAAGAAACTATCAATATTTGCAAACAACATGGTTGTGTACACAGAAAAGCCAAAGGAATATGCACACAGTATTACAGTTAATAAATCAATTTTATAAAATTGCTAGATACAAAGTAAATATTGCAAAAGCCAATTGAATTTCTATAATCTAGCTATAAACAAGTTGAAATGAATTTTTTTTTCACACACACACACTGTATTTTATTTTTACAAGAGATAAATAGACTGACACGAAGCATTGTACATGGATGACCACAACAAAAGCAACAATGATTGCAATTACCAAACCTGAAACACACTCATACTATGTCATAATATTGACATTCAGTCCAGTAATCCTCCACTGTAACAGCTCCTTTACTTTGCAGTGAAAATTGATTTGTATATTCTTTGCCTCTGAGTCCTTGTGGGATTTTTTTTTAATTCAGACAGAAAGTCACAAAAATTATACTCATCCTCATCAGTTCACTCAGTCCCATGTAATTAAATTTTTTTTTCATCTTGATCTTTTGTTAGCACTTTTTTGAGTTCATCAGTTTTTCATTAGAGTGCTGAAAATGCTTATTCATTCAGTTCAGCGGTACAGTCAGTTACCAGAAACCTGTACTTGTCAGAGTCTTTTCCATGAATTTCTTGAAAATGAAACCCTTTAATAGGAACATATTTGCAAAAGCATCAGAGTACACCCAGAACTGTCTGTAAATGAGAAAAGACTTAAAAATGACCACAGTTAAAGATTTGATGAAAGTTCATAATAATGCAGTTGACAAGAAAATTAGTTATTTCTGAGATATACATTTTAAAGTAATAACTAGGATTATTACTTATAACATTATACCAGAACATATAAGATTTTTAGAAATTTCATGTAATGTCTGAAACATTTATATTAACATATTTCCATACATATTTCCATACAAATACAAATATAAGATTTTTAGAAATTTCATGTAATGTCTGAAACATTTATATTAACATATTTCCATACAAATAACCCAATGAAAGTTTAGTATTAGTTGTTTTGTTTGTTTGTTTGTTTATACTGCAGGTTCTTATTAGGCATCAATTTTATACACATCAGTGTATACATGTCAATCCCAATCGCCCAATTCAGCACACCACCATCCCCACCCCACCGCAGTTTTCCCCCCTTGGTGTCCATATGTCCATTCTCTACATCTGTGTCTCAACTTCTGCCCTGCAAACCGGCTCATCTGTACCATTTTTCTAGGTTCCACATACATGCATTAATATACGATATTTGTTTTTCTCTTTCTGACTTACTTCACTCTGTATGACAGTCTCTAGATCCATCCACTTCTCAACAAATGACTCAATTTCGTTCCTTTTTATGGCTGAGTAATATTCCATTGTATATATGTACCACATCTTCTTTATCCATTCGTCTGTTGATGGGCATTTAGGTTGCTTCCATGACCTGGCTATTGTAAATAGTGCTGCAATGAACATTCGGGTGCATGTGTCTTCTTGAATTATGGTTTTCTCTGGGTATATGCCCAGTAGTGGGATTGCTGGGTCATATGGTAATTCTATTTTTAGCTTTTTAAGGAACCTCCATATTGTTCTCCATAGTGGCTGTATCAATTTACATTCCCACCAACAGTGCAAGAGGGTTCCCTTTTTTCCACACCCTCTCCAGCATTTGTTGTTTGTAGATTTTCTGATGATGCCCATTCTAACAGGAGTGAGGTGATACCTCATTGTAGTTTTGATTTGCATTTCTCTAATAATTAGTGATGTTGAGCATCTTTTCATGTGCTTCGTGGCCGTCTGTATGTCTTCTTTGGAGAAATGTCTATTTAGGTCTTCTGCCCATTTTTGGATTGGGGTGTTTGTTTCTTTAATATTGAGCTGAATGAGCTGTTTATATATTTTGGAGATTAATCCTTTGTCCGTTGAATCGTTTGCAAATATTTTCTCCCATTCTGAGGGTTGTCTTTTCGTCTTGTTTATGGTTTCCTTTGCTGTGCAAAAGCTTTGAAGTTTCATTAGGTCCCATTTGTTTATTTTTGTTTTTATTTCCATTACTCTAGGAGGTGGATCAAAAAAGATCTTGCTGTGATTTATGTCAAAGAGTGTTCTTCCTGTGTTTTCCTCTAAGAGTTTTATAGTGTCCAGTCTTATATTTAGGTCTCTAATCCATTTTGAGTTTATTTTTGTGTATGGTGTTAGGGAGTATTCTAATTTCATTCTTTTACATGAAGCTGTCCAGTTTTCCCAGCACCACTTATTGAAGAGACTGTCTTTTCTCCATTGTATATCTTTGCCTCCTCTGTCATAGATTAGTTGACCATAGGTGCGTGGGTTAATCTCTGGGTTTTCTATCTTGTTCCATTGATCTATGTTTCTGTTTTTGTGCCAGTACCATATTGTCTTGATTACTGTAGCTTTGTAGTATAGTCTGAAGTCAGGGAGTCTGATTCCTCCAGCTCCATTTTTTTCCCTCAAGACTGCTTTGGCTATTCGGGGTCTTTTGTGACTCCATACAAATTTTAAGATGATTTGTTCTAGCTCTGTAAAAAATGCCATTGGTAATTTGATAGGGATTGCATTGAATCTGTAGATTGCTTTGGGTAGTATACTCATTTTCACAATGTTGATTCTTCCAATCCAAGAACATGGTATATCTCTCCATCTGTTGGTATCATCTTTAATTTCTTTCATCAGTGTCTTATAGTTTTCTGCATACAGGTCTTTTGTCTCCCTAGGTAGGTTTATTCCTAGGTATTTTATTCTTTTTGTTGCAATGGTAAATGGGAGTGTTTCCATAATTTCTCTTTCAGATTTTTCATCATTAGTGTATAGGAATGCAAGAGATGTCTGTGCATTCATTTTGTATCCTGCAACTTTACCATATTCATTAATTAGCTCTAGCAGTTTTCTGGTGGCAGTTTTAGGATTCTCTATGTATAGTATCATGTCATCCGCAAACAGTGACAGTTTTACTTCTTCTTTTCCAATTTGTATTCCTTTTATTTCTTTTTCTTCTCTGATTGCCGTAGCTAGGACTTCCAGAACTATGTTGAATAATAGTGGTGAGAGTGGACATCCTTGTCTCGTTCCTGATCTTAGAGGAAATGCTTTCAGTTTTTCACCATTGAGAATGATGTTTGCTGTGGGTTTGTCATATATGGCCTTTATTATGTTGAGGTAGGTTCCCTCTATGCCCACTTTCTGGAGAGTTTTTATCAGAAATGGGTGTTGAATTTTGTCAGAAGCTTTTTCTGCATCTATTGAGATGATCATATGGTTTTTATTCTTCAGTTTGTTAATATGGTGTATCACATTGATTGATTTGCGTATATTGAAGAATCTTTGCATCCCTGGGATAAATCCCACTTGATCGTGGTGTGTGATCCTTTTAATGTGTTGTTGGATTCTGTTTGCTAGTATTTTGTTGAGGATTTTTGCATCTATATTCATCAGTGATATTGGTCTGTAAATTTCTTTTTTTGTAGTGTCTTTGTCTGGTTTTGGTATCAGGGTGATGGTGGCCTCATAGAATGAGTTTGGGAGTGTTCCTTCCTCTGCAATTTTTTGGAAGAGTTTGAGAAGGATAGGTGTTAGCTCTTCTCTAAATGTTTGATAGAATTCACCTGTGAAGTCATCTGGTCCTGGACTTTTGTTTGTTGGAAGATTTTTAATCACAGTTTCAATTTCATTACTTGTGATCGGTCTGTTCATATTTTCTGTTTCTTCCTGGTTCAGTCTTGGAAGGTTATACCTTTCTAAAAATTTGTCCATTTCTTCCAGGTTGTCCATTTTATTGGCATAAAGTTGCTTGTAGTAGTCTCTTAGGATGCTTTGTATTTCTGCAGTGTCTGTTGTAACTTCTTCTTTTTCATTTCTGATTTTATTGATTTGAGTCCTCTCCCTCTTTTTCTTGATGAGTCTGGCTAATGGCTTATCAATTTTGTTTATCTTCTCAAAGAACCAACTTTTAGTTTTATTGATCTTCGCTATTGTTTTCTTTGTTTCTATTTCATTTATTTCTGCTCTGATCTTTATGATTTCTTTCCTTCTGCTAACTTTGGGTTTTGTTTGTTCTTCTTTCTCTAGTTTCTTTAGGTGTAAGGTTAGATTGTTTACTTGAGATTTTTCTTGTTTCTTGAGATAGGCTTGTATAGCTATAAACTTCCCTCTTAGAACTGCTTTTGCTGCATCCCATAGGTTTTGGGTCGTCATGTTTTCATTGTCATTTGTCTCTAGGTATTTTTTGATTTCCTCTTTGATTTCTTCAGTGATCTCTTGGTTATTTAGTAACGTATTGTTTAGCCTCCATGTGTTTGTCTGTTTTACTTTTTTTTCCCTGTAATTCATTTCTAATCTCATAGCGTTGTGGTCCGAAAAGATGCTTGATATGATTCCAATTTTCTTAAATTTACTGAGGCTTGATTTGTGACCCAAGATGTGATCTATCCTGGAGAATGTTCCGTGCGCACTTGAGAAGAACGTGTAATCTGCTGTTTTTGGATGGAATGTCCTATATATATCAATTAAATCTAACTGGTCTATTGTGTCATTTAAAGCTTCTGTTTCCTTATTCATTTTCATTTTGGATGATCTGTCCATTGGTGTAAGTGAGGTGAGGTGTTAAAGTGCCCCACTATTATTGTGTTACTGTCGATTTCCTCTTTTATAGCTGTTAGCAGTTGCCTTATGTATTGAGGTGCTCCTATGTTGGGTGCATATATATTTATAATTGTTATATCTTCTTCTTGGATTGATCCCTTGATCATTATGTATTGTCCTTCCTTGTCTCTTGTAACATTCTTTATTTTAAAGTCTATTTTATCTGATATTGGTATAGCTACTCCAGCTTTCTTTTGATTTCCATTTGCATGGAATATCTTTTTCCATCCCCTCACTTTCAGTCTGTATGTGTCCCTAGGTCTAAAGTGGGTCTCTTGTAGACAGCATATAGATGGGTCTTGTTTTTGTATCCATTCAGCCAGTCTATGTCTTTTGGTTGGGGCATTTAATCCATTCACGTTTAAGGTAATTATCGATATGTATGTTCCTATGACCATTTTCTTAATTGTTTTGGGTTTGTTTTTGTAGGTCCTTTTCTTCTCTTGTGTTTCCCACTTAGAGAAGTTCCTTTAGCATTTGTTGTAGAGCTGGTTTGGTGGTGTTGAATTCTCATAGCTTTTGCTTGTCTGTAAAGCTTTTGATTTCTCCATCAAATCTAAATGAGATCCTTGCCGGATAGAGTAATCTTGGTTGTAGGTTCTTCCCTTTCATCACTTTAAGTATATCATGCCACTCCCTTCTGGCTTGCAGAGTTTCTGCTGAGAAATCAGCTGTTAACCTTATGGGAGTTCCCTTGTATGTTATTTGTCGTTTTTCCCTTGCTGCTTTCAATAATTTTTCTTTGTCTTTAATTTTTGCCAGTTTGATTACTATGTGTCTCGGCGTGTTTCTCCTTGGGTTTATCCTGTATGGGACTCTCTGCGCTTCCTGGACTTGGGTGGCTATTTCCTTTCCCATGTTAGGGAAGTTTTCAACTATAATCTCTTCAAATATTTTCTCTGGTCCTTTCTCTCTCTCTTCTCCTTCTGGGACCCCTATAATGCGAATGTTGTTGCGTTTAATGTTGTCCCAGAGGTCTCTTAGGCTGTCTTCATTTCTTTTCATTCTTTTTTCTTTAGTCTGTTCCGCAGCAGTGAATTCCACCAGTCTATATTCCAGGTCACTTATCCGTTCTTCTGCCTCAGTTATTCTGCTATTGATTCCTTCTAGTGTAGTTTTCATTTCAGTTATTGTATTGGTCATCTCTGTTTGTTTGTTCTTTAATTCTTCTAGGTCTTTGTTAATCATTTCTTGCATCTTCTCAATCTTTGCCTCCATTCTTATTCCGAGGTCCTGGATCATCTTCACTATCATTATTCTGAATTCTTTTTCTGGAAGGTTGCCTATCTCCACTTCATTTAGTTGTTTTTCTGGGTTTTTTTCTTGTTCCTTCATCTGGTACATAGCCCTCTGCCTTTTCATCTTCTCTATCTTTCTGTAACTGTGGTTTTTGGTCCACAGGCTGCAGGATTGTAGTTTTTCTTGCTTCTGCTGTCTGCCCTCTGGTGGTTGAGGCTATCTAAGAGGCTTGATGGGAGGCTCTGGTGGTGGGTAGAGCTGACTGTTGCTGTGGCGGTCAGAGCTCAGTAAAACCTTAATCCACTTGACTGTTGATGGGTGGGGCAGGGTTCCCTCCCTGTTGTTTGTTTTGCCTGAGGCAACCCAACACTGGAGCCTACCTGGGCTCTTTGGTGGGGTTAATGGCAGACTCTGGGAGGGCTCACGCCAAGGAGCACTTCCCAGAACCTCCGCTGCCAGTGTCCTTGTCCCCACGGTGAAACAGAGCCACCCCCCACCTCTGCAGGAGACCCCCCAACACCAGCAGGTAGGTCTGGTTCAGTCTCCCCCAGGGTCACTGCTCCTTCCCCTGCGTCCTGATGCGCACACTACTGAAATGAAATTTTAAAAGATAATATTTAGGGGTTTCCCTGGTGGCGCAGTGGTTGAGAGTCTTCCCGCCAATGCAGGGGACACGGGTTCGAGCACTGGTCTGGAAGGATCCCACATGCCGCGGAGCAACTGGGTCTGTGAGCCACAATTGCTGAGCCTGTGCGTCTGGAGCCTGTGCTCCGCAATAAGAGAGGCCGCGATAGTGAGGGGCCCGCGCACCGTGATGAAGAGTGGACCCCACTTGCCACAACTAGAGAGAGCCCTCGCATAGAAACGAAGACCCAACACAGCCAAAAATAAATAAATAAATAAATATATCATTCCCATTTTTTTAAAAAAAGATAATATTTATAATAGTATTAGAAAACATAAAATGTAGGAATGAATCTTCATTTGATGTGCAAGAGTTCTACACAGAAACTATAAAACATTATCGATAAATATTAAAGAAGATCTATATATGAAGAGGGTTATATCATGTTCATGTTTTGGAAGACTCAAGTTAGTAAAGATGCCAGTTCTCTACAATATGATCTATAGAATCAATTTAATCCCAATCAAAATCCTGTCAGGATTTTAAAGTTTCAATTTTCAATTTTTTGTTGCTAAAAATATAGAAATACAATTGATTTTTGTATTTTGAACTTGTATTCTGGGACCTTAACTGAACTCATATATTAGTTCTGGTGGCTTTTTCATAGATTACTTAAGATTTTCTACATAATCATGTTATCAGTGAAAACAGAAAGTTTTATTTCATCCTTTACAATCTGTATGACTTTTATTTTTCTCTTTCCTTATTCTCTTGCCTCCATTAAAATGTTGAAAAGAATTGGTAAGAACAGACATACTTACCTTGTTTCCAATCTTAGGAAGAAGGCATTCAACACCTATCTCACCAGCAAGCGTAATTTTTTTTTTTTGTTTTTTGCTTTTTTAAAATAAATAAATTTATTTATTTATTTATGGCTGTGTTGGGTCTTCGTTGCCGTGCGTGGGCTTTCTCTAGTTGTGGCGAGAAGGGACTACTCTTCGTTGCAGTACACGGGCTTCTCATTGCGGTGGCTTCTCTTGTTGTGGAGCATGGGCTCTAGGCGCATGGGTTTCAGTAGTTGTGGCACGTGGGCTCAGTAGTTGTGGCTCACAGGCTCTAGAGTGCAGGCTCAGTAGTTGTGGCACATGGGCTTAGTTGTTCCGTGGCACGTGGGATCTTCCCCGGACTGGGGCTTGAACCCATGTCCCCTGCATTGGCAGGCAGATCCTTAACCACTGTGCCACCAGGGAAGTCCCCAAGCATAATGTTAGCTGTAGATTATTTTGAAGACACCTTTTATCAGGTCAAGGGAGTTCTTTTTTATTCCAAGTTTGCTGAGAGTTTTTTTGTTTTTTGTTTTTTAATCATGAATGAAGGTTGGGTTTTGTGAAATATTGTTTCTATTTAGATGATCATATGGCTTTTCTTTTTTACTATGTTAAAATGACTTACATTGAGTTTTGAATGTTAAACTAATCTTGTATTCTCAGGATAAATCCCACTTGAACATGATGATTATTCTTTTTACATACTTCTGCATTCAGTTTGCTAAGTATTTCTTAAATTTTTTTTGTTTATATGTTCATGAGGAATAGTGATCTGTAGTTTTCTTTTTTTGTAATGATTTTGTCTGGTTTTGGTAGCATGGTAATTGTACCATAAAATGAGTTAGAAAGGATTCTCTCATCTTCTATTTTCTGAAAGAAATTGTATATAATCAGTGTTATCTCTTCCATAAGTGTTGATTGGAATTCATTACTGAAGTTATCCAGGCCTGATGTTTCCTTTATGGATAGATTTTAAGTACACATTTCTTTAATTGAATTAAAGCTATCCAGGTTATCTATTTTTTCTTGATTGTGCTTTGACTGTTCTTGTCCTTTAAGGAATTTGTCCATTTCATTTAACTACTTGAATTAATTCACATAAAGTTGGCATAATATTCCTTTATTATCCTTTCATGTCTGTAAGATCCACTCCTGATACTCTTTTATTCCTGATGTTGATAATTTATGTCTCCTTTCTCTTTTTTCTTCATTAGTCTGGCTAGTTTACCAATTTTATTGATCTTCTCAAAGAATCAGCTTTTGGTTTCACTGATTTTTCATGTTGTATATCAGCAATTTCTAGTCTTCTCTTTATTATTTCCTTCCTTCTATTTACATTGGAATTAATTTGCTCTTTTTTTTTTCTAGTTTTTTAAGGTGAAAGCTTAGGTAATTGCGTTGAGGCTTTTCTTCTTTTCTAATATAAACATTTAGGGCTATATACCTCCCTCCCTCTTACCTGCTTCCCACAAAATTTCGTATGTTCTATTTTCATTTTAATTTACTTCAAAATATTTTCTAATTTCCATTCAGATTTCCTCTTTTGAACCATGGATTATTTAGAAGGGTATTGTTTAATCACAAAATGTTTGGGGATCCTCTAAATATCTTTCTGTTATTGATTTCTAGATTAATTTTATTATAGTAAAAAAAATAAAGCACACAGTGGATGATTTCAATCTTTTTAAAATTTATTGAGACTTGCTTTATCATCCACAATACATTCTACCTTTGGTGAATGTTCCATGTATACTTGAAAAAAATGTATATTCTGCTGTTTTTGGATAGTTTTATAATGTCAATTAAGTCAAGTTGATTGACTTCTATATTATTACTGATTTTATGTCCACTTGTTCTTCAATTACTGATAGAGAAATGTTGAATTCTCCAACTATAATTGTAGATTTGTCTGTTTCTTTGTTGAATTCCATGAGTTTTTTATTAACGTATTTTAAAGCTATTTTATTAGTTGCATAACATTTAGGGTTATTACGTCCTCTTGATTTTGTTGTCCTTTATCATTATGAAATGTCCCTATTAATCTCTGGTGTTATTTTATATTCTGAAGTTTATTTGATCAGATAATGTTTTCATCATATTTCTTCTTTTATCTATTTACTCTAAACCTATTACATCTTTATATATGAGAGTTTCTTGTAGACAGCATTTTGGGTCTTCCATTTTTCTTCCAACCTGAAAACCTTTGCCTTTCAATTGGAGTATTCTCCATTTATATTTAATGTAATTATCAATGTGGTTGGGTTTAAATCTACTATCTTGCTATTTGTCTTCTATTTGTTCCTTTTTTTTTTTTAATTCTTTTGATTCTCTTCTCCTGCCTTCTTTTGAATTGCTTGAGTATTTTTTAATGATTCAATTTAAATTTACACTATTGTCATCTTAGCGACATTTTAGTGATATATTTAGTTATTTATCTATCTATCTATGTATTTATTTATTTAGTGATTGATCTGGAATTTTTAATATACACCTTTAACTTAAAGTACTCTGTCTTCAAATAAGATTAATTCTACTCACATTTAATGTAAGAGCCTTAGAACAGTATATTTCCATATCCCTCTTCCCATCCTGTGCTATTTTTGCCATATCATTTACTTCTACAAATATTATAAATCCCACAATACATTTATTTTTGCTTTAAGCAATTATCTTTTCAAGGGATTAAAAAATGAAGGGAAAATTCTGTTATACTTTCCTATATATTTATCATTTCTGGCACTCTTTGTATTTCTTTGTATAGATTGTAATTCTCACATAGTATCTTTTTTTTTTTCCCAAAGAATTTTTAATATAGTTCTTGTAGCAAAGGTTTACTTGTGATGATTTCTTTTAGCTTTGGTATCTTTGATAAAGTTTCTATTCTTCATTTGTTTAAGTTTTTACTCTTTAGAAAGATATTTCTGCTGGCAATAGAATTTTAGGTTGGCAGGGGTTTTTACTTCCATCAGTAATTTAGGGATGCTGTTCCATTGACTTTTGGCATGCATAGTTCCAGAAAAGAAGTCCAAAATATGCAGTATGAGTTGGCAGGCTGGAGACTCAGGAGAGACAATGACGCAGTTCCAGTCCAAAGGCCAGCATCCTGGAGACCCAAGAGAGCTGATAGTGCAGATGATGTTCAAAGTCAGTCTGCTGGAGAATTCTCTCTTGCTCAGGGATGCCAGTCTTTTAATTCTATTCAGGCCTTTAACAGATTGGATGAGGCCCACTGACATTATAGAGGGCAATCTGCATTACTCAGAGTTTACCAACTTAAATACTAACCTCATCCAAAAATACCATCCAATTTGACACATAAAATTAACTTTCACAGTGCATTACAGGCATCACCACCCCAGATGGCAGAAACACAAACTGTTCTCAGCCCTGTATGAACTACTGGAATTGTTTGGCCTATTGCTTTCCAGAGGTTCTTTCTCCAGCCTTGTGGAATGACAATCCCTACATGCACTGATCAGTTTTCACCCAAAGAATTGTGAAGACCTCTCTGTAAATTCCTGGATATCTCTCTCTCTCACTCTTGTTCTCTCTATCTGCCTCCTCCCAGTACTCTGCTTTGCAAATTCTAGGTGCCTTGGTTTCCCTGAACTCCAATATCTATCCCCTCCATTCAGTGAAAATTCTGGGCTCTCTTCGGATTTTCCAGACTTGAGCTTCAGCTGGAAACTGTCCACAGCCAGTAAGCTGGGGCAACCAAAGGGCTTGCCTCATTTGTTTGTTCTTTCTCAGGCATCATAGTCCTATGCTACCTGTTGTCCAATGTCTGAAAATGGTGGTTTAATATATTTTGTCTGTTTTTCTAGTTGTTTATGGTGAGAGATCAATCCTATATGGTTAATCCTTCGTGGCATATATTAAACTTTTTTTTTTTTAACTTACAGTAACACCAGCTTCATGTGTTTCAATCTACTATTTCTTGACCAGGTTAGTAGTTTCATAGATTTGTTCACTTTGTGATCATTCATTGAACTCTGCACTTATGATGTGTGTACTTTTCTGTGTATGTAAACTTCAGCAAAACATACTTTTAAAAATAAAAAGCAATTGTTCATGTTTCCTGTAGCCTTAGGCTCCACAAACTCCAAATTCACCCAGTGTTTTTTTGGTTTTTTTTCTGTCTCCTGTCTTGACTTTGAGCTTCTTCAAGTACTCCTCTTTAGAAAGTGTCAGTTTTTTGCAGCTCTTTCAGCTGTAATCCACTATTGTTATACTGAAGCCCTGTTGATGTGGTGGTAAGATGAATGGGGGGGAGGCACCCTATTATCTAATTAAATCCTTTCTTTTGTGTAAATAGATAAATAAATAAATAAAATAAAAAGCAAAATAAGTTTATATGAACATGTAAATGATGTAGAATAACCAAGACACTCTAGAAAGAAAATAAATTCGAGTGACTTTCCTGACCAGATATCAGGTAGCAAGACTAAAGCTATTTTGGGACTTCCCTGATGGTGCAGTGGTTAAGACTCTGTGCTCCCAATGCAGGGGGCCCAGATTTGTTCACTGGCCAGGGAACTAGATCCCACATGCATGCCACAACTAAGGAGCCGGCGAGCCACAACTAAGGAGCCCTCGAGCTGCACCTAAGGAGCCCACCTACCACAACTAAAGGAGCCCACGTGTCGCAACTAAGGAGCCTGCCTGCTGCAACTAAGACCTGGCACAACCAAATTTAAAAAAAAAAAAAAAAAAAAAGACTAAGCTATTTTAGTGAAGAGATCATAGTATTGACACAAAGTTCAAAAAAAGACTAGAAAAAACAGAGAAACCCCTTTTCAAAAAAGACCCACACAATTGTGAGCATGATGTATAATAGAGATGTCACCTTAGAACAGCAAGAAAATACTGAAGTTTTCAATAAGTGATGCTGGCATGATTGGTTATCTATAATTCATAAAACCTTGCCCCTATCTCACACCATATACAAAAATCAATTCCAGATGAATTAACAACTAAATGTGAAAGGCAAAATTATAAAGTTGTTAGAAGATAACAAGAAAAGGTATAAATATCTTGAGAGGCAGGAAGGATGTCTTAAGTAGGACCCACAACAAAACAAAGCATAAAGGAAAAGACTGATAAATTAGTCTTTATTATAAGAACTTCTATAAATCAAAAGACACCACTACAAGGGTACAAAAGCAAGCCAGAGTTGGGAAAATTTGTTTTTTTTAACACATACAGCTGATGGAGGACAAATATACAGGATATATAAATAAATGTTATAAATTTATAAGAAAACAAATAGTCCCCCCCAAATGAACAAAATACTCGTAGTTTACAGATATATATATATATGGAATGCTACGGATTACTATTAGCATTGGAATACTACATACAATGGAATGCTGTATAGCATTGAAAAGGAATGAACTGCAGTTTCACCCATTGACATAGAAGAGTATCAAAATACAGTGTTGAAGCAAAAGGTGCCAAAGAGAAATGGATACATACAGTATGATTTGATGTTGATAAAGTTAAAAAAAAGATAAAACTAAGCTATATTATTTTGGGATGGATACATAACTGGTAACGCTGTAAAGTGAAACAAGAGAATGATTGTCACAGAACATTGGGATAATGGCTACCTCTGTTGGGAGAGAGGGAATTGCAGTTGGGGAAGGGCATCAATATTCATTCTTGACCTGGTTGCTAGTCACTTGCATCTTACCACATTATTATTCCTTAGCATGTACTTACATGTTTTATTCACTCACCTATATGTATGACACATTTCAAAATCATAAAATAAAATTAACCTCAATTAGTAAATTAATAAACCTAAAATAAAATGAACCTAACCGATGTATATTTTCTTTATAAACAGAGATAATGTGATGATTTCAAGGTTTGTGTGTCCTTATTCATTCATTCATTCATTCATTCACTTATTCCACAGGAATTTGTTGCATGTTTACTATTTGTTGGGCATTATACTAGATACCGAAAATACAGATATTAATTCATTACCTATCAGGGAGTTTTAATAATAAAAATTAATGTGATTATTATCATTATTGTAGCAAATGACATTTAATTGAGTGTCTACTTTGCACTAAGCACTTTAACATACATTACTTCATTTAATTGTTTGACGTCCTTGAGTATGGACTAGTATTTTCCCAATTTAAAAAATGAGGAAAATGAGCACAGCAACATTTAATAACTTGCCCAAACTTTCAGAGCTCAGAAAAGCCAAAGCCGAGATTTACTGTTAACAACTGTAGCTTTTCTGCCAAACATCCAATCCCTTTCCTTCAGATGGCAGCACCCTCAATTTTCTTTGGGGTGCCCTACCCCTTCCCACATTTAGTCTTGTGGTTCGGTTGGAGCTGACTACCTAGTCCTGGGTTCAAAGACTGAGGAAATGACCCAGACTGGGTCATTCCTTATATTCTAAATGCGTAGATGCAGTGATTGGTTTAGGCATGAGGCAAAAGAAAGAGAAATTAAAGACTGAGTCTCGAAGCCTTGATTTAAACCCTTGGATCCAGCGATGCCTAAAGCTTTCCTCAATGTCTGGTCTTTTCAGTTACATGAGCCTCAAGTTGGGTTTTCTAACACTTGCAAAAAGGAGTCCTAGCTGATCCAGGGACACAGAAAACTAACCCAATACTTATTGTACCAGCTGAGTAATGAGGACTAAAATTAATATGAATATTTTTTATATGCACTTAGACACACTCAGGATACACAGAGTTGAGATGTTTTGTACTTTCTTCCCTTCCCCATCCTAGGTCTGAAGCCAAATCTCAGGGGAGATAAATTAACACTAAGAGAGAGAATCATATATTACCTTCATGTCAGCACAGACCAAGCCAGTCATCCTTCACTGAGGGGACGGGGAGTGGGGTGCAGCTGTACTCAATATCACGAAAGATGATCACAAAAGACCGGATCTCAGGGATGACAATCACAACAAGAGTAATTTAGGTTCTGGGATACACTTTATCACAGGTTTACAAAGCCCTTGGCAGCAAAATTAAACTGACATCACTGCTTGGGTTGATAAACACTGTTGCAGTCTCCCAGTAGAGTGAGCTCAGACACTTGAGGGCTCTCGCTCCCTGAGGATTGGAGTGACCTTCTTCAGCTCAGCTAACAATACCCCAGTCACCTCCAAGAGTGACTGAGCCTTTAGAAGCCCCTCGTCATGAGAGACAAACACAGCCCTTGGTGAAAATGGAGTCACTTACACAGGAGCTCAGTCAAGCCATGGGCTCAAATCCATCCTTGGATTTAACTCTTTGGCCCCATGACCACCTCACCTTCACTCCCTTCCCACCCAGGTTCAGAAAGAACTTTACCCTCTAACTTCACATGTTAAGGTCAGACTTCAGAACCAGCAAGTAAGTTGAGTAGACCACTAACATCCTTTTAAAAGAGTGTAACAGCTGAACCTTAAGATCATCACAAAAAGTCGTATATTTTTCTCTCTGTTGGCGAGAACGATTCGCTACTTTCAGGCAGCAGAGGCATATGGGCATTATCATTCACAATGGTTACAAGAAGTATGTAAATAACCACACTGTTTAGCACCCTGACCCATGGTCAGTTCACCTCTTCCACGATTAAAGGTGACCATTACACTCAATGTTTGTAACACTGAGCAAGCTGAGGTCATACTTCCCCCCCCCAGAGATGGAGACAAAAAAGGAAAAAAAATGATTTTTTTCTCCTTGATAAATGTGAAGCTGTAACAAAACAAAATTTAGATCTTTGGTGAATAATTCATGTTTATCTAAAAGAAAAAATAAAGACTTTCATTATATTTCATCTCCCTCTTATTGAGTTCTAGAAACTGATTCTCTGATCTGGAGCTTCCAGAAATCCATAGCAGCTTTGCTGGCTGCTTCTCCCTTGTGAGTCCTTCCCATTACCTGTACCCCCCTCACCAGGTTCCCTTTGGCTCCACCAGGGTCATGGAAGAGGGATGAAAGGTCTGATCTGACCGTGGTGCCACTGGGGTGGATGCCTAGAGCTGGCATGTCTCTCATGGGCTGCCATGGGGTCCTCTAGGTCCCCCATCCCTGGATCCCTACAATGGAATCCTTTGTCCAGGTAGTAGCTCTCTTAGGCTAACTGCTTATGCCCCGCCCCCCTCAGCTGGGCACCTGACAGTTTTCCCTCTACCTGCTTCTGCTCAGGTCTCCTTGCAGGAAGTTTGGTGGACAGTGTCCTTTTAAAACAACCCCACCCTTCCTAGAGGGATCTGGTACTGCATGCTTTCAGCTTTTGTAGTAGTACACTGATTCCTCCAACATAGTGATTTCTCTGCTGCCCAGGCGGCTTCAGCCAGCCCCGTGACTTTGCTTTCAAGCCTGAGTTAAGGTTCCAGTCCTTGTGGCCTTCCAACCACAAAGGGCACATAGTGAACTCTTAGTGGGTGGTCTATTCGGAGCTTCTCTTACTGGACTTCAGGTGAGGGGGAAGCACCCCCTACTTTTTCCCCAAGAGGAAAGTGAGACACATCACACCACAACTGTCTCCAAAGAAATTCAAACCTCTGTCCTTTTCATCTTCAATCTCCCAATGCCCACTTAAAAAAAATTCAATTATATTTTTTTAAAATTGAAATATATATATAGCAACATTCACCTTTTGAGTGTCAAGTTCTATGAGTTTCTACAAATGCATACGATAATATAGCCAGCATCACAGTCAAGATATGGAACAGTTCATCACCCCCAAATTCCATCTCTGTCTTTGAAATCAGCTCCTTCCCTCTCCCCCAGCTCCTGGCAACCACTGATCTGTTATCTGTCCCTAAAATTCAGTCTTTTCCAGAATGTCATATAAATGGATTCATTCAACACATAGCCTTTGAGTTTGGCTTCTTTCACTTAACATAATGTTTTTGAGATTCATCCATGTTGTCCTGAGGATTAGTAATTTGTTCCTTTTTATTGCTGAGTGGGATTCTGTTCTATGGATGTACCACAGTTTGTTTACCTATTCACTAACTGAAGGGCTTTTGAATTGTTTCCAGGTTTTGGCAATTACGAATAAAGCCAGTATAAACATTCGTGGATAGGTTTTTGTGTGAACATAAGTTTTCATTTCACTTGAGTTAAGTACCTAAGAGTGGGATTGTGGGATTTGGGGATTGCCTGGTCATATTATAAGAAACTGTTTTCCACAGCAGCTGTACCATTTTGCATTCCCACTGGCACTGTGTGAAAGATCCAGTGCCCCATATATTTATCAGCACTTGGTATTGTCAATTTTAAAAAATTAGCCAGTCTAATAGGTGTGTAGTGGTATCTTATAGTTTCAGTTTGCATTTTCTTAATAACTAATGATGCTGAGCATCTTTTCATGTGCTTATTTGCCATCCATATATCATCTTTGATGCTGTGTCAATTGAAATCTTTGCCTTTTTTTGATTGGGTTGTTTGTTTTCTTATTATGGAATTTTGAGAGTTCTTTATATATTCTGGATCAGATATGTATTTTGCAAATATCTTCTTCAGTTGTGTGGCTTGTCTTTCATTCTCTCTTTTTTAAGATATTGTAGATGATTTATTTTTAGTAAGATTTAAATCTCATCTAGTAAAGAATAAGTAAAAGGTCTGGAAAGTATTTTCCTCTACCAGCTCATTTGTTTAGATACTATGAGATTACCACTTAAAATCTTCCAATTTGTAAATCAGTTAATAATTTGAGACTCAATAACAATTTGGTGTTTTTATTTGTGTGTGTGTTTGTGTTGACTTTTTCTAGTTTTCTTGAGATATAATTGACATCACTCTATAAGTTTAAGGTGTACAGCATAGTGGTTCCACTCACATGTATTGTGAAATGATTGCCCCTATAAGTTTAGTTAACAACCATAATCTCATAAAGATACAGTAAAAAGAGAAAGAAGAAGTAGAAGAAGAAGAAGAAGGAGAAGGAGAAGGAGAAGAGGAAGAGGAAGAAGGAGAAGGAGAAGAAGAAGAAGAAGAAGAAAAAGAAAAAGAAGGATGAGGAAAGAAAAAGAAAAAACTTTCTTTTTTTTGTGATGAGAACTTTTTGGATTTACTGTCTCAACAATTTTCATATATATCATACAGCAGTGTTAACTATAGTCATCATGCTGTACATTACATCCCTAGTACTTCATTCTCTTAACAGTGTATTTCAAAGAGCAGATGTTTTCACTTTTGATGAAATCTAATATATCAATTTTTTCTTTTAAGGATCATGCTTTTATTATAATTTTGTAACTACAGACTTTGCCTAACATAAGATCACAGTGATTTTTCTCCTACATTTTCCTGTAGAAGTTTTTCAGGGCTTCACATTTAAGTCTATTACCCACGTGGGGTTAATTTTTATATATGGTGCAAGGTGTAGATCAGGGTTCACTTTTGCGTACAGATGTCTAATAGTTTCAGCACCATTTATTGTAAAACTGTCTTCTCCATTGATTTGTCTACACCTTTGATGGAAATCAGTTGACCATGTATGTATAGGTCTATTTCTGGTTTCTCTATTTGGTTTCATTAATCTGTGTATATCCTTTAGACAATACTGTACTGTCTTGTTTACCCTGGCTTTATAGTAAGCCTTGAAATCAGTTACTGTGAGTCCTCCAATTTTGTTCTTCTTTTTCAAAATTCTTTTGACTGTTCTAGATCTGTTGCCTTTCCATGTAAATTTTAAAATCAACTTGTCAATTTGTACAAAAAAAAAAATCCTCCTGGGTTTTGATTGGGATTGCATTGAATCAATAGATCAGTTTGAGAAGGACTGCCATCTTAACAATAATGAGTCTTTTAATCCATGAACCATCCATTTATTTAGGTCTTCTTTTTTATTTCATGAATGTTTTGTACATTTTAGCATACAGATCTTGTACAGATTTTATTAGATGTACACCTAAATATTTTGAGTTTTTGGATGCTATTGTGAATAGCACTTTTAAAAAATTCTTAAATTTCCAATTGTTAATTGCTAGCATATAGAAATAAAATTGATTTTTGGCTTTTGACCTTTTATCTTGCAATCTTATTACACTCGCTTAGCTCTAGTAGCTTATTTTGCAGATTCTTTGAGCTTTTCTATGCACACAATTATGTCATCTTTGAATAGAGAGAGTTTTGTTTCTTCTTTTATAATCCATGTGACTTTTATTTCTTTTTCTTGCCTTATTGCACTAGCTAAGACCTCTAGTAAAATATTTGATCGGATTGGTGAGAGTACACATTCTTGCCTTATTCCCAATTTATAGGAGTCAGAATTTCCTTAGAACCGTCTCACCAAACTTGTAACAAGAGGGAAACATTCCTTAGGTCTCTTTCAGGGGAAGAATACAACTCCTACCTACTGACAACTCTATCCAAAGAAATCTAATTTCAACTTCTGGCCTTTACAACTTCAGCTTCCATATAACTTTGAGGTAGGTAGGTGTAGGTGTCACAAAATCAGTTTCAGGGTGCCTCCTTATAAGTCCTGCAAATGTATTCTAGCACCTTCATTTTGGAAGGAGAGAGATACTTGCCACATGTTGGGTTTTTTTCCTCAGCACTTTGGGGCCTCAGTCAAAACCAAAACATCCTGATATAGATGATATTACTACTTTTCTTTTACAGATGATGGATGTTAGGCTCAGAGGTCAGATGGCTGGGAAATAGCATGATTTAAACTCAGTTCTGTCTGTCAGGTCCACTAGGCCATACCAGTACAAATAGAAAAATTCAGGCAGCATTTATCACTCCCCAAACTCACATAGAAAATCAAGAGGGCTAAGGTATTTCTAAATTTAATTTGGCCATTCTAGAAAACTATACCAAGGCTAATGGAGGAAATAGTGTTATGTTTGTCCTCCAAATGTCCATGGAATGACAATCATCCAATATCTTGAAACAGGTGCTGAGTTCAGAAGCTGAGAGTCTCTCATTATCAACACTGGTCCCCTCAGGCCTTCCTTGAATTATCTAGACAGGAAATCAGGACTGACAATATGCACTCTGTTTTAGTCAAGAGATTTGACCATATGTCTCTAGGTCAAGGAGTCCAAGCCAATTTGCCTCCATGGCCACTTCAGAAAACCCAGACCCCACCTGGAAATCAATTCTTGCTGAGAAGGAGGCAGGTCCTAAGCAAAAGTTTAGGATTAAAATTGATCCCACTAAGATCACAGCTGAAAGGAATAATACCACTCTCCATCATAATCCTTAAGCAGGGAAAGAAAACTTTTCTGGAAGTGTTTCAAAAAATGGATTTTCTTGGGAACTACCAAGTTTAAGTTAAAAAGGAGTCTCAGCAGTTCCACTCCCTTGTATATACCCAAAAGAATTGAAAACAGGAGTTAAAAAAAACTTGTACATGAATGTTCAAAGCAGCATTGTTCACAATAGCCAAAAGATAGAAACAACCTAAAAGTCCATCAAGAGATGAATGGATAACAAAACATGGCACATCCATACAATGGAATATTATTCAGCCATTAAAAAGGAACAAAGTACCGGTACACGTTACAACATGGATGAACTTTGGAAACAGTGCACGAAGTGAAAAAGAACAGACACAAAAAGACTACATATTCCATTTATATGAAATATCCAGAATTGGAAAATCCACAGAGACAGAAAAAGGGTTAGTGGTTGCCAGGGGATGGGAAGTGACCGCTTACTAAGTATGGGGTTTCTTTTAAAGGTAACAAAAATGTTCTGGAACTAGATAGTGGTAATAGTTTTACAACTCTGTGAACGTACTAAATGCTACTGAATTGTACACTTTAAAATAGTTAGAATGGTAAATTTTATGTTATGTGTATTTTACCACAATAAAAAAAAGAGAGAGAGAGAAATCTTCACTATGGAGTCAGGGTGTGGTTGTCCAGCCAGATCATTTGCAAATCAGGCAAACCTCTCTTGCCTAGTTTAGACCGTTGTCATATCCTCCCTGGATTATCACAGTAACCTCCTACTTGGTCCCCTGTCCCTAGGGTTACCCTTCTCCATTCCATCTTCCACCAACTTTCTACCTTGTCAAACTGAGCACGACATTCCTTTGTTTAAAATCTTTCCATCTAATTTCCTACTATGAAAGAGGAGATTCCTTCACACAGCATCTGAAGACACTTCATGACATGGCACTGACAACTTCTCTCCTTGTGTATTTTTCACAGTGGGCATGCCCAGAGGGGGCAGGGACCACGGTGGTCTCACGCATCCTTGGCATGGTCTCGCATGTGTGGTAGCTCCAGCTCTTGCTATTTCCCCAAATATCCTGTATTGTAGCCAAACCAAATTCTCCAACAAGCCAGGCCAGTCCATGCATCTGAACCTTTGCATACATTGGTGTCTCCATTTAGAATGTTTTCTGACCCATCTGTTAACCTGGGCAAATGCTGATTCATCTTTCAGACTCAGTTCAAGGGTGCACTCTCTAGTGACTGTCAATCACTCATTTCTCATGTTCCCGCAGCACCTCGCCTGGCCCTTTGTGGCAGGACTTAACACTCGTCCTGGTAGGATTTATCTCCATCCTTGTCTCCCCTACTGGACCATGGGGACTGAGGCGCTCATCTTAAACATCACCTTCCCCTCCCTCCACATGTGATGTGGGGGGAAATAAACAAACAAGTAACTCAGTACTTTTTGTCTTGAAGGGTACACCTGGGGAATTTTTTTTTCTTTGCACAGGAGGAGACTATCTGAGTTAAACTGGAGATTGAGGGCAGTGCCGCTGAAGCTCTCCGTGTCATTCTATTTACTGCTGTGGCAAAAGGCGAGAGGTGGAGTCAGGAATTGAAGCAGGCAGAAAAGGTGGGCAATTGTAAAGACACAATGGACATTTCACCCTCACCGAGCACCTCTCTTCCTGAAGGATCCCGCCACGCAAAGGCTGAACTGACCAGAAAGCGAATCTTACCTGTTTCTCTGCAAAGGCCGAATGATGGGCACGCTGGGTGCCCCGTTCGGCACAAGCGTGCCCTCCCATGCAGCCTGAATAATTGAGGATCAAGCCTGAAGGTGACATTCCAGGTTTCCTGCACATCACTGTGCCCTTATCACTTTGTTCCTTTTGCCTGCTCATGTCGGGAGGAATAATCCACTATGACTCTTCCTAATGATGGTGGTCTTTTCAGTTTAATCAAAATGTGCTGTGCCCTCTGCACCCTAGTCTGCCCCTCATGTCTGCTGCCGGGTCCCTTTGATTAATGTGCCCTGCCCTCCCCAGGGTGCGGGGGACTGGGACCTCGGGAGAGCGCCTCTCCTGCCTAAGGCTTGGACCGTGAGTCACTCTGAACCCTGGGCTTCAAGGGTCAGTAGGGGAAGGAAAGGGAGAAATCTAGGAACAGTTTGGGCCCCAAAACAGAAGGGAGAGGAGTTGATACTGCTTTGTGCATCTGTTGAATTACGTCACTTAGTTCTGTCTTTCCTATGAGGTGGTGGTTTTCCCTTTGACGGGTGAGGAAACCGAGATGAAGCAACTTCCCCAAGGTTACTCCCCTCCCAGTGCCAGAGCCAAAGTCCAAGCCCTGATCTGTCCACCCCAGTGTCTGACTGCTCTCCTTCCCCCCCACTCCCGCCCTTCACCTCTGGCCGTGGGAGTGGGTTGCCCAGTGGGCTGAGGGGAGGGAGAACCAGTAGACACTTCAGGTGCCTAAAGGGGCAGGTGAATGTAGATGTGAGGGAGGATCCCATTCAAGTCCAAAGGGTCCCGTTGGCCATGGGATTCCATGGTGCTCCTAATATCAGGCTATCTAAGGCCCATCAGGCCCGGGGGTTTTAGAGCTGGGGATGCAGAGTACCACAAGAAGCCCACAGAAGAGGGGGATTGGCGGGGAGTTGGCAAAGGCGAGGCCGCAACCAGTAAGTGGATGTGGATGAGGGCCAGGCCCCCACTCCTGAAAATGGAGGTGGAAATCAAATCATCAGATCTGATTAAACTTTTTGATGTGCATGTATATTCATAGTGACAGAATCAAACAGGGAAGATAGGAGAGACTCTCCTGCAGAGAGAGCTTCACTGGGGGGAAAAACAGGCGGAAACAAAACTGAAAAAAAAAAAAATCAAATCATCAGATGGGACTGTCTAGTGGGGATTGGGAAAGGCCTCAGTCTGGTGGAATAGAGGTTGGAGACACCTCAGGTGAAGGGACTCCTAATATCCATCCAGCCCCACCCAGAGGGAGCTCAGTGGTATCTGATGCAGGACTTGGGTTTGCATTTTCCCACTTACATTTTGGTGTCCCTGCTTCTCTTTTAAAAAATTCTATTGAAGTATAGTTAATTTACAATGTTGTGTTAGTTTCTGGTGTACAGCAAAGTGACTCTGTTATACACGTATATACATTCTTTTTCAAATTCTTTTCCATTATGGTTTATCACAAGATATTGAATATAGTTCCCTCTGCTATACGGTAGGATTGTTTAACCATTCTATATATACTAGTTTGCATCTGCTAACCCCAAACTCCCAGTCCTTCCCTCCCCCCCACCCCACCCTTGGCAACCACAAGTCTGTTCTCTATGTCTGTGAGTCTTTCTCCTTCATAGATAAGTTCATGTGTGTCATATTTTAGATTCCACATATAAGTGATATCATATGATATTTGTCTTTCACTGTCTGACTTACTTCACTTAGTATGATAATCTCTAGGTCCATCCATGTTGCTGCAAATGGCATGATTTCATTCTTTTTTATGGCTGAGTAGTATTCCTTTGTATATATACACCACATCTTCTTTATCCATTCCTCTGTCGATGGACATTTAGGTGGTTTCCATGTCTTGGCTATTGTAACTAGTGCTGCTATGAACAAGGGGGTGCATGTATCTTTTTGAATTATAGTTTTGTCTGGGTATATGCCCAGGAGTGGGATTCTTGGATCATATGGTAACTCTATTTTTAGTTTTTTGAGGAACCTCCATACTGTTCTCCATAGTGGCTGCACCAATTTACATTCCCACCAACAGTATAAGAGGGGTCACTTTTCTCCACAGCCTCTCCAGCATTTATTATTTGTAGACTTTTTAATTGATGGCCATTCTGAGCGGTGTGAGGTTTGGTGCCTCTGCTTTGCTGGTTCTGTAAACATACGCACACTTTACTTACAGGAAAGGGACACCGGCCAAATGCAGAACAATGCTCACCTGCTCAACATCACTGATTGAACTCCTGTATTCATTCATCCATCTATTCATTCATACAGGAAACATTTGAGGGACTAGGCGATGGGAATAACCAGCCAAATAAAACCAAACCCCTCCCCAGAGGGTAGGCCACAGGCAGGCAGGGAGCAGACGTGTTTGTGAACAATTATAGCACAAGGGACCAATGACATAGGAAGGTATGTCTGAGCCATCACAGAACAGTAGGTCTG
Source organism: Balaenoptera acutorostrata (assembly GCF_949987535.1). Taxonomy (NCBI): domain Eukaryota; kingdom Metazoa; phylum Chordata; class Mammalia; order Artiodactyla; family Balaenopteridae; genus Balaenoptera; species Balaenoptera acutorostrata. The sequence goes on from NC_080083.1 coordinate 27,422,120, forward strand.
TTCCTCAGGGTTACCTCAGGGAGGTAGGAGAAAGCATCACAGAGGAGAAGGTGTTTTCTTGGGCCATCAGGGATGATAGGAATTTGCCAGATGGCAAAGGATGGTGAGGGGTTTGCGGGCAGAGCAAACAGCAGAAGGAAAATAACAGACGTGAGAAAGGGAAGGACACGTTTGGAGAGCCATGGGAAGCTTGGGAGTGGGGCGTGGGGTGTGCTGGCAACACTAGGCCTTGGTCAGCACGCCTGATGGTGCAGCAAGGGTTCAGGTACAGAAAGGTGGAGCTAATAACAGTAGTGAAGAAAGAAAGTATTTTTATGGTAAAGTTCTGACATGATGCCTCCGTAAGGTCCAGGCCACCTTTGTGAGGTACGGGCCTCTTTTGGCCCCCCCCCCCAAATGCTCTAAAAGATAGCAAGTCTGCTCCTCTGAATTACCAAACCCCTCCCTTCGTGCAGGGCACGGAGATCACCAGCTGCGAGGTGGAGGCCGCCTCCGTGGAGTCCAGGCGCGCAGGAGCAGCTGCAGCCATTCACGCCATCATGGCCGCTTGATCTCATCATTCTTCGCACAGCTTCCGTGTAGGTTAATGAAAGTAACCCAACAGGCTCAGGGTGATCTTTCTTCCTGAGCTTTGAAGTTGGGCTGATCTCTGTTTCTGACCTGGTGTAGATGACAGTGTCAGTGCAGTGCCCAGACACCCTTTGGGATGTTTCTGAGGTGAAACTTACACTCCCCTGTGGGTTGAGGCGGAAGCACCCTCTGCAGGGGCCTGTCTGAGTCTTCACCCTGGCCCAGCCTTGTTCTCCCAATCGCCTACTAGTCTCTCCTGGGAGCACGTCTTTAAATAAATTACTTGCACATGCATCTTCATCTTAAGGTCTGCTTCCTGGGAACCCGACCTAAGACATTTAGCTCAAGGAGCATGGGCGAGAAGCCTGCAACTGTAGTTGGTACCAGCCGGGGCCACACTGACTTGCCCTTAGCGTTGCCAGGTTTAGCAAGTAAAAATTTGAATTTCAGATAAACAGGATGCCCAGTTAATGTGAATTTCAGATTAAAAAAAACCAAACCACTTTTTAGAATAAGTATACCCCCATGCAATATTTGGGATATACTTATACTAAAAAATTATTCACTGTTTATCTGAAATTCAAATTTAACTGGGCGTTCTGTATTTTACATGGCAATCCTTAGAAAGAGCTCTCAGTACTTTTGCCTTCACGGGCCCCTTCAACTAAGAAAAAAAATTTTTTAATTATATTTATGACTGTGTGGGTATAATGATGAATACAATTCAAGCTGGATTCATTATTGCATATTCATTACTATTATTATACTCATTTTTCTTCCACTCTGAAAGACATTAAAATTAAATACGTTCATGGGTCTCTGTAAGTATCGTGGGCCCCAGGCACCCCACTTGCCATGCCTAATGGATAAGTAGGCCTATAAAGAGCCTTGAATGCCACGATTAAACATGACTGGACCAAGACCTCTGGGATTAGACTGTGTCTCAGGAAGCTAGTCCTGGTTGAGAGAGTGAAGAAGAGGCCAAAGAATGGAATTTTTGGACCAGGGAGAAGATGATCACCATGATCGAGGTGGGACATTAGTAGGGCCTTAATAAGCGCAGCTGGAAAGCTCACTAATTTGAGGGTCTACATGCTATAATGCTTGCCAGCTTTCCATCATGCAAAGGTGTAGCCTGGGCACAGGTTGGGTGGTGCAATGCACTTACCTAAAAGGGTCAGATCCACTGCTGTGCTCACTACCTCCTTATGAGAGCAGGCAGGGCCCCACCCCTCAAAAAACTATGACCTGGGCCCGCTCCCGTCATTGCTCAATGCTCTCCCCCTCCTTGAGAGCCAGGGGTCTAAAACTCACAACGTGTTTTTGAAAATAAAGTTTTACTGAACACAATTATGCCTATTCAGTTCCATGTTACTTAGCACTGCTTTTGTGCAGAGTTTAGTAGTGGCAACAGAGACCAAATGTCCCGCAAAGCCTAAAAAGGCTTTCTGGCCCTTTACAGAAAAAGTTTGCCAACCCATGCTCCAGGCTATGGGGAGACTCACAGGATGAAGTTTTATGAGAAACTGCTGTTTCCGAGTACATGAAATTTGAAATAAAGCCCTGCCCCTCAGTGTTTGCTGGCAGCGTGTAGTGTGGGCTCTGTATTCCCCTCCCCATGCCCACCAATCTTAACAAGTCTACAAATTATCTCCAAGCAGATGGAAATGGCTTAGCTCTTTGGTTATTGGGGAAACACAGCAGAAAAACTTGTCCAGATGGTGTGTATGAATCCAAATGAGAAACCCACCCGCAAAGAGCGGGGTGTGCTGCTGGTGGGAGCGTCCAGGGTTAGGGAGAGGAGGAGGAGGGATATTTGGGGAGAAGGGTGGCCATGCTGTTCAGAAATTTTTGCTTGTCCTTTTGCAATCATTTAAATAATCTGTGGTGTTCAGTGGGCACTTTACCTGACGTAATTAAAAATCAGATTGCTATTTTAACTGAGAAAAATGGTACTTTCAACTGTTTTAGAAAGAAGAAAAGAATAAACACTGTCAAAACCATCTCTTAGAAGATTAGGACAAAAAAGTCCAGGAGGAGAGGCTTCAAAGCTGTTTGTGTTTTCCCTGGCTTTGAAATATATAGACAGTCCTGATAATTTTATCTTCCTCGAAATACAGCAAATAAAGTCTATTTACTACTCCCGGGCAATTCCATACATAAATTAAAAACACAAAACAAAACACAAAGCACTTTAAACGAATCCTCCTGTGAGTCTCAAATCCATCATTTCTCTTCCTGTGGAGAGGGCTTATGCCACAGATCAATGCAATTCGAAAATTTTGGAGGTGATTTTGTTCTTCCTACCTTGCTATTTGATGAGTTTTCAGATGGCCATCTAAAGAACAGCTTACATGTTGTCTCTCATGGATCTCAGGGAGGCTGCAGAGGACCTGACATGTTGAGAGACGGTTAGCAGAGATATAAGTATATTTTATCTTGTTTCTTTGTCAGCTTTTAAAGTTAGTTCAAACACACTACTTAGTGAATTTATGAAAAATCTTTTTTTTTTTAACTCTGAGAATAATATTTCCACTTCTCGCCTTCACATTTAGTAGGAGAACTGCTTTAGGAAGCATCATCTTTCCCATTAAAAAAGGCTTTCTAGGCACAAACTATGCCTCAAAAAGCACATGGAAAGATGGGCTGATTCCCCTTAAAGTGTATTTTTGGATGTGTTAGGTTTAAAAATGGGATAAGATATTCTAATATCCCTAATTAGAGTTTTTTCAGGCAGTCAGATAAAAAGTAAGTCATTCTGTGGCCATAAAAGTCATCTACTCTTGGTAGGACTTGCATTTACAAATAATTTTGTATATAATTCATTCTTTCTGTCTTTCAAAAAATCATCTGTGAAGCACACTGTATGGTCCAGATCCTGTGCAAACTTAGCAATACTGAGATTAAAGATATGGTTCCTGCCACTGAGTTGCTCATAGGCCAACATGGAAGATGGACACACAAAAAAAATTAAACAATTACCATACAGTGGAGCAAGTGTGTCCATAGACCCTGAAGCTACCTCTTGATACTGAAGGCACACATCATCAAGATTGATTGGCTGTCTGGTTGACTGATGGATACCCAAGCCTCATTCCTAAAACAGACATTATCAATATGGCTAATCAAATGGTATAGCAAAAGAGCAAATGGGCAGATTAGGTAGAAGTTCGCTAAATCTCCTACGTTCTGCCAAAGAGGATAAATTTCTATCTCAAACCTTCCATGAAGAGCAGATACAACACACTGATAGAACTGCAATAGCTTCCTTTCCAGACCACAGACATTAGATAGTTTGCCTTTACCTGCCACTGCCACCTTTTATATATATACACACACACCTCAGGGAGATACTGCAACCCCCAAGGCCCTGCAAGTGAAATAGCCATACGTTCAGTTCACGTGTTACAGAGTTTCCGTGATCCCTAACTGCATTAGTTAGGATGTTTTTGGCTGCAAGTAACTTAATATCTGATTAATGTGGCTTAAACGATAGGGGTTTCTATCCCTGCTTCCAGCTTGGCCCTGCAGCTCAGTGGTGTTGGAGCTTGGTTGGGTTACCCTCGAGAGATTCTCTTGGCCTTTCCTTTGTGCTGAGAGGTTGATTGCCATGCCTCCAAACATCACTTCCTCCCCTAACAATGAAATCTAAAAGCAGGAAGGAAGGAGTGAAAGTTTCTCCTAGTCCATCTCTCTTTGTATTAGGGGGAAATCTCTCTCAGAAGCCTTCAGCCGACTTCCTCTTAAGTACTATTGGCCAGAAAGTGGGTCATATGTCCATCCTTAAACCAATCACTAACACAGGAGAACGTGCTACATTGGTTAGCTTGGACCAATCCATCGTTCACTCTCTGGGGCTGGGGAGGGTTCCACCTTGCCAAAACACATTGCTACCTGTACTGCAACTAAATTAAGGTTCTGTTGGCATGCAAGAAAGCAGAGTGTGGGGGACAGTGAGGAACAACTTACAGGCAAGCAACCAGCCACATTGACCTTTTTGGTGAAAAGCAACTTTTCATTTTTCCATAGGATCACCCTGGGGTGGGGTGAGTGTGGGGTGATCAGAGAATCCAGCCATCCCACTAGTGTTGCTGTTTTTCTCTCCAGAGTTGGAGGCATCATTGGCTTGTGCAGGTGGTCCTAGAGATCTTCAAGGTCATCACTGAAGACCAACTCATACATCCAAGTTGAGTGCTTGAGAGCCCTGATCTCAATAACTGTAGACAGGAACCATGGTTCACTACTGTTCTTAGTAGGTCACATTTGTGCCCCAGATTTATGAAGCTTGATTTATAACCCTTAAGCCTCAAAGCTTATGTTACTCCTCCTATCTCTTCATGTATGCAGTGTCTTAGGGAGTCAGCAGGAACCCATGAAACTACAGAGCAGACATACTGTGATCTGGTGTTTCCAAAAAAGAAGACTTAGGTAGTTCAAACCTTGTTTCAAAAAGAAAAAATTGAAAGGCTTGATTGTATGGTTTCCCTTTCTGTGAAATGCAGGAAGCACTCAAAAGGTACTGAGAGAAGAATTCCTAGGCAATATTTCGAGTGTGGGAAACCCTTTGGCCCTACAATTGCTTGCTTAGAGACATGGCCTCAATGAGGTCAAGGCTGTGGTCTGATTCCTCTGTGGGTCTAGTCTCTTCACACAGAGATGACTTGGGTTCCAGGGCATACATCACACCCATGGGCTGGGTCAGCCATCTCACAAATACAGCTAATCCATTTGTGTACAAGCATGGCCTTAATTCTCCACATCTGATTACAAACATGGCCTTAATTCTCCACATCTGCCTTTACCTACAGCACTGATAATAAGACTTCACATTTCCTCCCATCAAGGGTGGAGATGATTGCCCCAGTCCTTGAATCCAGGCTGACCTCGTGACTTGCTTTGGTTGGTAGAAGGTAGTAAAAGTGACACTGAGCCAGTTCTGTGCCTAGGCTTCAAAGCCTTTCCCACTTCTGCTCGTTCTCTGAGAATAAGCCTGGGCTAGCCTGCTGGATGATGAGAGATTCGTGACTCAGTCACCCCCATTGCTGCAGCCAAAAGCCAGCAATGTGAGGGAAGCCATCCTAGACCAGCCGGGCCCAGCCATTCCACCAGCTGACAAGAGAGGCATGAGCAAGGCAAGCCATGATCAGCCTAGGCTAGTTTGGGGTGGTTTGTTACACAGCAATCGCTAACATATACCCCATCAGTTATGGAGGTGACTTGAGCCTCTTCCCAACTCATCCTTACTTTGAGAGAAAGTGCCTGTGATACCAGGAGCTGGGCACATCCTCTCCTCTGTGTCAGGACAGCATGTGGTGGAGAGTCCTGCTCAAAGTCTTACAGGTGACATTGGAGTTTCTTATGTCTTTATGAATCCCACAAGCTCTAAAGAAATCCATGTCTCCAACCTGGATTAACTTCTTAGTGCCAGTGAACACCATGCTGTTAAATCTGTTCATGGCTAGCTGATTAGGGTCAAAGGCTGAATGTGAAGAGATTAATCCTTGAGTTCAGGGTGGGATGCTGTTCAGGGGAAAGTCTCACTCCTCTAGGGCTCTGTGATTCATCTTGTTGTCAAGACTCTAGACACCTCTTAGCATCTGACTATTCAAGCCATCTCAGAAATCTCGATCCAAGTCCAAACTAAGATATGAAGCCCCATCCAACCTATAGCATCTGCCTCCCTTCTCTACCATGAAGATAGCAACCCAGACACCCCAGCAGACTCACCAGCTGTGGGTGTTTCGGCAGCTGTTTCGGCACACTCTTATTTTACGCTTTCCAGCCCACCAAGTTTTTCCCCTATTCCTGATGCCAGCTTTGCCCAGGCTAGGGGATGGTGGTCCCTAACTTGTACACCTCAGAATGGGCATGGAGGTGGAGAAGAGCCTTTATCAGAAAACCACACCATCCCTCTTTTAAAGGGAAGTTCCAAGAGGAGCAGGAGGCAATAAATCAGCTTTTGAGAAGCAGAGCTTTATTTATTTTTTTAAAATTTATTTATTTTTATTTTATTATTTATTTTTGGCTGCGTTGGGTCTTCGTTGCTGCACGCAGGCTTCCTCTAGTTGCAGAGAGCGGGGGCTACTCTTCGTTGCGGTGCGCGGGCTTCTCATTGCGGTGGCTTGTCTTTGTTGTGGAGCACGGGCTCTAGGCACGTGGGCTTCAGTAGTTGTGGCACTTGGGCTCAATAGTTGCGGCTCGCCAGCTATAGAGCGCAGGCTCAATAGTTGTGGTGCAGGGGCCTAGTTGCTCCACGGCATGTGGGATCTTTCCGGACCAGGGCTCAAACCCATGTCCCCTGCATTGGCAGGCGGATTTTTAACCACTGCGCCACCAGGGAAGTCCCAAGCAGAGATTTTGAGTGTGCTTTGGTCCAAATCAACTTTTTTTCATTAACTAGTCCCCAAATTATAGCCTGGAGAGCTAGAAATCCATTTACGGAAAAGCTCAGGTAGGGAAACTGTCAAGATAAAAACGAACCATCTAGTCTACGGGACTTTCGGTGATTTTTCCTGCTTCCCCTCACCCCTTCCTTCCACCATCAACTTGTACAATTTTCTTGTTCACATCCAGTATCAAGTTCAAGGAGTTCCTTTCTTCTCTCTTCTGCCTTTGTTTCCCACCTCCTCCCTTCCCCTGCTGAAGTCCTGTGTAAAAATTTGTGAGGGGTCCTTGAATGGTTAGGTCTATGCCAGTGTAAGGTTTTTGGAGGATTTTTTTCCCCTCGTGAAAGGGGCCCTTGAAAAAGTTTTGCTCTCTCCCGGGGAGCCAGCTGGGACTGCCTGGGTTTCCTGGAGAAGGTGGCCATTCTGCCAGACTCTGAAGTGTGAAGCAGACAGTCAGTGTGCCCTGGGCTCCCGGATAATGCGGACCCTGTTCTGCTAAGTACACAGCTCTGAGGTCTGAGTCTCGCAAGAAGCCTAGAATTCCTGCACAAAGGTGAGACTGAGGATAACCTCCCCCTGCATTCAGGAAATGGATTATTCAGGCCTCTAATTCAGAAAGTATGCAGCATTTAAACTGAACATTAATTTTTATGCCCAGTTTGGCAGCAGGAGTTGTTGGGCATTGACAGTTACCTTTTTCTTCCTTTTTTGCTAAAGCATGGGAAGTTAGGGGGCTGGAGGATACTTATTTTGTGATACGTCAGACTCCAAAGGTAACAGTCAGAAACGTAGTACTATGTGCCGCTCCAGCTAAAAATGGAATTAAATGAGAAAACCCCACGCAGGAGGCCAGTCCCTTGTGCACTTCGGTCGTGGTGCCAGGGAGGCTGGAACTGTCTCATGGGGCAGCTACTTGCAGTGAAATGAGCAAGGGATTCAGTCCTGAGTTTGAAATCTGGCTCTGCTCCCCCTACTGGCTGTGCGGTTCTGGGAAGATGACCTAATCTATGTCCTCATCACTTTCTAGGAAAACGAAGTTAATTATAAGTCCAGGGTGTTGATTAAATATTAGATGGCGTGATGCATTGTTAAGTAAAATCTATTTCAGACACAAACACCAGCAGCTAGGATTACATTTGACGATTATATCAGTCTGAATAGACTGGGTTATGTGTTCAGAAATAACTTCGAAATCTCAGGGGTTTGCAAGATTCAGTGTCTGCTCACGCAAGTGGTCCATGGTGAGGTGGCTACAGCTCTGTTCCCTGTGCCCTTCACCTTGCGACCTGGACTGTTAGAGCATCTCCTATGCAGGGCGTTGCTGGGCTCATGGCAACAGAAAAGAGAAAATGGTGGAATAACACAGTGGCTCTCAAAGCTTCTCTTGAAGTGGCAGAGGTCTCTTCTGCTAGGTTTTCAGTGGCCAAAGCCAGTCATATGGCCAGCCTGTCCTCAGTAAAGTGGGACTATGTAATTATCCCACAGGGACAGAGAGAACAGTATAATCTATCACTGCTGCATGTAACAGAAAATCCCAATACCAGAGGCAGAAAGGGAAGCTGTTCCTCTCTCTTGTAAAATAAGCCCCAAAATAGACTGTTTTGGGTTAACAATGAAGCTCCCCAGTCACTGGGGACCCACACTTCCTATATTTCTGTCCTATCATCCTTAGTTGGCATGTTATTTTCAAATAATAGGAGAGAAACATGTGTCCTTTTAGGAATGAAAGGAAAGGGTGGGCCCCCATATTTAGCTGCATTTAGGAGAGGGCAGGGAGAATTCCTTAGCTGAGCAAGTGGGAAACAGAATCAATGGGAACTTGACCCAACCAGTTGGTCAGGGAACAGAAAAAGAGGAAACAGCAACGTAAAAAAAAAAAAAAAAAAAAAAAAACATAAAATGAAAGCAATAAAAGCACACAGATGGACCTAGATGCCAAACAGGTCCACACTGAAGAGAACGTGGAAGTGAGCCTCAGCGCTCAGAAGGGACCGGCAGCCGGAGCGAGATCGCACCTTTGTTGTTAAAACTGGCAAGATTCGGGGGTCACTTAGTCTTTGTCCTTCCCGAGGTCTCTCGTGGATTCATGTGTTGTTTTGTCACAGTCTTTCTCAAGTGTTTTTCACACATGGGGATGTGAGTGATACACTGGACTTTTGCGCATCTGCACATACCTTTTGTTTTCAGCTTCCTGTGTCTTCCTAAATATCCTTATTAATTTTGGCCAAAGTTGATGGCTGCCTCTATTTCACTTGCATGTATTCTGTTGTTCTGATCGGCCTTCCCAGGAGGGCCCAGGAACCCAGCCCACAGCTCCAGCTTGGGTCTGGCCTCTGAGGGGTCATGTGTGAACAGTGGTGTGGGAATCCTCCCATCTCTGAGGGAGGCCTGAGGGGGGATGCTCCCCGCCCCCGCCCTGCCCCCCACGCTCTGCTCTCCGGCCTCCTACCCAGTCCCGGGGAGAAAGTCCTCTTCCACTTCTCTCAACAGCTAGAGCCTCACCTGCAGGAAGTCCCGTCTCAGGAATGCAGATAGACCGGATAGGACACAGCAGGGGGACGGCCCTGTCCAGGCGTCCCCTACACAAGGGACATTTTTGAACAGGCAAGTGTTTTGTCCCTTCAACGTGCACGTAGAAGCAGGGCCCAAATGTCCTGTGGTTCCTACAAAGAGATGAATCAGAGCTGTTCTTACTTCTTGAGGCAGCTTGCGGAGAATCCCCATGGCCACCCCCAGGCTGGGCAGGCCGACTCCCAGACACCAGCCCAAGCCTGCATCTCTGCGCTCAGGCCATGGCTGTTCCTCCCCCTTCTCTGGAAAGTATGACCAGTAAAGGTGACCCCATGGCTGCCAGGATGGAACCAGCTCAACCCGAGGGCAGGCCTGCCTTGGGCAGCTCTTGCGTGGCCCTCAGTTCCCGTGCGGACCAGGGAAGGGGTCCAGTGTCCCCATTAGTCGGGTTGGAGCCTGGAGACGCCCCGTTCCATCCTCACACAGCAGCGCGTGTTAAGGCGGGTCTGCACAGGCCTGGCTGGGCACACACTGGTCAAGCAGGAAGAGGAAACTTCCAGTTTGATTAGTCCCCGTGCAGAGGGTTGTACTTTATCTTTGGAAGAATTATGCAGGCAGCCCTGTCCTGCAGTACTGACTTTTTAGGGCCATGCCCGCTGGAGCAGAGAAACTGAAAGTGTCTAGCAGGTGTTGCACCACTCCAAGTGCATGTGGCCTGTGGGCCATACTTGAAATTCCAGCACTGAAAGTAAAGGTGAAATGTGCCTGGAAGCCCAGCACTGACTGAACTAAACACCATCATTAGATACATCTAGGTTCAAGTCTCAGACTGCTTCCCACTGTACAATGTCACAAGAGCACATTTCTGCTAGGACCAATCCTTGGATGCTCTGCCTCAATCCCTACGCAAAGTCTCCACTTTCCCAGAAATGTCAGAAGGCCAGAGGGCTTCTTGTGCTTCTTGCTGACCCTTCTTTCAGATAAGGCGGTCATTGTTTCTGGGTCTCCCACTTCTCAGCCTTCTGTCAGAAAGAAGCTCAGGATTCCCTTGCTCTGGCCCTTTTCCAAGAACTTAGGCAGGAACTCCCTGGAAAGCAACTCTGCAGGGGGATCCACACACCAGAGCCTAGGGACCTGCTGCAAATGTGGGTGGGCTGGTTAAGTGCATGGGCTGCGGATGAGTTTTCTGTGCCATGTGACAGATCATCACGAACTTAATGCCTTAAAATAATACACTATTATCTCACAGTGCCTGTGGGTCAGGAGTCAGGCATGGCTTACCTGGGTCTGCCCAGGGTCTCACAAGGCTGCAGTCAAGGTGTCCCTACCAAGCCGCGTTCTCATCTGGAGGCTCAACTAGGAAATAATCTGCTCCCCAACTCATGCAGGTTGTTGGCAGAATTCATTTCCTTGTAGCTGTATGAGCGAGGGCCCCAGCCTCTTATTGGCTGTCGACTGGAGGTTGCCCTGAAGTCCCAGAGGCCACCCAAAGTTCCCTGCCACGTGGTCCTCTCCACAGGCACTTCACAGCAGGGTGCTTGTTCTGTGAGGCCATCAGGAGAATCTTGCTCCAGTTGGCTAAGACGGAGTCATTTTTTTTTTTTTTTAATTTATTTTTGGCTGTGTTGGGTCTTTGTTGCTGCGTGCGGGCTTTCTCTAGTTGTGGCGTGCGGGGGCTACTCTTCGTTGTGGTGCATGGGTTTCTCATTGTGGTGGCTTCTCTTGTTGCGGAGCATGAGCTCTAGGCGCGTGGGCTTCAGTAGTTGTGGCACAGGGACTCAGTAGTTGTGGCTCACAGGCTCTAGAGTGCAGGCTCAGTAGATGTGGTGCACGGGCTTAGTTGCTCCACGGCATGTATGATCTTCCTGGACCAGGGCTTGAACCCGTGTCCCCTGCATTGGTAGGCAGATTCTAAACCACTGCGCCACCAGGGAAGCCCGAGTCATATATTATTGAATAAATAGCATAACCTTGGGAGTGACATCCATCACCCTTGCCTTTTCTATGCATTAGAAGCAAGTCACAGGTTCTGCCCAAACTCAGGGGGACAGGATAATGCAAGGACATGACTCATTGGAGGTGACCATAGGGTGGGTCCACCACCACTGCCCCCAAACCTGCCTGTGTTTGTATCTTACCTCCTCCACTAACAACTTAGGTGACCTTGTGCAAGTTACTTAGCTTCTCAGCCCCAGGTCCCTCATTTGTAAAATGAGGGTAAAACCCATAGGATTCTCGGGAAGATCAAATAAAATGTTCCATCTCAAGTATTTCACAGAGTGCCTGGCACATAATAAACACTCAAATGTTAGCTATGATGACAGTGGTGTTGATTAATATTAATAGTATTGGCACTGATTCCCAGGTCTGTCTTGGATATTAAGAAGCAGAAATGTAACTCTGACTATGGCTACTTCCACCCTGGTTACAAAACCCTCTGTGAAGGCCAGATCCACATCCTTGGCTGCTCCAGAAATCTTAAGAGAGATCAGTTTCAACCTCAGCTAGGAGCTGGGACATCATGGGATGCCAGCTTCCCAGCCACTGGAAGTCTGTTAAGTGATGAACATGCTCAGGAAAGAGGTTCTTCTCATCTTTTGTGAGCCGCAGGGCAGCTGAGATTGAGGGGCAAGTGGCCTCTCTGGACCCTGTGGGACAGGCCACATTAAGCATCCCTTCCAGTTGGCTATGATTGGTGCCTCACCTATATCCTATATAGGTGATCTCTCCTATATCCTATTCATCCCTGCATCTATAACTCTATTACCTGTTCACCCAGAATAACGAGCCATGTTTATTATCACTAAAAATCTCATAAACTCCATGAGAAATTTAAAAGATCAAGTAAAATACACACTCAACCCCAGCATCACTGTAACAACAACCTAAACACACAACCATCAAATACACAAGTCAAAGAGAATAGGTTACAATAACTCACACCAATACTAACAATAATTACCCGCGATGAATTTTTCAAGTTTAGCAATACTGTGATCCGGACATTGGCTCATGGAAGGATGTACTCTCCTGGCCGGGTGCCTTCCTGAGTAGTGCCTCATGGGAACTCAGCTGTTCTGGTGATGCAGTCATGTGACCCCTCATTTGCACACCATTGTTCTGAAGGATGCTTGGAAACCTAACTCAGCGTTAGCCTCTCGACTCTACGATGTCCCTGTGCAAGAACCACGTACTGGACACTGAGTACCTCTGAATTTTTTTGTAGGGAAATTTGGGAAACTTTGAGCTATTTGTTTCTCAGGGAGCTACAAATATTTTTCTAATTATTTTCATTTTTGGAACAGCTGCACCACCACTGGAACTTGAGGGGGTGGCTGTTTTGAAACTCACAGGCTTAGGACAAAACCCATCTTGCTTTATTTCAAAGAAAGAAATGATCTTTCAATAATATCCAGGAGAATTGGATGGGAGATAGTCATCAGCTTTTTTTGAATCTGCAGGCAGCTCTATTGTGTGAAGGGCCAAGGGTCTTCAGTCTACTTAGCTTTCCATTTGGGGAAATTTCCTCCAGAGGATTTTCTTTAGATCCTTAAAGCTCTATGTTTATGAGGCGTGGCGTCATATACTAAATAAGCCAGGATACACAGATGAGGGCTGCAGCTTAGGTTTCTCCTTTTTTCATTCTGTTGTTTAACAAAAGTTATGGGCACTTCCCATGTTTCTGGCCATGTGCTAGCCTTTGGGGATAAAATCACAAAGCCATGGTGGAAATAAACATGGCTCCTGTTCTACCTGTTCACTCTCAGAGGATATAGACACATCATTCCCAATATGGTGTGACGAGAGGTAAACTCAGCATCCCACAGAGCACTAGACAAGCAGAGGGAAGGGAAGGACACAAAACACAGCTTGGAAGAAGGACAAAGTAAGGCTTTCCACAGCAAGCAAGTTCAGGAGGATAATAGGCACGTAGGGGTGGAGTCTGAAGCAGTATTTCCTGGCAGAGGGAACAAAGTGAAAAGTCTCTTAAGACTGAGAAAGCAAGACATGCGTGAACTAGAGGAAGTTCTGAGTAGCTGGAGAACAGAGATGGGGAGTGGAGAGGGAATGCTGTGGACGGCCGCAAAGGGGCCACCCCACCGTCCTTTCTTGGAAAGCTACTGCAAACTGCAGCCTCTGAAAAGCCATAAGAAAAATAAGGCCATCCGGCAATTGTGAAGAGCCTGGATTGAGGGTTAAGGTTAAAGTTCAATGTTAAAGCAGAAAGTTCCTTTATTTTTACATCACTGAGCTTTAAAATTTTCTTTTATATACTTGTTTTAACAAATTCAAACAGTACAAAACTACATGAATTAAAAAGAGAATGTGCCCTGTCCCCTGCCAATCCTATTCTCCAACAGAAATCCCTGTTAGCAATTGACTGTCTTTCCTAACAGACCTTTTTCTATGCATATACCAACATATATCTGTATATCATTGTCGATGTTATTATTATTATATAAGCATGATTTATTATTATTATTATTATTATATGAGCACTGTTCTAAGCCCTTTACATGCATTCTCATTTCATCCTGACATCAGCACTAAGAGGTAATTATCCCCATTTCAGAGACAAGGAAACCAACACACAGAGAGATTAGGTAACTTGCCTATGGTTATACAAGTGGTAAAAGGCAGAAGCAGGATACAACCAGACAGTGTTAAAAAGTTTGTGTATCTAACCATTATGCTCTAGTATGTATTTGCGTACACACACACACACACACACACACACACACAATGTTTGCTATTTTACCAAATTGGGATCATAGTATCCATACTGATTATTTTCACTTAAAATACATCATAATTTAAAATTGAGCAAAGGATTTGAATAGACATTTCCTAAAACAATATCCAATAAGCACATGAAAAGATGCCCAATGTCATTGGTGATCAGAGAAATGCAAATCAAAATCACAATGAGATACCACTTCACCCCCACTAGGATGGCTATAATTTTTTTTTTTAATGGAAAATAACAAGTGTTGGCAAGGATGTGGAGAAATTGGACCACTTGTATATTGCTGATGGGAATGTAAAATGGTGCAGCCACTGTGGAAAATAATTTGGCAGTTCCTCAAAAAAGTTAAACATTAGATTTAACGTATGACCCAGCAATTCCACTTCCAGTATACACCCAAAAGAATTGCAAAGAGGTACTAAAACAAATGCGTGTACATACATGATCATAGCAGCACTATGCACATAATTTAGATAGAATATTCAGTTGGTGTCCTCAGAAAAGTTTTGCATCAGAAAAAGCGGGACAAGATTAGCCTGAGAATAAATGCTGCTTTGGTCCACCTGACGAAGCTTAAAAACAAACCTAAAAGAATCAAACTGTGTCTAAGTAACTTAATCATATCTCAGAACAAAGGTCAAGAAAATTTATAGGAATAGAAAAATGGGTAGTGGAATTCCCTGGTGGCACAGTGGTTAAGAATCCACCTGCCAGTGCAGGGGACACAGGTTCGATCCCTGGTCCGGGAAGATCCCACATGCCGTGGAGCAACTAAGCCCATGTACCACAACTACTGAGCCTGCGCTCTGGGGCCTGCAAGCCACGACCACTGAGCCCACGTGCCACAACTACTGAAGCCCACGCGCCTAGAGCCCGTGCTCCTCAACAAGAGAAGCTACTGCAATGAGAAGTCCGCACATGGCAACGAAGAGTAGCCCCTGCTCTCCTCAACTAGCGAAAGCCTGCATGCAGCAACGAAGACCCAATGCAGCCATAAATAAATAAATAAATAAATAAATAAATAAATAAGAAAGAAAAAGAAAAATGGGTAGTAATTTTTCATTACATTCTTGGTATTATGATTGATGTAGCATGGAGACTGGGTTTTTAAAAGTCTTTTGCTACAGAGTGTTGAATTTTATTCTGTCAGACAGTTAAATTTTTGATGGGTCACCTTGGCCTTGTTGAAGCTTGGTTTGAGTCTTTGCTAAGGTGGGTCTATTTTGGTTTTGCCCTTAATCCTACAGCATGGTGCTTACTCCTGGGGCATGGTCCTTATTCCTAAAACACAGTCTTCCTGGGGTCTCCATTGAATGCCCTGTGTTTCTCCACTCTGGCTGGGTCAAAACTCCAATACTGGGTTGCCCCAGTATCCTGAAGTCTCTGAAATCTCTGTTTAACTCTCAGCCCCTCAGCAGCTATTTTCTACCAGACCTTGTGAACAATCACCCCGGGCATAGGCAGCTTAGCAGTTGTCTAGGTCCCTTAAGGGAACCCCTTTGCAGATTTCTGGGGTCTCTTTCTGCAGTTTTCTCCACTCCATACCCTGTGAGTTCCCACCACCTTAGCAGCTCTGAACTCTGGTCAGTTTCCTCCATGAGGCCCCTGCTTTTCTACCCAGTGCAACTGCTGTTCTATGCTTGGGCTCCACCTAACCCTCTGAAACTTGGAAACCACCTTCCCTGCAAGAAAGCTGGGGTGAATATGGGGTTTGCCTCTTGTGCTACCCTTCTCTCAGGGTAGCAGCTCAGCAATTGCCCAAGGCCTGAAATCACTTGTTTCATATCTTTTGTTTGCTTTTATAGTCATTTATAAGGAGAAGTTAAGGCTGATCACAGCTACTGAGTCATGGCTGGAACTAGAAAATCCACACTATATTTTTATTCATTTATTTTTATTGAGGTAAAATTCACATAAAATTAACATAAACCACAGCAAGATCTTTTTTTGACCCACCTCCTAGAGTAACGGAAATAAAAACAAAAATAAACAATTGGGATTTAATTAAACGTAAAAGCTTTTGCACAGCAAAGGAAACCATAAACAAGACAAAAAGACAACCCTCAGAATGGGAGAAAATATTTGCAAATGAAACAATAGACAAAGGATTAATCTCCAAAACATACAAGCAGCTCATGGAGCTCAATATCAAAAAAACAAACAAACCAGTTAAAAAATGGGCAGAAGATCTAAATAGACATTTCACCAAGGAAGACATACAGATGGCCAAGAGGCGCATGAAAAGATGTGCAACATCACTAATTATTAGAGAAATGCAAATCAAAATTACAATGAGGTATCAACTCACGCCAGTCAGAATGTCCATTATCAAAAAATCTAGAAACAATAAATGCTGGAAAGGGTGTGGTGAAAAGGGAACTCTCCTGCACTGTTGGTGGGAATGTAAATTGATACAACCACTATGGAAAACAGTATGCAGGTTCCTTAAAAAAAACTAAAAATAGAACTACCATATGACCCAGCGATCCCACTACTGGGCATATACCCTGAGAAAACCAAAAAGAGACATGTACCACAATGTTCACTGCCGCACTATTTACGATAGCCAGGACAAGGAACCAACTTAAATGTCCATCGACAGATGAATGGATAAAGAAGATGTGGCCCATATATACAATGGAATATTACTCAGCCATAAAAAGAAATGAAATTGAGTTATTTGTAGTGAGGTGGATGTACCTAGAGTCAGTCATATAGAGTGAAGTAAGTCAAAAAGAGAAAAACAAATACCATATTCTAACGTATATATATGGAATCTAAAAAAAAAAAAAAAAGGGTACTGATGAACCTAGTTGCAGGGCAGGAATAAAGATGTAGACATAGAGAATGGACTTGAGGACACAGGGTGGGAGGGGGAAGCTGGGGCAAAGTGAGAGTAGCATTGACATATATACACTACCAAATGTAAAATAGTTAGCTAGTGAGAAGCAGCAGCATAGCACAGGGAGATCAGCTCGGTGCTTTGTGATGACCAGAGGGGTGGGTTAGGGAGGGTGGGAGGGAGGCTCAAGAGGGAGGGGATATGGGGTCATGTGTATGCATATGGCTGATTCTCTTTGTTGTGCAACAGAAACTAACACAGTATTGTGAAGCAATTATATTCCAATAAAGATTTATTAAAAAATTAATATTTTAAAGTGAACAATCCATTTTGACTCTAGTTTACAGCAGTAAGTTCAATGACTTACAGGAAATCAAAAAATTCTTTGAAAAACAAAACTTTCTAAGACTGAACCAAGAAGAAGTGAAAAATCTGGATCACCCAATGTCTGTTAAAGAAATTGAATTTGTAATTTAAAACCTTTCCACAAAGAAAACTCCAGGCCTATGTGGCTTAACTGGTGAATTCTATTTAAAAATTTAAAAAGAAAATTCCAGGGGCTTCCCTGGTGGCGCAGTGGTTGAGAGTCTGCCTGCTAATGCAGGGGACACGGGTTCGAGCCCTGGTCTGGGAAGATCCCACATGCCGCGGAGCGGCTGGGCCCGTGAGCCACAATTGCTGAGCCTGCGCGTCTGGAGCCTGTGCCCCGCAACGGGAGGGGCCGCGATAGAGAAAGGCCCGCGCACCGCGATGAAGAGTGGTCCCCGCACCGCGATGAAGAGTGGCCCCCGCTTGCCGCAACTGGAGAAAGCCCTCGCACGAACCGAAGACCCAACACAGCCATAAATAAATAAATAAATAAATAAATAAATAAATAAATAAAATGAGAAACAGCATGTTTAATCCAATCGTTGTAGAATGATGGATGATTTAAAAAAAAAAAAGAAAATTCCAATTTTATACAAATGTTTTCAGAGAACAAAGGAAGAACAAACAATTCCAAACCAGCATAACATAACCCTAATATCAAAATCTGACAAAGGGTGCTCGTTTTGGCAGCACATATACTAAAATTGGAATGATACGGAACAGATCAGTATGGCTCCTGCACAAGGATGATACACAGATTCTTAAACTGTTCCATATTTTTCTCTCACTTCTTCCATTGGATGGAGGAAAAACAAGCCATGGCTCCCCACCCAGCCCTCCCCTCCTCTCCCTTCAACAGTTTCTCCATGGGAAAAATCAACATGTATGAATAAAGACACCAATTGAATGGCAAAAAAAAAAAAAAATCTGACATAAGGCATTATAAGAAAAGAAAATTTCAAGCCCAAATCACTTATGAATATAGACATTAACATCCTAAACAAAATATTAGCATATTAAATCTGCCAATTCATAAAAAACAATACATCATGACTAAATGTGGTTTATCCCAGGAATGCAAGGCTAGTTTCATATGCAAAAACCAATCAATGTAATTCACAATGTTAATAGAATAGAGGAGAACAGCCATCTGAACATTTCAATAGATTCAAGAAAAGCATATAACAAAATCAAACTGATTCATGATTTTTTTAAAAAGAGAAAGAAAACTCTCAGCAAACAAGGGATAACATGAAACTTGCTCAATCTAATAAAAAATATCTATGAAAATCTACAGCTAACATCATACCTAGTGGTGAAAGACTGAACACCTTCCCCTAAAATTCATAACACAAGGATTCTTACCACAACTCTTCAACATAGATTCAGGGATCTTAACCAATGTAACAAGGCAAGAAAAAGAAATAAAATATATAAAAATAGATATTGAAGGATAAAACTACTTGCAGATAACATGATTTAATGCATGGAAAATTCAAAGGAATCTATAAAACCACTACTATAACTAATGGGAGGATTTGCATAATAAAAAGACAATGTAAAAAAATCGATTGCATTTCTATATATTAACAATGAATAATTGAAAAATAAAATTTTAAAAGAACTTTTACAAAAATACCAAAAAATGTTAAATACTTAGGGAAAATTTTAACAAAATAAGACTAAGACATGTACACTGAAAACTACATAACATTCCTGAGAGGAATTTTAAAGATTTACAATGTCCATTGATTGGAAGACTCAATATTGTTAAGATATCAATTCTGCAGATTGATCTATAGATTCAATGCATTGACCTATAGATTCTAATCAGAACCTCAGCTGGGTTTTTTTTTGGTAGAAATCAACATGCTTATTTTAAAGTTTATATGGAAATTCAAGTGACCTAGAAGAATCAAACAATTCTGAAAAACAATAAAGTTGGAAGACTTATATTACCTGCTTTTAAGACGTTCTATGTTATTGACATAAGGATCAATGGCAACAGAATAGAGAGTCTAGAAATAGGTCAATACACATATGGTTCAGTTGAATTTTGACAAAGTTTCAAAGGTAATTTAATGGGGAAAAGATAATCTTTTCAACATGTAGTTCTGGAACAACTGGATATCCACATGGAAAATAATGACCATCGGTTCATACCTTACACTATACACAAAAACTAGCTCAAATGGATTAGAGGCCTAAATGTGAAAGCTAAAACAATGAAGCTTCTTGAAAAAGCTTCTAAAACAGGAAATATCTTTATGACCTTGGGGTAAGCAAAAATTTCTTGAGACACAAAAGGCACTAACCATAAAAGAAACATAAATAAATTGTACTTCATCAAAATTAAAAACTCCTGTTCTTCAGAATATAAAATTAAGAAAGTGGATAGACAGCCACAGACTAGAAGAAAATACTTGCAATACATATAGCTGACAAAGGACTCATATTCAAAATATATAAAAACTCCTACAAATTAAAAATAAAAGACAATGCAATAAAAAAGAACAAAAGATTTAAGAAAGTATTTCAAAAACTAGATATCTGAATATCCAATAATCATGTGAAAAGGTGCTCCACATCATTTGTCATCAGGAACATACAAATTAAAACCACAATGAGGGGCTTCCATGGTGGCACAGTGGTTAAGAATCCACCTGCCAATGCAGGGGACACGGGTTTGAGCCCTGGCCCGGGAAGATCCCACATGCCGTGGAGCAAATAAGCCTGTGCGTCACAACTACTGAGTCTGTGTTCTAGAGCCCATGAGCCACAACCACTGAGCCCAAGTGCCACAACTACTGAAGCCCGTGTACCTAGAGCCCGTGCTCTGCAGCAAAAGAAGTCACCGCAATGAGAAGCCCGCGCACCGCCACTAAGAGTAGCCCCCGCTCACTGCAACTAGAGAAAGCCCGTATGCAGCAACGAAGACCCAAAGCAGCCAAAAATAAATAAATAAATAAATTTATTAAAAAACCCACAATGAGATAGACCTTTATACACACTTAAATGGATAAAATTTAAAACACTGAAAATACCCAGTGCTGGCAAGGTTATGGAGCAACTGGAACTCTCATTTATTTCTGGTTGGAATATGAAATGGTACTACCACCTTGGACAACTGTTTGGTGCTTTTTAATAAAGTTAAACATACATTTATCATATAATACAGGGATTCAAGTTGGTCACACAAATTTGCACATAATGGCCAAAAACTGGAACAACCCAAATGTCCATTTATAGGGAATAAACAAACTGTGGTATAGAAATAAACAGCAGAATGCTACTCAGCAAGTCTGCCCAGGCTGGGTAACTTAACCAAATACCACAGACTGGGTAACTTCTTAAACAACAGACATTTATTTCTCACAGTTCTGGAGCCTGGGAAGTCCAAGATCAAGGTGCTGGCCAAGTAGGTTTGTGAGGCCTCTTCTTTTGGCTAGGAGGTGGCCACCATGTTGCTGTGTGTTCACATGACCTTTGCCTTGTGTCTCTTCTTATAAGGCCACTAATCCTATTGGATCAAGGCCCCACCCTTACGACCTCACAACCTAATTATTTCCTTAAAGGCCCCATCTCCAAATACAGCCACACTGAGGTTTAGAGCTTCAACATATGAATTTGGGGGGAACACAAGCACTCAGTGTACAACAGCAACAACAAGGAAACTGCTGTTACTTGAAACAACATAACTGAATATTTTAAAAACTATAATTCCAAAAATATGAAGTTTAAGAAGAGACAAAATGGATCTATGGTGTTATAAATCAGAATAGCGGTTGCTTCTGTGTGGATGAGGAGGGACTGATGGAAAAGTGGCATGAGGGAAATTTTTAAAGTGATGGAAATGTTTTTTCTTGATGGGAGGGATGGTGACAAGTGAATACCTTTGCCAAAATGCATAGAGCTGTATTGCATTCCTCCAAATTAATGCATTTATTGCATATAAATTATGGCTCACTAGAGTACATTTCTCTATATCAACTCATATGGAGTTACTTCTATCTTTGTAGCAGCTATATTGTCTTCTGTATATGAATGCGTCATAATTTATTAAACTATTTCCCCATTGCTGTATATTTATATGGCTTACAAGTTTTTGCTGTTATCGGTAATGCCGTAGTGAACATACTTAAGGATAGATTCCTAAGTGGGATTGTTAGAGCATTTTCTCTGTAAAGATGAAGAACCTGAAGCCCAGAAGCAAGAAGAGACTTCTCCAAGGCCTACCGCAATTACGCACTGTGAGTTACGGTGGAAGAAGTTGGAACTGAAGAGGTCTGTGTGGCTCCACAGAAATACTGTTGGGGAGCAGGAGGGCAGTGCTGGGCTTCCAACCAGAACAATAGAAACCATTTAGACTAATTCCACTTCCCTCTTTGTCTAACTCCTACTCATCCTGTGGGTAAAAAATGCCTTTGAGCTGCCTTAATTTAACATTATGCTAAGTTAATTCCTGGGATCCCGTAACACCCTAGGCTTAATAATAACTCACTATGTGCCAAGTAATGCGATAGCACTTTAAATGCATTATCTCCTTTAACCCTCACAACTCCATAAGACATAGCTGTTATGAATTCCATGCCCATTATATAGATGGGAATACTGAGGCTTAAACAGTTTAAGTAAATTGCCCAAGGCTACACAGCCAAAAAGTAGTATAAACAGGTTTCAAACCCAGGTCTCTGATATAAAAGGGACTCTGTTATACTATACTACCTCTCAGGAAGAGTACTTCACAGGATGTTGTTGTGAAAGTTCCATGAAATGGTTGCAGTGGTTCATTACTGGCCTCTCAACAACTTGAAGGCAGCTACTGCATCTTTATCTCTGTCCTCCTAACATCTGGTGCACAATGGAGTTCAAAGAGCTTAGCACTGTGCCTGACACAGAGCAAGCACTCAATGAGCGTTAATTATTATCATTATTGGAATCCAATAGAGATTTGTTGAGTAAGTAAACATTTGCATGAATGACTAATTATCTAAAGTATTCTTTCAGCAAATAAACAATGAACAGAGGGACAACAGGTTGCAGGCCTCCTCTCCTGCCAAGCATCTCATTTGGAGGCAGCTGACCCATGAAGGAATCGCCAGCCCTCTTCTGTTCACATGTCTGCTCCCCCACGGGACACGGAAGCAGGAAGGGCATCTGACTCAGTGCTGCAGCTCCAGCCCCAGCTCAGTGTACCACAGTGTTGGGCAGAGTGTTCTTTCCTCATGCACAGCATATTTGTGCATAAGGAAAGAACCAGCTGGGGTGGTGGTGGTGCTCTGTGTGTGTCTGTGTGCATGTGTCTCTTCCTTCCCCTCACAGTGAAGCCAACTGACGATGGGGTGGGGTTGAGGGGGTGCTTAATACAAAGCTCTGGGCAACATCACAGCACACAAAGGACGAACACAGGCTTAAGGAGGACCAGTCATGTACTCAGGGTCCAAGAACATCAGGACCTTGAACCTCTGTTGTATGTTTCTATTCTGTTGCTTCATCTTCTTCAGAGGAAGACCTTGCATCATGGAGGTAATGGGTTTAGGTTGGGGAAGAGCCTGCTCAGCCTCATAAGTCAGATGAATGCTGCTTCCCCTGACCCACATGACCTTGGATGCTGGTTAGCATTCAGACCCTCTGTCAGTGTATTAACTGACCTCGACATCCACTCAAACCTCACTCTGGGCCCTTCTCTGATTCTCCGTTTGTCTGCCTGGATCCTGCTTCCCCCTGCATAGTGCCTTGATTAGCTTCTATCCTTGGCAGGGAGGCCCCCCCCTGCCCTTCCCAGTCCAGCTGCCTTGCTCAGGGAAGATCCCATCACAGACTTGAGATTTGAACCTTTCAGTTCCTCTGCCCGATTGGCTGACCCTACCCACTTCTTGGCTTGGGTGGGGAGCAGGGGGCAGCATGCCCCAAGAGCATGGGGACCAGAAGTAGCACCTGAAGCACTTGCCAAGACCACAGTTTTCTTCTTCCTACCTGGCTCCTGCCTCCTGCCTCACCTAGTTACTGCAGTCTTCATTTTAGGCCGCTAAAAGCCCTCACTCTCATTTTTGTAGGGAAGTTTTCAGAGCCTCGCTCACTGAAGGTAGTTTTGACTTATGTTTTATGGTTATCCTAAAAGTCTTAAGTGAACATTTCTTGTTTGAAATGTCTGTCACTCTGTTATTATAGACACAATATAACAAGAAATACATTTTCATATAAGACTGTAAGTGAAAAGACAAATTGTTCTCGAGCTTATATATCCTTGTGTGATTTGAAAACATCAAGACAAAGAGATGGAAAATACAAGCCAACAGAGGAGAGACAGGGAGGAAGGATCAAAAAAGTATCCAAGCAATAGGAGTTTCTGAAAAAAGAGGATGAAAACACAGAGGAGAGGAAATTATCAAAGAAATAATAAAGGAAAATTTCTCAGAGATGAAGGACACAAGACCTCAGAACAGTGTGTGAAGCAGGCCCACACCTGAAACAGGGAACATCACTGAGCTAGAGGTCACCCAGGATAAGGAGAGCACCTTAAAAGCTTCCACTGAGGGTCAGGTCCCTAGAAAGTGATAGAATGAGAATGAATCAGGGTTTTCAATAGGAAAATCTATATAGCAGGCAACAGAGCAGTGCCTTCAGAGTCTTAAGGGAACTTGATTTACCACCTACGATTCAATGCCCAGCCCAAGTATCAATCAAGTCTAAAGGCAAAATAAATACATTTCCAAACATAAAATATTCAGAAATTTTACCCACCATACACCTCTGCATAAGATGTTACTTAATGGTATGCTCTGGCAAAATAAGGAAAGAAACTCAGGAATGTAACCCAAATCTTCGAAAGTATGGATCGAGCCCAGGAAATCAGTGAAAAGAAGTTCCTGGATTATTACCGTCCAGATTGAAGCAGGAGCACAGAAGACTCTAGAAGGTAGATTCTTGGGGAGGGGGAAAACTCAATAGAACACCTGTTGGGATGGAAAGTTAGGGAGAAATTGAGAATATGATGAAGCCAACTAGTGCTAGAAAAAAAGAAAAGCTATTTGAAATTCCTGATTCAAGAAAAGTACTGCAAGAAAGCAAACATAAGCAGGTATGTCACTGGCCGGGCAACGAGCCATATGTGTATGTATATAAATCTCAGTAAGGTAAACATTGGTTATTAGTTTTAGAATCAATCTTTAAGCAAAGCATGGAAGGCTTCATTACAGTTACGAAACAATGGGAATGCTATGGATGGAGACGATGTAAAAGTACATATGACCGAAACGGGGGAGAAGAAGAGGGAGGAGAGATGAGGGGAGGCTGCGGCGTGAGCTGCCCCTTCTCAGGAAGCATCGGTGGGGATCATCGTCGGGAGATAACAGTGGGTGAACAAGAAGAGTGTAGTGTGTTTCCTAAAGTGACAATTGGTGATATAATCCAAAATAGTGATATAATTGTGTTGGGAAAATGAGACAAAGGGAGAGGGAGGCTGGGCTTGAGTGAGCTAAACCCTCTTCCAATAGCAGGAAGTCAATGAATATACTGTTAAAACATAAAATAGAGAAATAGCAGTGTTTGCACAGGGATATGCAGGTAACATTCAGAAGAAACAGCTAAACAGGTGAGAGGTGGTTGCCCTGGTGATTGGAATAGAAGAACGGGGGACTCTTACTTTGACTGAAAAAAAAAGTATGTTAAGGAAGCACATTTATGTCCCATATGTTGAGCGGCCTGTGGTCCGTCTCTCATTTGAGGATGTGAGTGTGGAAGGGCAAGGAAGGCCAGGGGGCAGGACAGACAGGGCAGGGCTTCCGCAGGGCGACGTTTGCTGTGGTTTCGGTCTCCAGTGGCCGACAAAGCCAGTGGGCGTGAGGGCCAGAATTCAAGTGCAGCCTGTCCCCAAACGACCCCCCGCCACACTTATTTTTTTTTAAATCATATTCTTACTGTAAAAACATGACGATGACTTTCCAGGAATGTGTTTCAATCGCCCATAATCCTCCCGAGGCCTGTGCCCAATAATTACTTACATCTTTTCCGTGATCCCGTCTAGTCTTTTTCTATATTATACATCATTGGGCATGGTTCTGATACTTGTGTCCGTATAACTTTGTAAGCATTCTACCTCTCATAAATGGTGCCGCCTGTTTCTACATAGTCTGCATAATTATCCATGTTAATGGCTGCATATTATGCAGGATCATTTTTAATTAACAACAGCACTCTGGGTTAACAGTTCATCATTCTGCCAAGTATTTCTTTAATTTCTAATCTCCATTTTGTATAACACTGTTCCTTTTACTGAACACTTTCTTATCAACCTCACAACTTTACAGTGTGTAATAGGGGCAGGTGTTAATATCCCCGCTTTACAGACAGGGAAACTGAGATCTAGAAGACCAGCTTGCCCAAGGTCGTACTGGCAGCAGAGATGGGGCTGAGAGGAAACCTTCCTCTGGGTCTTTTCTCTCCAAGCTGAGAACCCCTTTCGTCACACTGCCCCGATGCTGGGCATCGCTCAGCTCATTCTCTTGTTGAGCCAGGGCCCTTCTCAGGAAGGAATTATTACCACCTCATTGTACAGGTGAGGAAACTGAGGCCCAGAGAGGGAGGTAACTTGCCTAAGGTCTCATGGCAGAGCCAGGAGTCAAACTCAGACAGGCTTACTCCAAAGCCAGATCTCTTTCCAATAATTTACTTTTTGTGTTACTGTCTTTTGGCTACTTCAAATAATGCCGCTCTGAGCACTGGTGTACAAATATCTGTTTGAGTCTCTGCTTTCAATTATTTTGAAAGAAGTAGGTGAGCTCTTAAAAACAAATCAAAACTCTATTTACACTTTCTGTTTCCGGCTTTTCTGGATGGCAGTGGAGGGCAAGGAGAGGGAGGCAAGCACTATATCAGAGTGCATGGGTGGGTGAAAATATTGCAGATCATATATATGATAAGGGGCTTGTATCCAGAAAATATAAAGAACTCTCACAACTCAATAATAAAAAGACAAATAACCCAACTTAAAGAAGACAAAGGACCTGAATAGACATTTGTCCATGAAAGAAATACAAATGGCCAATAGGCACATGGAAAGATGCTCTGCAGCATCAGTCATCACAGAAATGCAAAACAAAACCACTAGGAGATACCACTTCACATCCACTAGGATGGCTAAAATCAAAAAGTCAGACAATAACAAGTGTTGGTGAGGATGTGGAGAAGTTGGAACCCTCATGCACTGTTGGTGCAAATGTGAAATGGTGCAGCCACTTTGGAAAATAGTTTGGCAGCTCCTCAAAGTGACTAAACATAGAATTACCACATGACCCAGCAATTCCACTCTTAGGTAAATACCCAGATGAATTGAAAATGGGTGTTCAAACAAAAACATGTATAGGAATGTTTCTAGCAGCATTATTCACAGTAGCCAAAAGGTGGAAACAATCCAAATGTTCATCAGATAATGAAAGGATAAACAAGATAATAATAGTATAAATTATAAAGTATAATGGAATATTATTCAACCATAAAATGGATGAAGTATAGCAGCCTTGTTCATAATTGCACAAACTTGGAGGTAACCAAGATATCCTTCAGTAACTGAATGGATAAATAGAGTGTGGTACATCCATACAGTGGAATATTATTCAACCATCAAAAGGAATGAGCTATCAAGCCATGAAAAGACATGTTACTAAGTGAAAGAATACAATCTGAAAAGGCTACATACTATGTGATTCCAGGTATGTGACACTCTGGAAAAGAAAAAACTATGGAGACAGTAAAAAGATCAGTGGTTGCCAGTGGTTGGGAAGAAGGAGGAATGAACAGGTGGAACACAGAGGATTTTTAGGGCAGTGAAACTATTCATATGACTCTATACAAGGAGAAGGTGGATACATTTGCCAAAATCCACAAAATTTACAACACCAAGATCTTTACAATACCTATGTTCAACTTTAGGTTTGGGTGACAATGCAGGTTCATCGACTGTAGTAAATACATCGAATGTAGTAAATTAATTTACATTTGACAGTAAATGTCAAATCTGGTGGCAGATTTAACAGCGGGGAAGGTTATGGGTGCAGGGGAGGGGACCAGGAGGTATACGGAAACTGTACTTTTTCCTCAATTTTGCTGTAAGCATAAAATGACTCTTAAAAATAAAATCTGAAAAAATGAATGAAATATTGACACATGTTACAGCATGAATGAACGTTGAAACCATTATGCTAAGTGAAAGAAACCAGTCACAAAACACCACATATTGTATGATTCCATTTATATGGAATGTCCAGACTAGGAAAATCTATAGAGACAGAAAGGAGATTAGTGGTTGTTTAGGGCAGGGGGATACAGGGTAGGGGTGGGGAACGGGGGAGTAATGGCTAAAGGGTATGGAGTTTCTCTGTGAGGTCATGAAAATGCCCTAAAATTGTGGTGATAGCTGCACACATCCATGAATAAACTAAAACCATTGAATCATACACTTTAAAGGGGTGAATTGTATGGTATGTAAATTATATCTCAATAAAGCTATTTTTTAAAAGAAGAAGAAGGAGACCAAGGAGGAGCGGATAGGATTGCAGCCTCCCAGAAGTCCCTACTAACTGCCTTCATCTGCAGCTAAAAGGCTGCCCCCAGCAAGCCCAGCCCTACCCCAAGCCTGAGGGAAAACGCTCTGTCTCGAGTGATGAGGGATAAGGGTAAGCTTTCTGCCAGGAGGTTTCAGCAGCATCAACACAGCTCAGCTTAGCTGCCGAACAGGTGCTCTTACCTCGGTGGGCACCTCGACAACCCTCTCCATCATAACACTGTGACACAGACCATTACGGATGGGACACAGAGACCTATTGCCATTGAATCAGCAAAATGGGCCCACATGAGACAAAAGCAGACTGCTCCAAGGAAGTGTGTGATTTATGAGACTTCTGTCTTTTTTTCAAGTTCAGAGAAGGCAGCCAACCCTGCATCCCTCCCTCAGCCTGGAGGCAACCGCAGGCCAAGGCAGATTCCTGAGCCCCATGGAGCCTGTTACTTGACCTTTAGAGTTTTTTTTTTTTTTTAATTAATTTATTTATTTGGCTGTGTTGGGTCTTCGTTGCTGCATGCAGGCTTTCTCTAGTTGCGGCAAGCGGGGGCTACTCTTCGTTGTGGTGCATGGGCTTCTCATTGCAGTGGCTTCTCTTGTTGCAGAACACAGGCTCTAGGCGCGTGGGCTTCAGTAGCTGTGGCACGTGGGCTCAGTAGTTGTGGCTCATGGGCTCTAGAGTGCAGGTTCAGTAGCTGTGGTGCACGGGCTTAGTTGCTCCATGGCATGTGGGATCTTCTTGGACCAGGGCTCAAACCCGTGTCCCTTGCATTGGCAGGCAGATTCTTAACCACTGCGCCACCAGGGAAGCCCTACAGTTTTTTTAAAAGTTATAAAAGTTTAGAACTGAAAAAGACATTGGAAGTCATCCAGGTAGTGGCTTCTAGACTTTTCGATTTCATAGCCTATATCATCCCCAAATATCTGGGGAGACAGACAAGGTTGACAACTTTTTCTTTTGCTAAATTAAGAAAAATTTAAAAACTAACATCGTTATTTGATTTCCCCTCCCTACCTTGCCCCTACCCCCAAGTAGAAGAAACTTGCCAAATCCTGGAGAAGGAATGGTTTGGGGGCCCAGGTCCACTCCCCATTCAGTACTTGAATCCCCTTGAAAACATCTCTGGACACATGCTTCTCCAACAGCAGGAGTTTAGTGTCAGGCAGACCTGGGTTCAAATCCTGCCTTGCAATTTACTGGCTATGTATAGATGTCTGCAAGTTTCTTACTTTCTCTGAGCCTCAATTCTCTTATCTTTAAAATAATCCTTGCCTCACAGACTTTTTGGTGGAAATTGTCTCACAGTAAAAGAAAAAAATAGGAGAGTCCTTGGCACAGAGTAGGCACTACATTGTTAGTTCCATGCCCTCTGGTGATGAAAATTAGTCTGAGGTAATTCATGCCATTTTCCTGGCACTTCACTGGATGAAAAGATCTTCCCCAGGTAAAGCTAAACACGCCTCCCTGTATATCCCCCCACTGATCTCCTGCATGTACTTTAGGATCACATGCAATAAACTTAATCCTTCTGTCATGTGACAGACCTTAGTTTCTTTTTAATCTTCTGTTCTCCAGATAAGTATCCTGTCTCCGTCAATCATTCCTTAGAGAAGTCCTCACCACCCTGCTCTTATTGGTCAGCTATTGCCAGAATAATGCTGTATAACAAACCTCTCCAAAAACTCAAAGGCAAAACAAACAACTCAATGGCATAAGCTAGGCTTAGTGGGGTTTGACTCCAGGATTCAAGATGGGTCCAGGTCTGCTCCAGGTGTCTCTCATCTTCCTTGGACTCCCCAAGGCTTGTTCTTTTAATAACAAAAGGCAGAAGTGTAAGGAGTTATATTCATTTGTGCCTGCATATTTCCAGCCTTTGTTGCCTTCACATATCATTGACCAAAGCAAGTCACAAGATGAAGCCCAAACTCAAGAGGCCATGGCAAGGGTATGGATGTAGAATATGGAGGAGTGAAGAATTGAGGCCAGTAATTCAATCTTTCCACTGCTCACTTTCCCTTTGTCTTATTTCCATTGACCTTGACCTATTTCCATCGGACACGTTTTTCTAAGATCTCACTGGGATGTGGGGAGTAGGAGGCTAGGGAGAAAAAACAAGACCTTGCATGATCTGTCCCCTACCTACCTCTCTGACCTCACCTCCTATCACTCTCCTCCTTGCTCTCCACTCATTAGCCACACTGGGTTCCTTTCATTTTCTTGAAGACACTAATTTCTTTGCCACCTCAGGGCCTTTGCAGTGCTGTGCCTTATGCTTTGTGTGGAAAACTCTTTTTCTCCTAACCTCTTCCTCTGCTCCAAGATGGCTTTCTTCTTATATTTAAAATAGAATTTACAAAACAGACGTAGAATCACAGATGTAGAAACAAACGTATTGTTACGCAGGGATAAGGCGGGGAGGGATAAACTGGGGATTGGGATTGACATATACACACTACTACGTATGAAATAGATGACTAATAAGGACCTGCTGCATAGCACAGGGAACCCTACTCTGTAATGGCCTATATGGGAAAAGAACCAAAAAAAAAAAGTGGATATATGTATAACTGATTCACTTTGCTGTACACCTGAAACTAACACAACGTTGTAAATCAACTATGCTGCAATACAAATTTTTTAAAAATAAATAAATAAAATAGAACTTACATGGCATGTCTTAAAAGAGATGTCTTTCTGATCATCGAATCCAAGTAAGTCTTCCTCTTTTGTTCTCTAGGGTCTTGTTTATTTTCCTCCTGGTACTTTACCTTGATTTGTAATTATTTGTTTATTTAATTTTGTTTTTCTTCCTCTGCTAGACTCCAAGTTCCACGAAGGCAAAGACCATGTCTGCCTTGCTCACTTCTGTACCCCCATTGCTCAGCACAGACCCCAACACACAGGATATGCTTCATACACATTTACTGAGTGAAGAAATGTAGGATTAAATGCAAAGGAATAAGTGAATGAATGGCTTTCATCATTTTCTTTCCATCATATTCATTCACATCCTCTTGCCCTCTGTTCAATGACAGAAGGCAAAGAGGAAAGGAAGTATAAACCTGCTCTCGGATCACAGCCCAGCAAAGGCTCCTACTCTTTTCTTAGGTGTATGGCCTTTGCCACCAATGCTTAACTACTTTGGGTAAGGATTTGCTTCCACGACTCATTTTGCTTAGACACTTGCTCAGAGGAATTCATGCCCTCTGACCACATGTTCACTGTCGAGGGAGGTGACCAGATCAAAAACATGCTACCAATCATTCACCAGGGAGACAATTGACAAGGGTCAGCCTAGGGGAATTATGGATAAACAGAGGTCCAGGACACAAACTGCTGCTTGCAAGATAGAGAGGTCTGATTTTCGACGCTAAATGTGTCCATTCCGGTGCCCACTTTGAAACCCTTCTCTGTCTTCCCACAAAGCCTTTCACTGAGACTTTGCTCTTCACACCCCCATGAACCACTGAACCAAGGAGAAGGCTTGGACTTTTCTGTCTGTGGTCCTTTG
The DNA here is from genome assembly GCF_949987535.1 of Balaenoptera acutorostrata. NCBI lineage: Eukaryota > Metazoa > Chordata > Mammalia > Artiodactyla > Balaenopteridae > Balaenoptera > Balaenoptera acutorostrata. The sequence goes on from NC_080083.1 coordinate 27,453,615, forward strand.
AAAACATCTGCACCTGTATGATGAAGCCTTCTGTAGCGTAGAGAACAAGCACAACGGGAGCCAGAAGGTCAAGAAGTTTCTGAGTCCCATCTCTCTGCCCATTACCAGCTGGAGGATGCAGGCGGGTAGGTGACTTAACCTTTTCAAACCTCAAGTTTCCTCACCTGACAAACGGGCTCGGTCATACCTACTAACCGGGCAGTGATGAGGATTGGTTGAGACGGGACAACATCAAAGTGCTTCCTGAACCGTGAAAGACAATTCTAATACGTGATGTTATTTACCTTCTTCAGTCAAGTAGGGCTGTGTCGTGGAGCATAAGGGGTTAAGGATTCAGGAGCCAAAAACTCCCTCTACGATAGAAGAAAAGAGAAAAATAATGCCCACTTCCAGATGCACTTGAAGGACAGATTGCTTAGGATGGGATTGCAATCGGGTCTCCAAGTGGGAGAAATGATTGCCATCCTCATCAATATTACTGCCGCCTAAGTCTACGGGGAACGGGATCAGGTAATTGAGGTCCCCAATTCAGTTTTTATCCAGACACCAAGATTAATAGGAATGACTTCTTGGAATTAACTCTTTGTAGCTTTCTAACGTACAATGCACTTAGGATTTGACATTAACATTTTAGACCTGCACATTTGGAAGGCAAAGATCTGTTGTCTGGTTTAGCTAGCCCAAATGTTACAAAGGCCAAGGTCATAGGATTTCTGTATAGTTGTCAGTTCTGGTTGACCTGAGGAGGTTCAACTACCTGAACACCTAGACAGCCACTTCCAAGATGTCGTTGTAGGTCAAAAGGATGCTGGGAGAGAGCGGACGGTGATGACTGGGGGCAATCCAACTTAGATGCCATAAAAACGACAACAGACCAGCAACACAGAAAAACACAGCTAAACTGTGCAGCAACACCACTCTGCTGTTGTCAGGGCAGTGGCAATTATATCATTAACTCAATAAATATTTACTGAATCTTTATCATGCACCCAGTACCATATTAATAGAAAAAAAAAAACCTATAGTAGATACAGACAAATCCCTTGGGGAAAAAAAATCCAACACCTTTTCATGATAAATACAATCAACAAACTAGGCGTAGAAGGGAACATTCCTCAACCTTTATAAACGCATCTATGAAAAACTCTCTGCGGGCTTCCCTGGTGGCGCAGTGGTTGAGAATCTGCCTGCCAATACAGGGGACACGGGTTCGAGCCCTGGTCTGGGAAGATCCCACATGCCGCGGAGCAACTAGGCCCGTGAGCCACAGCTACTGAGCCTGCGCGTCTGGAGCCTGTGCCCCGCAACAAGAGAGGCCGCGACAGTGAGAGGCCCGCGCACCGCGATGAAGAGTGCCCCCCGCTCGCCGCAACTAGAGAAAGCCCTCGCACAGAAACGAAGACCCAACACAGCCAAAAATAAATAATAAATAAAAATTAAAAAAAAAAAACTTTCTGCTAACGTCACACTTAGACTGATGCTTTCCCCCTAAGATCAGGAAGTAGACAAGGAAGTCCACTTTTGCCCCTTCTATTCAACATTGTGCTAGAAGTCCTCGCCAGGGCAATTAGGCAGGGTGGGGGGGAAGTGATCCAGGTTGGAAAGGCAGAAGTAAAACTGTCTCTATTCATAGATGATATGATCTTACATATGGAAACCACTAAAGAATTCACACACACCAAAACAAAACAAACTATTAAAGCTAATAAACAAGTTCAGCAATGTTGCAGGATCAATACACACAAATCACTTATATTTCTATATACCAGCAGTGGGCAATCCAAAAATGAAATTAAGACAATTCCTTTCACAATAGCATCAAAGAGAATAAACTATTTAGGAGTAAATCTAACCAAAGAAGTGCAAGACTTGTACTCTGAAAACTACAAAATGTTGTGCTGTTGGTGTTATATTTAAGAAACTGTTGCCTAATCCAAGGTCACAAAGATTTATGTTTTCTTCTAAGAGTTCAATAGTTTTAACTCTTATGTTTATATCTTGGATTGATTTTGAGTTAATTGAAAAAATTAAATAAAGTAAATAAATGGAAAGACGTCATGTGTTCATGGATTGGAAGACTTAATATTGTTAAGATGCAAAATTCTCCAAAATGATCCACAGCTTCAATTCAATCTGTATCAAAAATCTAACTGCTTTCTTTGCAGAAATGGACAAGTTTATCCTTAAATTCATATGAAATTGCAGGGGGCCCCAAATAGCTTAAACAATCTTGAAAAAGAAGAACAAAAGTGGGGATCTTGTACTTTCCAATTTCAACACTTACTACGAAGCTACAGTAATCCAAACATTGTGGTACTCATAAGGATAGATATATAGATCAATGGAATAAAATTGAGAATCCAGAAATAAACCCATACATCTATGTGTGATCAATTGTTTGTGACAGGATGCCAAGACCATTCAATGGTAAAAGAATAGTCTTACCAACAAATGTTGCTGGGAATTGGATATCCACATGCAAAAGGATGACGTTGGATCCCTGTCTCACACCATAAACAAAAATTAATTCAAAATCAACCCAAGACCTAAATGTAAGAGTTAAAACTACTGAACTCTTAGAAGAAAACATAAATGTAAATCTTTGTGACCTTGGATTAGGCAACAGTTTCTTAAATATAACACCAACAGCACAAGCCAATAAAAGAAAACACAAATTAAACTTCATCAAAATTAAAAACTTCAAGAAAGACAGACACCATATGATTTCACTTATGTGTGGAATCTAAAAAACAAAATGAACAAACATAAAGCAGAAACATACTCAAAGATACAGAGAACAAACTGGTGGTTACCAGAGGGGAAGGATTGGGCAGATAAGTGAAAATAGATGGGGGAGATTAAGAGGTGCAAAATTCCTGTTATAAAATAAATAAGGCACTGCAATGTAATGTACAACATAGGGAATATAGCCAATAATATTGTAATAACTTTGTATGGTGACAGATGGTAACTAGACTTATCATAGCGATCATTTTGTAATGTATAAAAATACTGAACCACTATGTTTTATACCTGAAAATAATACAATACTGTAAGTCAATTATACTTCAATAAAAATTTTACACTCGTGTATCAAAGGACATTATTGAGAAAGTAAAAAGACAACACAAAAAATGGGAGAAAATACTTGGGACTTCCCTGGTGGTCCAGTGGTTAGGACTCTGTGCTTCTACTGCAGGGGGCACAGGTTCCATCCCTGGTCAGGCAACTAAGATCCCGCATGCCTCACGGCCAAAAAGTAAAAAATAAATAAAATTAATTTTTTTAAAAAATGGGAGAAAATACTTGTAAATCATACATCTGATAAAAGTCTAGTATCTAGAATATATCCATAACTCTTACAGCTCAGCAACAAAAAGACAAACAACCCAATTTTTAAGTGAACAAAGGACTTGAATAGCTATTTCTCCAAAGAGCATATACAAATGGCCAATAAGCACATGAAAAGATGCTCAACATCATCAGTCATTAGGGAGATGAAAATCAAAACTACAGTGAGATATCACTTCACACACACTAGAATGGCTATAATCAAAAAGGCAAACAGTAACAAGTGTTGATGAGGATGTGAAGAAATTGGAACCCTCATAATTTGCTTGTGGGAATATAAGACGATGCAACAACTGTGGAAAATGATTTGGCTTTTCCTCAAAAAGTTAAACATAGAATTTCCATATGTCCCAGCAATTCCACTCTTCGGTATATACCCCAAAGAACTGAGAACAGATGTTCAAACAAAAATTTGTACACAAATGTTCATAGCAGTGCTGTTCACAATAGCCAAAATGTGGAAACAAGCCATATGTCCATCACTGATGAATGGATAGTCAAAATGTGACGTATCTATACAGTGGAATATTATTCAGCCATAAAAAGCAATAAGTACTGATTCATGCTACAACATGGATGAAACTTGAAAACTGCTGAGTGAAAGAAGCCAGACAAAACAAGCCCCATAGTGTGTGATTCCATATAGATGAAATTCCAGAATAGGAAAATCCATAGAGACAGAAAGCAGATTACTGTTAGCCAAGGGTTGGGAGAAGGTGAAACGGGGGTGACAGTTTGAGTGGGGGATTTCTTTGGCAGGTAATGACTATGTTCTAGAATTAGATAGTGGCGATGGTTGCACAATATTGATACTAAAAATCACTGAATTGTACACTTGAAAGTGGTTTAAATGGTCACTTTTATTTTACTTTTTAGAAGTATTTATTTAGCTGCACCGGGTCTTAGTTGCAGCATGCGGGATCTGGTTCCCTGACCAGGGATCGAACCCAGGCCCCCCACATTGAGAGCACAGAGTCTTAGCCACTGGACCTCCAGGGAAGTCCCTAAATGATGACTTTTAAATTATAGCTTAAAAGAAAAAATGTATGGCAAGTCAAGATGTTTGCTGATGGAATACAATAAAGGGAATCAAACTCTTCAGTCCCTGCATGTACAATCTGAGGACCCTGCTTTTAACCCTGTTATGACTGTGATCACATGCAGCTCTCCACAAGATTTTAAGCTTTACGAGGGTAGGGATGGAGTCTGGATCCCCGAAGTCTTTCTCAGTGCCAAGAAAACAGTGGGACCTCTAAAACTTAGAGATGCCACAGAGACAGCCGATCAATAATTGACCCGGGGAGGAAATAGGGCAACCTTTATTCTTGTCCAAATTTAGTGGTCCCTCTTAGAGTAACAGTACGAACAGAAAAAAAGAAACTCCTGTAAAACATGTGATAGCACAGAAGAACAATCTGAATTTCCTCTTCTTCTTCCCTTCCTCCAAATTCTAAGGCATCAGGGCTGAAAAAGAAAGCATCTCTTGCAATGAATGCTAAGGTTACCGAAGGGAAATCACGTTGATTATTGAAATGTGAAGATCTATCCACTCAAAGCACCAGGAGCTGTTAAAAGCAGAATGAGCCATCTCCATGGAAGAATCAGGCAGCCTTTCAAGGGTTATGATGGCAGTGCTAGAATGCTTGTTTCAGAGCAGGTAGGAAGAAAGTAAAAGCTAAAACTGTACTTTATCACCTGACATTTTCACCCTCCTCTCCGGGCATGGCTAAGCCCCACTCTCAGATTCTCAGACACTTGACTCATCTTTTTCCTGCACCACAGTGAAGGCACATCTTTGGGTGTGGACTAGAGTTTCAGCCAAGTCAAAATCTCCCAGTTGCCCGTTCACGTTCTTACCTGGGTTCAGTCTTACAGCCTCTGCCTTTCTCCAACCATACATGTCCCTAGGTCTTGGCTGAAGCTGTCCTCTCTTCTAACACCACCGTTGCAAGTGGCTGACCCTTATTCTTCCGTCAAGACTCAGCTGAGATTTCCTCTCCAGAGGGAAGTGCTTCCTGATCGCAGGCCGGATGAGACCACCCCGTCTCCGTCCTCACAGCCTCCTGGACCATTCCATCAGAGCCCACCCCTGTTTCCTGCCTTTTCCTCACCAGACTGTGAGTGCCTTGAAGGCAAAGAGCTCTGAGTTGACTGCCGTTATTTAAATCGATAACCAAGTAAACCCTCTAGGGCACATTTCCTCCTCTGTGAAATAATGGGGTTGGACAAGATCATTGATATGGTCTGAATACAGCCCACAGACCTATTTGGCCAACACAATATTTATTGCATTTAAACAAGCCTTTTAAAATTGGGAAAGTTTATATTAAAATCTTGATCTCTGCCTTGTCTTGAAAACTCAGGCAATTTGGCAGCATTGGGCCCTGATTCGTGCAGGGAGCAGTCAGCTGCCTCTTTAGGTGGGGTGTACGCTGGTCCCTCACTCCTTTAGGCTTCTGAAGGCATTGAGCTTGGGTCCCTGGTCTAGATGGCTTCTGCAGCTCCAAATCTGAGGCTCTACCACCCCCTGATTCCAATTTCTCTTCTTCCTCCCCCATCCAGTCAACATTATCACTATTTTTTTTTTAATCTTGGTGAGAGCCAATGAACTGAGACATTCAACTTTCCTTGTTTTTTTAAAATAATTAATTAATTAATTAATTTTTGGCTGCATTGGGTATTTGTTGCTGCACGAGGGCTTTTCTCTAGCTACGGAGAGCGGGGGCTACGCTTCGTTGTGGTGCGTGGGCTGCTCATTGCGGTGGCTTCTCTTGTGGTGGAGCACGGGCTCTAGGCACGCAGGCTTCAGTAGTTGTGGCTCGTGGGCTCAGTAGTTGTGGCTCGTGGGCTCTAGAGCACAGGCTCAGTAGTTGTGGCGCACGGGCTTAGGTGTTCCGCGGCATGTGGGATCTTCCTGGACCAGGGCTCGAACCCGTGTCCCCTGCATTGGCAGGAGGATTCTTAACCACTGTGTCACCAGGGAAGTTCCCTTGTTTTGTTTGATTGTTTGTTTGTTTGTTTACTTTCCTTGTACTTTAAGGCAGTAGTCACAAGCCTCCCCAGTTATTTCCTAAAAATTAATCACCAGATACGAGTTAATCATCCTTGGAAACAATGCCAGCCCTCTAAAAAGCACTGTGACTTTTAGGTTATACAGAGAACCCTCCTCTTTCCCAGCACTGAACTAGGAATAGCAAACTCCAATTTCCAAAGCACATTTCAAAGGTAATCCAACTGAATACAGAATTCTTAAAAGTACCTCAAATGCTTGAACAAATCCTACCTATATATAACCATTTAAGCAATTTCAAATACATTTCCGTTGCATAATTATGCAAGGGCTTTGGTCATAAAACATGCTGCTGCAAACTTAAGTGAAATCACCACAAATGTTATTCATAAGAAAAATGCCCAGTTACAAGGATACCTGTCATCAGCTCCTCAGTGGATTTCCATCCTTCATTTCCCACCAACCGGCTAGTCCCAATCAGTCCACACTCAGGTCGTTGGAAAAGCTGCCCAGAACAAGCACCCAGCCCAAAGAGGAAACTCAATTAGCATCTAGCTGGGCCCTGAGTAGATTGGCTCATAATGCTGGGGATTTTCAGCTTGAAAGCAGAAGTCATTATGTTTCTATATATTAGTGAAAAGGGACCATTCTTTCCTCCAGAAACCCGCTATTTCTCCTGTATTCCCTATTGACAGAGTTTAGAGCAGCGGTTCTCAACCCTGGCTGTACGTTAGAAACACCCAGGGGGCTTTTTAAAAAATGCCAAAATTCGGACATCACTGATGACCAATTCAGTCAGACTTTCAGAGAGGGGAGCCAGCTGGCATCAGAATGTGTAAGTGCTCAGATGATTCCAAGGCACGGCCTTGTTATTGGGATGCAGTGGTACCCAACATGTGGTCCTTGGATCAACCGCATCAGCATCACTCAGGAACGCATTAGAAATGCAGATTCTGGGACTTCCCTGGTGGCGCAGTGGTTACGAATCCGCCTGCCAATGCAGGGGACACGAGTTCAAACCCTGGTCCGGGAAGATCCCACATGCTGTGAAGCAACTAAGCCCGTGCGCCACAACTACTGAAGCCCGTGTGCCACAACTACTGAAGCCTGTGCACCTAGAGCCCGTGCTCCACAACACGAGAAGCCACCAAAATGAGAAGCCTGCGCACCACAACGAAGAGGAGACCCTGCTCGCCACAACTAGAGAAAACCCGCGCACAGCAATTATGACCCAACACAGCCAAAAATAAATAAATAAATAAATTTTTTAAAAAAGAAATGCAGATTCTCGGGCCTCACCCCAGACCTACTGAACTAGAAACTCTGGTGTAGGTCCCAGTCATCTCTAGCTGAACAAGCATTCCAGGTGATTCTAATACATGCTAAGGTTTGGGGACCACTGGTATCATGGATTCAGTCAGGCCTGGGTTTCCATCCCAAACCACCACTTACTAACTTTGTGACCTGAGTGCTTTCCTCGCTGAGGCTCAGTTTTCACATCTATAAAATGGGCATAATGAGGAATTAAATGTAACAAAGCACAGAATGCACTTAATATACTATCCGATACAGAATCAGCACTCAATTAAACATCAGCTAATATTATCCAGGTGTCCAAATTGGAAGTTATCCCCCATTTCCCTTCCCCACCATGCCCCCCATCCAGTCCTTGACCAAGTCTATCCATCTTTCACTCAATATTTCTTCCCTTCTTCTCCCCTCCTTCCACTACTGCCTTGGAGTCCAAGTTCTCATCACCCCCCATTGGAGTGAAATGCAGATTCTGCACAAGGGCTGAGACTAGGAATGAGATGACAAAGGAAAAGAGACAAAGGAGCTCAGGGTCTTTCCCTGACACAAGTTCACAAGGTCATCAGGGGCAGGGTCACTTCTGAGGAAGAGGATGAGCCAATGCTGGCCAACTGTGCCAATCCTCTCCTCTTGGGGATTTCATGCTGAGTGGCAAGTTCGGCCTGAAATTTTTTTTTTTTTCAATCAACAGATAAGATTTAATACAAATAATTTGTTAAATAGATATTGGAGAACTGATAAAGCAGCTGGGCAAAACAGAAATAATAAGTATAAGAGGCAGCTATTATTGCTAAATCTGGGAGAACCAAGGAAAGGTTTCTCCAGAACCCTTTCAGCAGAATCTAGAAGCTTGGAGAAGAAGCCCTGTGGAGTTGGGGAAATTCTAAAATTGCAAAATTAGAAATCTCATATTAGCTAATTTACATAGCTTATGGCATATTGATCCAAAGTCATTTGTATCCCTAAGCTTTAAACCGGCCCTGAAATTTTAAGAAAACCCTTAAGACTGCAGAACTGTTGCCCCTGCAGCAGAGTCATTTCCAGAACTTCCCGTGTTATTTATTGGAGCTCAAGGCATCCTTGAGACCTACTGCTCTGTTCTCAGCAGCTACTCCCCAGGAAGTGAGAAAGCCACGTCGAAGATATTGGCCAAGGGGCCTCAGTTCTAAATGAGGCCCGATCAGTTTATCCACGAAGCCCACTTTCAGGTGGGTCCTCACGCCTTCTCCCTGAAGGGCACGACCGCCCATCGAGAGAAACAGCCCCTTATTTGTCCTTCTTGGGTAATGTTCCCAAACTGTCTCCCCAGGTAACCGTCACGTGGAAGAAATAAGCAAGAAAAGGGGATTGGGATCCAGAGCCTTGGTGACACAGGGAATGTGACTTCACCATTGCCGCACTTGTCTGGGCCCCAGTGGCCTCCTTACTGTCCCTCAGGCTCACCAGCCACATTCCCGCCCTCGGGCCTCGGGGCTGGTCCTTGCTTCTTCCTGGCTCTTGCTTCCCCTCACAAGCCCAGAGAGCACCGCCCCATCTCCTTCACACTTGGGTTCAATCATCACCTCTCACCGAGCCCACTGTGACCAAACTATTTACAGCTGCAGACCAACCCCCCCAAAACACACACACACACACACACACACACACACACACACACACGCTCTCCATCTCCCTCCCACCCTCCCTCCCTCACTGGGCTCTTCTCTTCGTTGTCTGTCATCTACCATCTTTTAGCTCAGAGCATCTCTAACTTGAGTTGCATCAGAATCATCTGGCGGGCTTGTTAAAACACAGGCTGCTGGGCCCCACCCCCAGAGGGTCTGATTCTAGCAAGTCCTCAAGTGATACTGACGTTGCCTATCCAGGGACCTGGCTTTGAGAACCACCGTGCTGACATACCACATACCCTGTCGGGATACAACCCCGTGACAGGTTGGAGCGTATGGTCTTGGGAGTAGGACAGCCCTGAGTCCAAGTACTAAGTCCACCACTTCCCAGGTGTGACCTTGGGCAGATTATGTACGGGCCTTGGTTTGCTCGTTTGTAAATTGAGTATAATCAGGACTGGTACCGAATTGGCAGGGCCCAGTGCAACATGGAAACACGGAACCCCTTGCTGAAAAGTTATGAAGAATTTCCAGGCGTTGACAGCAGAGCATTAAACTGAGTGCAGGACTCCTTCTGAGCCCAGGGCCTTGCGTGACTACACTGCTTGCGTGTATTACCCAAGCCGCTGGGCCTGGGTGTGATCATAAATAGTATCTGGTCCATTGGGTTGTTGTGAAGACCAAACAGGATTAGGTATGTGGAAGACCTTATACAGTGCGTGACACATAGTAGCTGCTAAAAGAACACGAATTTCCCTCCTTGCATCTTACCTTCCTCTTCCACCCGTCTGTTACCCCTCAGAATAAGCCTTCTTGGCTCCGCGGCTCCAGTCCTCACCCTTGAGCTTGGTCCTGCTGGGAACGCACAGCAAAGCCCTCCCCTGCCCAGGACTTGGCCTGGCCCTGCTGTGGCTGCCGGCTGCTAGCTCTGCTGCCCCTGGGAAGTGAGGGAGGGACCCCCTTCCAGCCACCCTTTGTTGCCTGGGTAGTTCAAGGGGCAAGTTCTGGGAGGAGCAGGCTGGGCTGCAGGAGTGAGCAAAGGCCAGCCCACAGCTGTGCAGCTGGCCCCGGAGCTGCTCCCCTGGAATGAACGAGAGATCACAGGTGGGGAGGGCACCGCTGTGCCCCCTGCGAGGCCGTCGACGACCCACAGAATGACTGAGCCCCACACGGGGCTGGCGACTTGCTCCTCCCACCCATCCGAGGGAACAAGCAGAGGGACGGTTACTTCGGGACCTGGAAAGCATCACTTTCTTTTTTTTTTTTTTTTTTAATTTTTATTTATTTATGTATTTATTTTTGGCTGCGTTGGGTCTTCGTTGCTGCGTGCGGGCTTCCTCTAGTTGCGGCGAGAGGGGGCTACTCTTTGTGGCAGTGTGTGGGCTTCTCATTGCGGTGGCTTCTCTTGTTGCAGAGCAAGGGCTCTAGGCCCGCAGGCCTCAGTAGTTGTGGCACACAGGCTTAGTTGCTCCGCGGCATGCGGGAATCTTCCCGGACCAGGGCTCGAACCTGTGTCCCCTGCGTTGGCAGGTGGATTCTTAATCAATGCGCCACCGGGGAAGTCCCATAACATCACTTTCTATAGCTTTACTGCGCTAGCTTACCTCACAGACTCTGAAATAATCAGACCTGGCAGAAATGACCAGCCCCTCTGTGGATGCTGAGCTGGCAAGGGTGGTGGTAAGGGGTGGAGAAAGCAAGAACCTGGCCCTCACGCACCACTCCGAACCCTGCAGGCTGTGGACGCCTCCTACCCAACCAGGCCAAGGCAGAGAGCCAGTCGGGGGCCTTGCCCACTTCAGGCCACTGCAGACCAAGGCAGGACGCCGAGCTTCCCGCAATGTACACGTGATGGCGGCAGATGGGGTGGGTGGGAGGTGGAGGGGGTCCATGCACCCCTGCTTTAAGCAAGTGTCAATGATAAAAACCTATAGATTCACACCCAAGAAAAGACAGGGTCACATTTTCCAATGGCCTCACCGTATATCTCCTATTAGATCTTCTGTTTAAAAGTCACCTCTCCTGGTAAATAATGTAATGCAATTCACAAAATATCCCTTTGTGCTTCGTCTTTCAGAAAGAGCCACGCCTGTCACAGGAGGTAGTGTTCACACGCACACGTCTGTGTGTATGTGCACACATGTGCACACGTGTAACTCACAGTCATAGGGGCTCTGCTGGCCCAGGAACCATGTGGCCTCCCCACTGTGCCGGGCGGGCTGGGGAAGGTCTTGTGTTGGTGCTTCCTTGCTCTGTGACCCTGCGTGAGTTCCTTGTCTTTCTGTTTTGCCTTTTTCTCTTTTGTACGTGGAGCAGTCGTGAAGATGGGTGATAATGAACATTAACGAGGTGCCTGACACAGGGTAATAGCCAATCATGCCAAATTTGCAAGGTTGTTGGAATGGTCACACGAAGTAGCAAATGCACCTGGCATGTGGGAGCTGCCCAAAAAATGTCAGCTGAAAGGAGTCAAGGACCCTGAGTTAGGGTCCACGTGGCTTTGCCTGATCCCACAGTGAGAAATGGCAACTCGGGATCACTTCCTCTCCTTCCTCCCATCGGGCCGTCTCCTTCTTGGGTTAGTTGCCCTTTCCCGACCTCATTGATTGGGAGAACACATCCCCCACCCCCATCGCTTGAGTGGCTGGAGGATGAGGAAAGGCTGAAGTACAGCAATGTGATGGTTAATTTTATGGCTTAATTTGCCTGGGCTGAGGGAGGCCCAGGTAACTGGTAAAATATTATGTCTGGGTGTGTCTCTGCGGGTGTCTCTGGAGAAGATTAGCATTGGAATCAGGAGATGGAGTCTACGGCCATACCACCCTGAACGCGCCCGATCTCGTCTGATCTCGGAAGCTAAGCAGGGTCGGGCCTGGTTAGTACTTGGATGGGAGGAGATGGAGTAAAGAAGATCGCCCCCCCGGATCCAGGTGGGTATCATCTAATCCACTGAGGGCCCTAGTAGAGCAAAAAGGCAGAGGAAGAGTGGACTGCTCTCTTTGCTTGAGCTGGGACATCCATTTCTCCTGCCCCCAGACATCAGCGCTCCTGGTCTCAGGCCTTCAGAGTCAGACTGAACTACACCACCTGCTTCCCTGGGCCTCCAGCTGGCAGACAGCAGATAGTGGGACTTCACATGAGCCAATTCCTATAACAAATGTCCTCTTATAGAGACCAATCAGTCTCTGTTTCTGTTATATAACCTACTGGTTCTGTTTCTCTGGAGAACCCTAATACAGGCAATTCCTAAGACAAAGCAGTGCCTCTGTGGAGTTTTCTTAACAGATAGGAACCCAGTGGGGCACCAGGAGGCTGCCCAGGCCTCAAGGAGGTCCTGTGTAAACTTTGACATCTCTCCAAAATACTCCATTCACAGCGTGACACTGAAAGGATTAAGGACATGACATTTGTCCTCCATCTCTAAATGTCTATTCCATACTCATGTGCTGCTGTGAGAGTGGTAATTGGTACAACCACTTGGGAAAACTCTTTGGCCATATCTTTGAAATCTGAACATACACATACCCTGTCCAAGGGAAACGAGTGAATATGGCCACCAAAAAAGCGTGCAAGAACATTGTCTTAATCTGTTCAGGCCGCTATAACAGAAATGCCACAGACTGCGTGGCTCATAAACAACAGAAATTTATTTCTCCCACTTGTGGAGGCTGGGAAGTCTAAGATCAAGGCACGGGCAGAGATGGTGCCTGGTGAGGACCTGCCTCCTGGCTCATGGACAGCTGTCTTCTTGCTGTGTCCTCACACGGTGGAAGGGGCAAGGGGCCTCTCTGGGGTCTCTTTTATAAGGTCACTAATCCCACGACCTAATCACCTGCCAAAGGCCCCACCTCTATACACCATGACACTGGGGATTAGGTTTCAACATAGAATCTTGGGGGGAAACAAACATTCGGTCTATAGTAAGTGCTCATAATAGTTTATTCGTGATAGCTCCAAAATGGAAATAACCCAGATGCCCATCTATAAGAGAATGGGTAAATAAATCGTGCATATTCATACAATGGAACGCTACATAACAATAAAAAGAATAAACCACCGCTAAATGCAAAAGCATGGATGATCTCACATATTACGTTCAGCGAAAGAAGCCAGGCACAAGAGAATATACATTGTATTACTCAACTTACATGAAATTCAAGAACAGGCAAAATCAACCCATGGTGATAGAAGTCATGATGGTGGTTACCTCTTAGGGGGTATTGACTGCAAAGGGGCATAAGAGAACCTTCCAGGTGCTGTAAATATCCTGATCTGGGTAGGGTTACAGGGATGCATGTAAGAATGTAAAAGCCACCAAGTTGTATACCTAGGATTAGAGTACTTTACACATACTTTGCTGTATGTGTTATATCCCGATAAAAACGAAAGAATACTTATATTCCTTTACCAGATTCTATTGTCTGTGTGAGCTGTGAACAAATAAATCCACTAATTATCTTGGAAAAAGCACACTTAAATTACTTTATATTATTTTTTGCGCTAATGGCCTTATTTTAAACATGTTCACATTTGAAATACACTACAATGTTTGCAAGCCATTTTGGCATGTCTTCATTGGGTAATAAACCGAAGCTTAAAGAAAGGGCCTCTCTGGCCCCCTCTGAACCTCTGGGAGGCCCCGTCCTGAACGCAGCCACAGGACAGGTGAAGACGGGTGGGGTCTGTTGGAGGTGGGAGATGGGACAGGGTCTGAGAAAGTGCCCACACTGGGGGCCCTGATGGGGCAGGAGGGTGGCCTCGGGGACCCAGTCCAGGCTCTAGTCCCAGCTAGGTCTCTTGCTGGCTGAGGCATCTCAGCCAAGCTATAAACCTCTGTGCTTCAGCCCTTTGGCTGCAATGTGAGGGTAACAGCAAAACTCCTAGAGAAGATGTCAGGAGAATTAAATCTGCCTTTGGCACCGGGCCTGGCACATTACAAGTGCTCAATAAAGTTTCGTGATTAGTGTTAAGATGATCGAGGGAGGATTATTGCGGCTGTAGTCTTGTCTGGACCTGCCTCAGAAATGCCTTTTCTAAAGGCAGGAGCCAAAGAAAGAAGATTTAGGATTAACTCTTCCAAAATAGCAAATGTTTTCTCTTTGGCATTAGGTCTAACACCAGCTGCATTGTTACACCCCAGGAGAAATGTGTCCTCATCAAGTCACAAAAGGCTGGTTTCAACCCACAGAGGGAACAACAACACAACAAAAATAGTCTGAAATCCTGAAAAGGCCAATAGCTTCAGGTACACATTATCCAGTCCATCTTTGATTTGGGGGTTCACTGAAGCATGGCTGACGCGTGGTTATCTTGGGTCCTATGTGTCGCTTCTGTAAATAGACTTTCATTTAAAAAAAAAAATGGACTGACTTGGAAAAATGGAAAGAAATACGAGGAGCAGGGAGAAATACTTTTTCTCTCTATCCCTTCCCAGGAAATTGACAGGTCTGAGGAGTCTGGCTGTTCACACATTAGTTAACCTCTCGTAGCCTCTGTTTCTGCCCTTGTACATGGGATGCACACAGTGGAGACTAGGAATGCAGATTCTAGAGTCAGACTCCAGGGGGTGTCTTCACACCATCACTTTCCAGTTGCTTGGCCTGGGACCAGTCGTGGGGCCCCCTGTGCTTCTGCTTCTTCACCTCTAAATGGAAGAAATAATGATACCTGCCTCCTGGGGTTCTTGTGAGGATGATAACACATGTTTGGTATACAGAATGGTGCCTGGCATAGGATGCACTCAATAGATGTTAGCTGCCGGTCACAAGCATAGTGCACCCAGACACTGTCGTGCAGAATAAGGAGGGAGTAGTAGTAGCGACCATCGTTATTGCTATTTAGACGGCCCCAGGACCTCTGGTCTTGTGGCTGCAGGTCCCTTTTGAGGAAGCCTTCAAGAAGGTCACACCAGTGATGGTTCACGGCCTGGGAGACAACCTCTGCCTACCTGAGATCTTCCCAACTTTCTGAGGGCAGTAACCATAGAGCTCAAAGGCATTTTAATGTCAGAGTGAAAAAAGTTGGCCTTAGTGGACAGCGAGTCCACATTCCTCATTTATATGTGAGGAACCAAGGCTCAGAGAAGGCAAGCGACCCGCCCAAGGTCACATAGCAGAGTATGTGACCTGAGCTGGGAAGCCGGCTCAGGGCTCATGACTTGCCATAGCCCTGCCCTGCTCCTTCCCTCCCACAGCTCATTCTGCCAGAGCTTCTGGCACCTCACACAGTCCTCCCACCTCACCATCTCCCGGGTGGGCTCTCTATCAGGTTATGGGCTCATCTAATTCTTGGCCACATCCTGCTGAAGACCCATTTTTCTTAGTGAATCAGGCCGCCATTAGGTCCTGAAAGCCCCATAAGTCTTCTGTGGATGAGCACATCCTTTAATCTATTATTCCACAGTCCTATTTATATATATTTATCCATATGGCTATATAAATAGGGCTTTGAGACATATACGTGGCAGGTTATTGCTGTAGCATAGCTGTTCTCCCCAAGAGGAAAACAAAAATGATGTATGGCTGAGGCTCTTTTCCATGCAGAAAGCTCCCATCTGATTTATTAAGAGTTAGGTGGCAGCCACATGCTCTGGAGGTAGAGAATCTATTGCAAAGTTATCTAAGACCAGGACGCTCTCAGCTCCAGACACCAAAAGGCAAGGCTGGGGCGTGGCAGGAGCTCAAAGAGGCTTAGAGCACCTGCTCACAGACGCCTGCCATGCCCTGGTCCATTAACTAGGAGCCCTTTGGTTGCAAATTTAAGCAAAAAGGGGGAGTTTGCTATAAAGATACTGGGTGTCTCCGGGAACCCAGGGAGGAACATGGTTGGGTATCAGGAATGGCTGGGTTTGGAGAGATGAACACCAGTGTGTCTGTCTGTCTGTCTGTCTGTCTGTCTCTCCCCCTCACACCTCTGCTTCTCTCCATGCCTTGCTTCCAGTCCTCCTGCTCTCTCTAGAGTGACATTGTCCATATGGAAGAAGACACTCCCAAGTTCTCCTCTTACTGCTTCCACAGGCTGACTTTGCATTTTCTCTGATCCCGAGTACAAAAAACCCATGGACTTGAACTCTTGTCCCCTGCTTGGTCCAAGGGTCATAAGCAGGGTCATGAGAGACCAGAGCAGCTACTGCAGGCAACATATGGACAGACTGGGTGTGAGAAGAAGCAGTTCCCAGATGAAAGTGAAGGGATTTTGGTGAAGAAGTGCCAGTAGACAAAGCCACCAGATTGCTTGTTCTGTTCATTTGTTCCATTCGCTGTGTAAACTCAGAAAAGGCACGTAACCTCTCTGTGGTCCAGCATCCTTAAGTGTAACATCAGAATTGTGGTGTGCTCCATAAAGGCAGACATTTGCGACTGTTGCATCTCCAGTGCCTAATCAGAGCCTGGAACACGGTCATGTTCAATAAATCTCTAAATAAATAAATAATATCTAAACCTCTATTTAAATGAATAGAGGATAGCTCCCTTGTAGGGTTGTTGGGAGGATTAATTGAGATAAAAATAACTAACATTTAGAGAGCACTTACTTGCCAGGAACTGTTCTAAGCATGTAATTTAGTATGTGAAGTGTGCTTACAATAGTGCCTGGTGCACGCACCCACACATCAGAATGAACTAGGGTCCCCGGAAGTTAGGCAGCGTGGTGAATGGCAAAAGCAGGATTCAGATCGAGGGCTTTCTGAAGCCACAATGCTACCTTCCCCATCACCGACATCTCTAGCCCGGTAGTTTCCAACCATGGATGGAGAGGTGGAGGAATGTGTATAAATCCAGGATGTGGAGCACATGTCCATATGTGTATAAAACATGGTGTTGAAGAAATATGTTGATCACAGATACATTTATGACCATTTCAAAATATATTACATGTTACAGTGTTTAATGAAGTACAAATTCATTGTAAATCACTCATGAACTCACAGTAGCCTAGGATGGTGTTGTATTTTCTCAATCACAGAATAGTGTGAGTACATCTGTTTTTTATGGGGAAGGTGGTGAAATTTTAATTTTGAGTGAAAACACTCAGATTAGGAAGCTCTGAGCTAGCGCTACCTCCTCATGTCACAGATGAGAGTCAGGCTGGGGTGGGGGCCAAGGAAGTGACTCACCCAAGGCCACACGGTGAGTTAGGACAGGCTCAGGGTTAGAACCCAGTCCCGGGACAATCAAGGTTTCCGGAGGGCAAGGGTATCACACACTAGCGGGATGGTGGGAGGCACAGTCCCCTTCCTTTCTGACAATTCCAACACAGGTGAGGATGGGGAGTTACAGGGGGGTGTGCTCTGCTCTGGAGGGGAATGTAACTCTTATAAGCCTTGGAGATGATTTAGCATTTTCTGGTGAAGTTGGGGTATATACACCCTGTGATTTAGGATTGTGCCCTAGAGAAGCTCTAGACACATGAATAAGGAAATATGCTCAAGACGGTTCACCGGAGCTTTAAAAAATGGAATAAAGTAAATGACCATCAAGAGGAAAACGTAAGTTGACGCATTCGAAGACTTTCTTTCCAGTGGTTAGAAAGAATAATCCAGTTATATCCATTCACAGGAATAAACCTCATGGCTGGAAACAGGACAACCTGGGCTGGCGCTGGACCTGTTGTGAGGCCTTAGTCCCTTCTCCTCTCCAGGCCTCAGTTTCTTCATCTGTAAAATGGGAACGTGTGATTAGACCAGTGGTTTTCAAACTGTGCTTGGCAAAGCCCTAGAGAGGCTTCACAGGTTCTGCAAATTTAGATGCAAATGTCACCTTTCAAAAAGATTTTAAACTACTTTAAAACTGTAGGAAACAGCATGCACACTCCAATGTGCTTTGTACAAATGTTAACCCCTTGCAGACTGGTGCTGCCAGGGCAGTGTGAAGGCTGCACCACTCCTATTCTACAGAACTCAGAGTGAGCTCCCCGCCTTCCCTGTTTCATCGGAGCGCAGCCTGAGACGGCAAGGCAGCAGCTGTTAAAATCTGTTGCCATTTTCAACTGCTCAGCTGAGAAAGTCAAGGTTTTGTTTCAATGTCGTGTAACCAAAGCAAAACATAGCAATGATTTCTGTGTTTTAGAAGATGATAATGGTCATCCATAATTTCAAATTTGTACTTTTTGTTAAATTTTATTTACTAATGCAATAAAATTTTTAAAATAACCTTTTTCTTTCGCTAATTTTATATTCACAGGAGACTTGTAGTCCCAAGAGTTCCTGAATACCCTCATACAATTTCAGTTTCTCCTAATATTTGCCATCATACATTACGGTGGTATATTTGTCAAAACTAAGAAACCAACCTGGGTATATTACTATTAAGTAAACCCTAGATTTTATTCGGATTTCACTGGTTTTTTTCCCCACTAATGTCCTTTTTCTGTTCTAAGATCCAATCAATCCAGGATACCACATTACATTTAGTAAAATTTGTATTTTCCTCAATCTCAATATCCTCCTTTAACAAATAAATGTGCTAAATGTAAGCCCGTAGTTCTTTTTATTTAAATATTTATTTATTTATTTTTGGCTGCATCGGGTCTTCATTGCTGCACGCGAGCTTTCTCTAGTTGTGTCGAGCAGGGGCTACTATTCATTGTGGTGCACGGGCTTCATGGGCTTCTCATTGCGGTGGCTTCTCTTGTTGCAGGGCACGGGCTCTAGGCGCACGGGCTTCAGTAGTTGTGGCATGCGGGCTTCAGTAGTTGTGGCTCGTGGGCTCTAGAGTGCAGGCTCAGTAGTTGTGGCTCACGGGCTTTGTTGCTCCGTGGCATGTGGGATCTTCCCAGCCCAGGGCTCGAACCCGTGTCCCCTGCATCCAGGGCAGGCGGATTCTTAACCACTGCACCACCAGGGAAGCCCGAGCCCGAAGTTTTATACTAATAAAATTTTATCTATTTTGTGTAATGAAATTCCAGGAAGACTCTCTAGGGGAAAAGAGCAGGGATACACTGTTTTTTTAAACAGTTTGCAAACACCTGGAGGAGCTGATCCTTGAGGTCGGTGTGATCCCAACAGCCCGTGGGGCACAGTTCCAACACTGTTGGGTCTACCAGGACTTGCTAAAGAGAGCTAAGTCTCCAGCTCTCAGTGCGGAAGTTTCATGCCCTCTTTAGGTTGAAATTGCCTCTGGCTATTCATCCTGAAGGGACTGGGATGCTCTTCTCCAATAGAACGAACATGAACCAGGCGTTCATTTATTCATTCAGGTGCATTAAATATTTAAGCACCTGCCATGTGCCGGGCAGTCTAGGAGCTGGGGCTACCGATGGGTCAAGTAGAGAAATTACTGCCCTCGCGGAGCTTATATTCTAGTGGAGGAGATAATGATAAACGAGAGAGAAGTAAACTATACGATGTGTTAGATGGTGGTGCCTAGAGAAAAAACATAGTGGGAAAGGGACATGAAAGGTTGGTGGGAGGTGAAATTTTAGATAAGGAAGGAGCACACATCCTGGGGAAGAGCATCCTAGCAGAGGGATTGGCAAGTGCAAAGGCCCTGAGGCAGGAACACACCTGTGTGCTTGAGGAACAGCAAGAGGGCCGGTGAGGCTGTGGGGGAGAGACCAGTTAGGAGGCTGGATGGAACCTGAGGGGCTGCCCAGAGCCTTCCAGAAACGATAGCTGGAGACTTTCGGGCAGCCCTGAGGCTCTAGGTGAGCAGCAGGGGCTGAGCACTCATAGTCTGCGCTTTCATACGAGTGTGACCACGTGCGCGTCCCTGGGGCAGCAGGAATACACCCGGACAGACAGTGGAGCATCTCAGATGTGTCCCTACACGGAGCGAACTGGTAGCATAGGGCTGGCCTGGGTACCATGCTAGGGCGGCTGCTGGCACCTCTCCTGACCCAGCTCCCTGAGGAGCCACAGACACAAGGAATGGGTGTTAGCCAGCCCCCCACGCCCAGCCTGCCCTCGGATGGGGCCCATGGGGGTGGAGTGAGGCAGGGCACTGCCCAGGCAGGTCTCCCTGTGCTGGCAGCAGGCCCTGAACTTAACAACCCACGGAGAAATGAACCCTGCAGTTCTTGGGGCTCTTGAGAAATTAGGAGAAACTTGAGAAGCAAGAGGAACTTCCTGCAATGCATGGCATGGGTGGGGGGGGCGGTTAGAGATATTTTCATGTGAATATTAAACCGAAATGTCCTTCTACACATGGCTAAATCTACAAAGTGTGGTCCATCCATTCAATGGAACTCAGCAGTAAAAAGGAAAGAGCCATTGATATTGGCACCAGCATGGATGTGTCTCCACAAAGGATGCTGAGTGACAGAAGCCAGCCAGAGGGACTTCCCTGGTGGCGCAGTGGTTAAGAATCCGCCTGCCAATGCAGGGGACACGGGTTCGAGCCCTGGTCCGGGAAGATTCCCACATGCCGTGGAGCAACTAAGCCCGTGCGCCACAACTACTGAGCCTGCGCTCTAGAGCCCACGAGCCACAACTACTGAGCCCACGTGCCACAACTACTGAAGCCCGCGCGCCTAGAGCCCGTGCTCCGCAACAAAGAGAAGCCACCGCAATGAGAAGCCTGCGCACCGCAACGAAGAGTAGCCTCCACTCACTGCAACTAGAGAAAGCCCGCGCGCAGCAACGAAGACCCAACTCAGCCATTAAAAAAGAAAAAGAAAGAAGCCAGCCAGAAAAGAACACATACTGTACGATTCCATGTATACAAAGTTCCAGAAAACACAAACTAATCTACAGTGACATAAAGCAGATTGCTGATTGCCTGGGGATGGGAGGGCAGCAGGGAGGGACAGGAGGGACTTCAAAGGGACTGGAGTAAATTGGGGGGGCGATGAATACGTTCATGATCTTAACTGTGGAAATGGGTTCCCAGTTGTGTACATATGTCAGAATTTATCAAGTTGTGTGCTTCAAATATGTGCAACTTATGGTATGCCAATTATACATCAATAAATTTGAAAAATGTAAATGGAGTAAACACTCCAAGTAAAAGCTAGAGATAGAATGGGAAAAACAAAAGGTGTGACTTTATTTTCCAAGATTTTACTTATACTTTATGTATATATGTACATTTATATATGTTTAAAACATGATTACATGTTCTATATTTCATGTATGTTATAATTTTATACATGATTATATACTATAATGTATACTTCTATGTATTGTACTTGTATGATATAAATATATTTGATTTTTATGTATCTTATATTTTATCTTATGAGTTTACACATTTATAAATATATTTAACATACTGTATATAATTTATACATATCGTGTGTTATATAAAATTTTGCATTTATTCATTTTATATATTGTGAACATATATATTTTTTTAATTTATTTATTTAATTTATTTATTTTTGGCTGCGTTGGGTCTTCGTTGCTGTGCGTGGGCTTTCTCTAGTTGTGGTGAGCGGGGGCTACTCTTCCTTGTGGTGCGCGGGCTTCTCATTGCGGTGGCTTCTCTTGTTGCGGGCTCTAGGCACGCGGGCTTCAGTAGTTGTGGCACGCGGGCTCAGTATTTGTGTCTCATGGGCTCTAGAGCACAGGCTCAGTAGTTGTGGCACTACTACATGGGCTTAGTTGCTCCACGGCATGTGGGATCTTCCCGGACCAGAGCCCGAACCCGTGTCCCCCACATTGGCAGGCAGATTCTTAACCACTGCACCACCAGGGAAGCCCATGAACACATTCTTGTGTGTGTATGTGTGTTTATAAAGAAAATCCCAGGCTGCCTAAGGGGTGGTTGATTCAATCGCCTCATTCCATCAGCCAAAACTCTCTCCAAGATTTCTCCAAATTCCCAACTGTTTGAAGTTCTAGACTTCCAGCCTCTGTCTCCTGGCTGTGGCTTTATCTGCACCCCAGTATTAGTTTATAAACGAGACACACATCACTTCTGCTATCACACCACACCCCTACTACTCCCCAAGTAACCTCAAATACAAAGCTGCTGCCTAAAAACTGAATTTTCTGTGAATGCTAGGGATTCACAGCAGCACCTCACAGCAAGCAACTTACAAGGGCATCTTATTCCTCGGGCCACCCTGGTTGGGGCTTCTCCTCCGCCCCACCGCCCAGCCCTCCTCCCTCCCGGCCCCCACTTTCCTCTATGCCCCGCCCTGTTGGACCACCTCAGATTCTTCTCTTCAGAGCAGGGCATTCTGCCTGCCCAGAGCCTCCTCCCAAACTCTCAAAATGTTCGACAGAACAAAAGACCAACAGAGAGATAGTTGTGGCCACTGACAGCTATTTTTTTCCAGCCTCCTACATATATATATATATATATATATATATATATACAGGTTTGTAACTGCACATGCATATGTATTCAGGTGTACACACACACAGGCTTACCCCCCAAACAACTACCGAGATGCTAACCCAAAAAGCAGCTCCCGAGGACTGGCCGGCCACCCCACCCCCTGGGTTCCTTTCCCCTCCCCACGCCCACGTCCCAGGGGCCCTCAGAGCTGCTGCCTCACCCCCTCACTCTCTGAAGTGTCTTTCCTTCCTGTCCTAAAGTGCTACTCCGCATCCCTGCTCTCTCCCTCCGGGGCTTCCTTTCCTGAGTAAGTAGCAAGCCCGCCAGTACAAAGGCTGAATAAACAGTCGGTAGAAATTAACTTGAACGTTCAGGGAGAAGAACAAAGACTTTCACATGAGCCGGGGTGGGAATCATAATTGCCAGAGAGAGAGGAGCCGCGGGCTCCGGGCTACAGGAGACACAGAAGCAGGGGTGTTGACAGTGGCAGAGACAGGCAGGTGCGATGCTGATTTGATAAGTAGAAGGGGGAGAATTCTAATGTAATGGAGATGCTGATGGAAAGGGGAATTGGGACTGAGAAAGGAGAGGGCTTCTGCAGGCAGCCAGCTGAGAATGTGTGCCCGGATGGGGGGGGGGGGGGTCCCAGCCTCACTGCCCAGCCCAGCTGGGAAGAAAAGGGCATCTGGCAGCAGGGGCCTGGGCAGCAGGCGTTTTGGTGGTGTCATCCCCCTGGAGCCATAATTATGGCCAAGGAGGCAACCCACGGTGGTTCAAGGGGACAGAGGAGAGGGGACCAGCAGTTGGGTCCTCAATGTGGAGGAAAGGATCCAGGGGAAGGGGGTAGACCCCACCCTGGAAGAACCCACAGAAGCAGATAAAGATGGTCTGTTTGAGAGACTTCTTGAAAGAAGCATTCAGCCAATGTTGCCCTCACACCTACCCCATTCAGCAGCTGAAGGGCATAAATAATAAACAAAATATTTATCAAGTGCATCCTAGATGTCTGAAACTTTAGGTTAGAGTTCCACAATTTGAGATGGCACTATTATTATTGACCCTAGTTCACAGATGAGCAAACTGAGGCCCAGAGAGGTTAAGTAACTTCCCTGAGATCACACAGCTCTTAGCCAGTCACAGCCAAAAAACAAGGAAATAGTCACGGAATTCCCTTTGCGGCATTTCATCCTCTTTTAACTGAGTTTCTGTAGTATCTGCTTGAAGGCAAATGCACTTAATTGTTTATTCTGTCAACAAAATATTTTTGCGGGCCTATGATGCTCTGGGTCCTGTTTCATATACTAGTTACAGAAAGAGAAGACATGTCCTGCTCTCAAGAGACTCACAAATGCTAGGAGGCGATGTCTCAGTAGAAGGGTGCTCCACGTGCTGTGACGGCCCGGGCGGCCGTGAGGGATGGGTTGGGGGTACCAGTTTCTCACCTGGTGGGGAGAATTCAGAAGTACTTCCTAGAAGAGGGACCCTCAACGTGTTAGAGGAAGAAGGGACAACCAGAAGCAGAGACAGCTTTAGCAGAGGCAAAGAGCAAGAGAACTCGACTTTCCAAAGTTTGGAATGACTGGAGTTGAAGGTTGAGGGGGGGTGGTGAGTCCGGAGGTTCTGAAGGCCCACAGCATTCTGGAAGCCTTTCTGGACACACCAGGGGTCTCCCCTGAGGGTGGTGAGAATGGCCAGAGCCCCCATCCAGCCTGGAAATGAGGATAAAGAAATCTTCTGGGAGTGTTTCCCTCCCTGAGAGAAATGGAGGCAGCTCCCTAGGACCTGTGGCCGGTCCACTCAGGTTAGTGGGCGAGGATCCAAACATCAAACCGTGACCCTTTCAGAGGAACATCACGCCATGCCGCCTCCGGACGCCCAGGAAGCCGCAGGAGGGACACACAGTGTCCCTGTTGCTAAGTTGCTTCATGTTCTATATGTTCTCAGGTCCGAGGACACACCATAAATATTCATAGCTGGAAATACAAGTGAGGCCCTTCCGTGCTCCGGAAGAAACCACCCAGGACACCTGGCTTTTGTCATCCTGCCTTTAAATGCCAGGTCAGAGCCAAGGAAGAACTATACCCTCTAAAACCCGGCTTCATTCATTTGTTTAACAAAAGACATCTCCATGCTCTGTGGCCTCTTAATTTCCGTAGATGTTAAAGTGCAGAGAATTAAAGAATCAATGGGCAATTAATGAGGCACTGGCAGATTCTGGCCAAGAGCGTATTATTTATTTATTCAGCCAGCCACACTGATTTTTAAAGCGCTAA